>NW_006431956.1:13918532-13936424 GCF_000325575.1 Pteropus alecto | reverse complement strand
ACATTAAAGGATAGGCTGGGAGAGGAGGAAGAACATGGGTGAGGAATTGCTAAGGGATGCTCCGAGATAAGTCACCCGCCCGTGTTCTCAGGTCTTCATGCATTCAAGGGGCATGCGGGAGGAGAAGGCGGGACAACTGCGGGCCTCTGAAGCTCTTCCCTTCCACGTGCACTCAGAGGAACGGGAGCCTGATGTCTTTCTCTGTTCTCTCAACTGAGCTAACAGACCCGTCACCCAAGAGCAGCTGAGCAGCAAGGTGTCTCTTCCCACGGGCAACCCTGTGGCAGGACTATGTCTCCTGCAACCCTCTCTAGAAATCTGAATAAATGAAAAAGTTCCACTTTTATTAGTTGACTTGACACTTAGACAGCTTTGAAAAGGTCCCTGTCCCCAAACAAAGCCCCCTTCCTTCCTCTGAGGAATCCCTCCCTGCCTACATAGATGACCCCCTGAAGCCCGACGTTCCATATCTAGGGGCAACATACATGGCAGCTTCCCTTGGACAGTCCCGCTTTGCACCTGTCTTTCTAGAGTACTTATTAGTGGTAACTCCCCTTCGCTCTCAGACGTACATTGGTTTGAGCAATGAGATGTATGGTCACCACTCTCGGCCTCATCTAGACTGATTGGACCAAGCAGGAGTTACCTGATGTTGGCTGGACTGATCAAATTCTGTCCCCAAGAAATGCAGACCTGGGACAGAGGGGCTATTAAGTCAGTGTCTCGAGAACTTGAAATGTGCGGTCATATGAAGCTGCAGCTGAAATGGACAGGGAACATGAAACAGAGAAAGAACCTACGGAGAAATAACGATGCAGATCTGTATAGGAACATGGAGATGAGAGACCCCCACGACCTCAATGGAAAAGCCTGAAGGATCAAAAGAAGAGATATCTGGACACCTGGGCATCTCAGTTCCTGATTCCAGTACATTGTGAAGTTCTTCCAATGAACTCCTTCCAATTAATTCCACTTTTGTTCTTAAACTTGTTTGAAATGACTCTGTGCCTTGCAAGCAAACCATCACCGACGAAGAACAATTCTAACAGCTCCCCCGACCAGTTTGCTATGATGCGCACGCATTTATAATATTAGCAATAACTATGGAGAAAGCTAAATTCTCCACAGCAATAATTTCCATTATTTTTTATTTCATAGATTAACCTTTCCTTTAAAAAAGTTATAGGAGAGGATACATTATAAGGTTACCGAGATTTTATTTTGCAGAGTTAAGGCATCCAAAAACACCCTATTAAAAATATCACCCTGTATGGTATTATTCTTACCATGAGAAAGAAAATATTTTAACACCAAAAAAGGAAATGTAAGATGCTCACATTATTTTCGATTTGGCCTAATGAAAAAAAAAAAAAAGCCCTTCGGTTAAAAGTTATTCTTTCCATTTTGGCTCAGGTGGTGCCCTTTCTCGGTCACGCGTCGTCTACGGTGTGGCATCCGCAGCTTCTACCCAAAGCTGCTGAGGGAACAGCTGCTCTGACTGGGAAAAACGCATGAAGCAAGGGAGGGTGCACATGCTCTCTGAGCCTCCTGAGCAGGACTCGAGGGTCCGTAAGCCTGGATTTCCCTCTGTGTTTCATGGGGACCTAGGACACCAACCGATCTCCCTGTTTCCATCACAACCTTATAGAGTTTTCCCCAAATCATCAGGAGAACCCAAACCTACAAACCCAAATGGGAAGTCCTTTGGGGTCATGCAGGAAGGGGTGGTCTGTGTAACCAGGCCATGTGAACTCCACTGGTCTTTTCTAGTCTTTTCTTATACAAAGAGGGCTTTCTGTCACCAAGACACTGGAGTAACATACAGATGGCCCCTCGCTTCATCTGTAATGTGTACAGACTGGCTCCCTAGGAATAGTTTCTGCTTAATGAAGGGGTGAGGAAGGAGAGACAGGAACTAACAGAGTGTCCACTGCACTGTGCGAGGTGATCGATGTGGTGATCTCATTTAACCCTCTGCAATTTCATAATACTGGTTACCCCTGGGAGAGCAGAGAGTTTAGGCCTGAAATTCTAGCAAGTGTAGGAATGGGGATCGGGTCTTTAGGATTCCTGAGTGACACTCAGGGGTAAAGTCATTTAACCTGGGATCTGAAGATGCTGGCTCTAGTTCAGGTTCTACAAAAACTGATATAGAACCTCGCTAAGTCACAGTTCTCATCGGTAAGCTCAAAGGTGGAATTGGTTGGTAGTTAGTCCTTTCGGGACTGAAATTTCATAACTCGAAGATATATACCACACAAAGAAGAAAAAATCGTGTCGCCAAGAAAACTTTAGTTTACTGAGATTTCTTTCTGATTATTTATCCTGAAACTCTTGCTCTATAGAAATATGCAGATAGTTAGCACTAGGATCTAGGTTTCTGCATTTAAGTTCCAAGTACATGCAACATAATTGCACAGTATTAATTTTTAAGACTGTTGTACTTACATTTTTATTATCATGAACAGATATTTGCTGAAATGTTTACCATGAGCATTATGCTCTACTAGGGGATCAAATTTATTCTTATTCTTTGCAATATCGTACTTGGAGACTAGAGCCAAAGAGAAATAAAGGAAGTTAGAGCTGGAGGCATTGATGATGTTGATTCATTTCCATTTTCCAGACCCTTTAAACCCTAAATTGTAATCTTGAGGTCCAGATTGATGAGAGCTGCAAACATAGCTTTACATAATACATTAACTATAGGGAACACTGTGGGGTCTGGTTATACTATTCACTTCAGATTATGTTGTATTTTGAGAAGAAAACTCAACATTGCCTTACTGAAGTTCTACTTCATGCTAATTAATGCCCAATTTGCCACAGAGTATTCGGAAATATAATGAAGCATCCCACATGGAAATGTATTCAGAATGATTCATTATTCTAACACTCATTAACTGACATGGTTAATTTAATCACGACATCCAGACACTTTCACCCCGTTTCTGACACTTGTGAAGCTTACAACTCCAACCTAGTCGAAATTCTGAATTCAATTAAGAGAACATTCCAGTTGTTAGGTCCTCTTATGAAAGATTCAAGGAGCAAAATATTAGAAGTTGACAAACGACGGATCATCCCAGACTTTAGTCTTCTCCACTATTTCTGCTCCACAATCCTCTGGCCTCAAATGATCACGATGGAAGTTCTAAGCTTCTAAATTTGCTTAGAGAGTCCTTTCTGGAACCACAGGGCAGTCACTTCCCTCCCTTCTTTGCCCTCCTCGTTACCGAAGTCTAAGGCCTTTGCAGAGTTTGGGTCTGGGATGGAAAGAAAGACAAAGAGCTCTCATAAGGCAATACCTGGTTTCTATCCTGCTTCCCATCCTTATGTAAACCCATCCCAGGTGGCCAAACCAGCTGAAAGTCTTCTCCCTTTAGGCCGGGCACCTGCTAGTCTCAGGTGAGTCCTGGGACCGGCAGCCAGGTGCGCTTCTGAAGCAGCAGGCCCTGGTCTATGTGTGTTTCTTTGTTTACTTCTCACAACTTCTGTGGCCGATGGCCAGGAAAATACAAGCCCAGTTGATATCTCCTCAGTGCCAGTCTTGGGCTGATGGCCAATCTGGGGACAAACCTAAAGACACCCACGGTTCTAGGAAATGACAAGTGGATGTGAGAGCTTCAATATAAATGAGAGAGAGAACTGCACTTAGTTGCAGGACAATTATGAAATCTGGGGTGGACCTAGCACTAAAGGCTTAGAGGAGAAGAAATCAGCTTTGGTTTTTAATGGAAAATTTGGTGCAAGCACTAAAGGGTACAGATATTGTTATAAACTCATAAATTGAGCGTTTAGTGCCTATCTAGGCCTGACGAAGAGGACATATCTGCACAAAACCTCCATCTCAATGCCAGGTCCCAACTGTGTGTATCTCAGATTCTCATACATCTCTCTTATCTAAAGTTTAGCTTTGAAAATTCACATTCTCCTTCCCATTTTCTCGAAGATTTATTTTGATGAATTATCCTTGATAAACTCAGTTCAAACCCTATTTCTTCACGGGTAATATTTCAACCCCTCCTTCCCTCCTTCCACCCAAAGAGTACCCAGACCATTTTCCATGATTTTCACCTGTGAAAACAGAAAGATGTTTGGTCTGGAGTAAAATCAGACGATTCAGCAGTCGAGAAACGTACAACTGTGTCTTTTGTTTCCACATTTTCCTTCACCGTGTGCATTACTTCATTATCAGATCAGAAATATGAACAGGCAGTGATGCCAAGTAGTCACTGCCCATTGCCTTCCTGTCTAGAGCCAGCCACAGGCATCCGTGCAGCGAGGCCAAGCGAGTCAACCAAGACCCCTCTGCCAACCTACTCTCTCCAGGCAAAGGCCCCTCCTACACATTCCAAGGAACAAATGACAAGGACACCTCTGTGCAGAAAAGGATGCTTGCTTGTTATTTAAAGGAGCATCACACTACACAGATACTCTCTTTCAAGTTATTCATGTGTCAGATTAATCTTTTGAGATATTCTTAATTTGTCCTTGTAGGCGTCAGCAACAAACAAACAGAAAATTATGGAACATCTACTCCTCTCCCCAAGTTCCCGGGGAAAATGCCAAGTCTTTGTGTTCTAAGGTCCTCCCAGGAGGAAGTGCGTTGACATTGTCTCTGTGCCACAGAGACCACCCTGAGGACCCTCTCCTCACATTGGGCTTAGAAGTTAAAGGCATTTGGAAAATGAATCTGGAGTTACCCCCCAGAATGGGAGAGGAGGGGGGGGCCTGCCAATTAGGCAGAGAGAGGGTGGTGAGTGACTTTCCATGACCAGGAAGAGGATGCTAGTTTTGGTGGCAGCGGTGGAAGGGGCGGTGGTGGTGCTTTTCAAATCCCGGAGACCTGGGTCCCATTTACACAGAGTGACCCCAGCTGGGAGGAAACATGTGTAGCATTCTTAGAGTGACTGTAACTTGATGCCCACGCTTTGAAGACACCACAGGGAGGCCACGAGCCCACCTGCAGACAGAGGCGGGAGACCACTCACCGTGACTCCCAGGCAACTCAGAGGCCTCACCCGGTTTTACTGGGCTAGATGCGCTCCCTAGCATCTCTTTAAGACCCCCAAGTGATGAGAACAAATTTTTCAATAATTTCCGAATACATGTGAGATTAGCTAGATTTGCAGATATTAAGAAAAGTGATACTTTCTGCACTAGAGTGTCAGGGAGAAAAATCTGTACATATTATTTTCTTTAATAAAATAAATAAACCTAGAAACGACCTAGAAGGCTGGTTAACAAATTATGATAGATTCACACTATGGAATGCTATGCAGCCCTAATCAAGATGTTTTAAAGAAACGTTTTTATAACTTAAGATGGAAGCAAAATGAAATATTAACATTGTTTTTTTAAATATGAATTATGAATAGCATACTCTTTTATTTCTCTTAAATGAGAATGCATTGCTTTTCCAAGTCAGAGAATTACTGAGTAAGCATGATATTTTTAAAGAGCGGGGAAGGGGAAGGGAACAACTTTTTCACAAAACATTTAGAATCCAGAAGGATTCTTGTCTCTGGTGACCTGAAGATACCCATGCCGTTCCTGTCTTCTTATGTGTATTCTATATGATTAGATTCCGAGTAAAAGAATTTCTTATAGATGACCCCTGAAATGAGGACACAAATTCATGGAGAAAACACAGGAACAGAGACGCATTTCCATTTCTAAGCCATGCAAAATTTAGCAGGAATCCAGAATTGCATGGACTTTTCATGCCAAAAAAGATAACAGTTAAGAAAGAAGAGACAAAAACCATCAAATACATTTTGGACATCAAATAACTTCACCTTTTAAAGAGATAGACTTATATCTGTAGCTCTGACATCATTACAGTAACTTAATTTTAAGGGTCTTAAAATTTGACTGGAAGTAAATTTGGAATTTTAACAATTTTCTATAAATTCTTGAATATTTTCTATTTTTCAACTTTTTCATAGAGGTTTGGCTGTGTCTGGAGGAGCAGCTAGAGCCCGCTGCCCTGCAGAGGGGACGGGGACCCCTCACCAGGTCAGCATGTGAGGGCGACCAATTCCATTCCCAGGATTAGACGTGAACCTGCCCCCTGCCCATCTCCTGTCCTACCTGTAACATGACACAGACTTGCTTCTGAAATACCACCATGAATTGGCTGCTTTCTGGTTTTCCTCCAAAGCCAGCATGAGATAAGGGCTATTTAAAGAAGATAAGGCCTAGCTCACCATCATCTCTATTTAGCATCCTTCTGTCAAGATAGAAAGTAACAGCATCAGCAAGTTCCAAGTCTGGATCTCGTTAACTCAGCCCCCTACCCGTTTCAGACACATGTTCCTGAGATTATTATTTAGTGCCGTGTTTTCCTCTTGAAGGAACTGATACAAAATAAAAGGCCAGATGAAGAAGACTGCTGTTTTCTTATTGACCCTATTATGTTGATAAATCAATGTGCCTTTCAAGAAGGCATGGGTAAACCATGTTTCTTTTAGAATTTAAAACGGAAAAATAATTTTGCCTCATGAAAGAGTAATAAGTATTACTTTGTCTTATAATGAGAAATATATATATATATATATGTAATATGTATATCAGAAAGGCTGAAGCTAAATTTAACATTCAAGCCAATCATAGTTAGCTGATTCAATTCATAAATTTGTCTCCTCCTAATGAGGTTTTACCTCTTGATTTTTAGTTTATCCACCTTCAGATAGGTGTCTCTTTATTGCCAGCTGCCTTGACTCAATCAATCAGTCTCTCTGTTTATTTCTGAAACAAGAAGGTGTGCATTGTAAATAAAGGAACAGTTTTACAGGCTTTGGCTCCCACGGTGCTCATTGGGAGATGCCTGAGCAAAAGCAGCAGATGTCTTTGCCATTCAGAGAGCAAGGAATGCACTTAAAAGGCTTCAGGATAAAAGGTGTCCGTGTGAGGACTGCTGTTATTATAGCGATGAAAGGAAAGGGACCTGCTTGCAGGCTTTGAAATTTCAAGTCAAAGACAATCAACATAACACATCGTGCAAAATATGCACCTCAGAGGGCCTCCTGACAGAAGCTATTATTAAGCTCATCCCTGCAGCCCCACTTCAGCTCTTTTTGGAGTGATGGGGAGCCCCAGGCCCAGGGGTGGTGCCCCTAGAGCTTAACTGCCTTGTGAAACCAAAGAAGTTTTACCCTGATAGCAAAGGCCTCCTCCCTCAGCCTGTCGTGGGAGATCTAAAGATGTCCTCACCACCTCCACAGTGAAGAAGGAAGGCCACAGGAAACCGATCATAGGGGGTACTTGGTGCCAGAGGCCACCAAGCCTTTAGGTGCTTGTGGCCAGACCCTCTCCAGACATCTTGGGAATAGAATTTGCTGTTACTTTCCAACTCATGTTTCCAAACACCCCCCCCCACCCCAAATGCCCTCCCAATGTCACTGGACTGATTTTTCAATGAAAAAAATCACCTTGAGATACTTCTGACTAGCTTTTCAGGCTAAAAGTTCTTTTTCCCTTTAGTCCTGCCAGAGGAAAGAATATCGGGGTTTGGAGAGATGGAAGGAAGACAAAATTTAGATATGAGAGGACTTTGCTTTTCCGGTCCCACTATTCTTTTAAAAGGCAGACTCCAATCCTGCCGTGTACTGGCAGTACGGCCCCATAATAAAAGCTTAGCTTTGAACTTCACTTCTCACTTTTATAAAAGAATCAGAATATCTACTTGATAATGTTGTGGTGAGAGGTAACTAAAAAAAAAAAAAAGCGCAGGAATCTGTCAACTATAAATAATGTGAAGCATTTAGCTCCTCTTACATAATGCCACTCTCTACTAGGTGGCTCTGCTCCCTACTCTCCTCAGGGTGAGGGGCCCATGGCTTGTTGAGGGCCAGTGGGAGGAGAAGATACCAACCAATCTCTCACTGTGGCCACCACGCCTTTTCCTTGGTCTTGTGCAGTCGGTAAACGGTTACTTCCAACTTCAAAAGACAGAATCTGACATCCACAGAGGCTCTAAGAGTTACTTCTTCACCAGAGGTGAGAAAGAGCCTCTTCGACCTCCAACCTTAGCTTTCATCCCACTCCTTTCCCAAGTCCAAATCATGTTCAAGTGCTAGGAACGACTTCACCTTTTCATTCTACATATATCATGGACAAGAGTGATTCGATAAATGTTTACGGGGAATTAAGTTAAAAGTGCTCTCTCAGTAAATATAAAATAATTCCAAGTGTTAAGAAAAAAATAACATAACTGCAACTTGTGTATAAATGCTTTAAAAAACTTGAAAAATTCCTCCAATACCCCAATGTTTGCTGTCAAATTTATTTATTGTCAAAAATAAATAGTCAGCACTGAGAATTTGAAGCATAAGAATATATATAGGCATAGTGAGGGATGACCCCAAACTCTGTGCTTTTTATGATGGAAAATCCCACATCGCGATGTCAAATCTCTGTTCTGACAGTAGGAAAAAAGAGTTAAGGGCCATGTACACAGTTGTAGGGAAGAGCTCGGCATGGCTTCTTCTCTCTTTCTACGTTCCTATTTAGTGCACGTGTGTGAGCAAAGCCATCATAAAGATGCCTCTATTTTGCATGGAGTATAGAAACGTGAACACAATCAAGAACTCGTGGAAAAAAATGAAAGGCAACGGGCCCTTCAGAACTGAGATAGTGTAGGATACAACATGATTCTCTGTAGTGTGTTGGGCCCGACTTTCACTTCTTTGTCTATCTATTTGGAAGGGGACTTTCTAAGTTGAGCTTGTTTCCCTGAAAAATATCAAAGAGATTCATTATTAAGGAAGAGGTGACGAGGTCAGTGCGGTCACTGAGGACTGACTGAGTGGGAAGGAGCTCACCTTCGTTCACTAGCTAGACTGCTGGAACCTTCCTAAGCCCAGTGTGTCTCAGGCCTCACGGTACAGGCCAAACCGTTCTGCCCTGTGCATGCTCAGGACACAATAAAGACCAATCCATGCTTGGGGGGCCAAAAGGATGTGGGTGGCTTTGTGTCAAAGGGCCAGTTGGCACAGGGATCAATACCAGGCCAGGTGTCCAAGCGCTGGGAGCTCTCCCTACTTCCTTCAGTTTTAACGTTCTAAACTGACCTACTGTGAAATAGAGAACATTGAGGATTCTGAGGAAGTAAATAATATGTTGAAAAAACATGTGGACTCAGGGGGGTCAGAGTGCCTACAGTCAAATCCAAACTCTGTAACTTACTAGCTTTGTGGCCTCGGGCAAGTTAGTTAACTTCTCTGTGCCTCGGTTTCCTCAAATACAAAATGGGGACACAGTAAGCCTACCCCCTGGGGGTGCTGTGAGAAGTTAACGCTTGTTAAGCACTTAGAACAGTGCCCGGCACATAGTAAGTTCTACATAAACGTGTCCGTTCCTATCAGTTTTATTATTAAGATGTATGACAGTCACATGATCTGGACCGGGTATCGAATGCACTGGAGCTGAGCGAAGGAAGAGTCACAAGAGATTTGCAATTGTTAGGATGCTGCCACAACTATTCTGCCTCGAGTAAGCTGGAGAGGAGGATGCAGTCACTTATTAGAGAGACTACTTTTCAGATGCCTGTGCCAAGGTCTCCTACTTGCTTTTGCATTACTGCTAATTCCACAACTCAACTTGTGGACAGCAAATAAAATATTTCAAAGCAAGCATGCAATTAGTGTTCATTTTAATAACAACGCTCACTTTTTTTTTTTTTTTTAAATGCACACGTTTCAGTCCACTGCAAGCATTTGGCTTTGAGAGGTTTAAATCAGGTTTCAGGGCAGACGGGGAAAAAGTACAGGTGCTCTGTTGGGCGGCTGACACTGATTAGAATGCCACACACAGCTGAGTAAAAAGGCAGGAGGTGGGGTGCGACTCGATGCAGAAGAAAGAAAAGGTAGAGTACTAACTCGCTGAGATGACTCAATTTTCATCAAGTACCTTTGAATGTCAAGTTCTGCCTGAAGAGAGATCAGCATGCACTGCAAAGCCTGTGTATCGGGAGAACAAGACAGGAAAAAAAAAAAAATAGAAAAGAGAAAGGTTGAAAATATGAAGAGAAAAAGAAGTGGTTGACCAAACAGACCATCTATTTGTTCATAATGAAAATATAGGACAGTTAACCCCCCTCCCCACAAAGAAAGAAGGAACGGTGGGAGTCCTATCCTTATGTTTTAGAGAGAAATGGTGAAAGCCAGCCCTGACTGGCAATGAGGTTTTTCTAAGATATCTTGCCACAGGCCCATCTAAATTCACCTTGTCATTTGAGAACATGTCACGCTGACTGGCCTATTGTCCTGAGATTGTCCCAAGGCTGCAGGAGAGTCACCAGAGCCAGGATGAAATATCTTCCTTAGGCAGAACGCAGTCTGCTGGCGAGCTGCCAGCTTGATTGGCATTGGCCACTGGGACACTGACCACTGGACTGCTCTACAAAGAGCAGTGCTCTGGGCCTGTGTGTTGTCACCCAGGATGGCAAGACTTTTTCATGATTAGATCCGATGTGAATACTTACAGGAACAGATTAGAATTAGAATTCAGGGGACATTCTGACTTCTGAACCTGGTTGACTTGGGGGTGTGCTATCAGTTTATCCCATTTACTTGGCCAATATTTAAATATTTCAGTTCTTATTGATCCACTAATTTTTGGATAACATACATTTATTTATTTATTATTTATTTATTTATTTGAAAAAATCATGGTAGAAAAATGTTTTTGTATTTAAAAACATGAAAATTTCTATAATTCTCATGTAAGAACGACATACTCTTGCATCCAGAATCAGTCAGTGAGAAGCAAGCAGGGTCTCGAGATATTCGCACATCCACGTTTATAGCGGCATTATTCACAACAGCCAAAAAGTAAGAGCGACTCAAGTGTCCATCGACAGATGAGTGGATCGACCAAATGTGAAATATACAGATAAAAGAGTACTATTCAGCCTTAAAATAAAATCGTTAACGAAAATTCCTTTAAAAAATCCTGTCGCGTTATACAACACAGATAATCCTCGAGAGCATTTCATGAAGTGAAATGAAGTCACAAAACAGTAAATGCAGTGAGAGCCCACGTATTTGAGGTGTAGTCAATGCACAGTAACAGGAAGCAGAATGGCGGCTGCCAGGGGCTGGGAGAGGGGAATGGGGGGAGGTGGTGTTTCATGTGTACAGAGTTTCAATTTAGGAAAATGAAAAGTGTTCTGGAGATTGAATGTACTTAATGCCACTGAACAGTACCCTTAAAAATGGTTAAGATGGTAAAATTTATGTCATGTATAGATTAGCACAATTAAAAAGAAAAAAAAAGAGGAAAAAGCCATTAAGGTGTCATGGCTTGGCGGCTCACTTCATGTTACTGCACATGCAAACAGATACATCCTTATGGATGACCAACATATACAGAGAGCCTCTAAATACTATCATAATTTAATTATAAAATAGCCATGATTCATAGCACCATTATATATATACACATATCCGTACATTTCTGAATAATTTTATATTATTTAGAACCTAGTCTCATACACATAAGACAAAACTATCTACAAGAAAAAGAACATTTGAATAAAAATGGTTATACCAAAAGCCAAGACAGGTCTCCAGAAAAGAACTGTTCTAAAGTATTTTACCCAGAATGCACTTAGGTACTGAGAAGAAAAGAAAAAGAACTTGAAGGGACTTTTAAGAGATAAGGGGAGTGACACCATTAGAAGAACTATTAGCTAGACTGACCTCATAACAGCCCTTTTCAAGGTAGATGTATTCTTGCTAGAAAGGTGGGGATAGCTGTAGGGCCCTCGATTCTGCTGCCCTTTAGTTTACAGGCTTCATCAACGATGAAAGAAATATCCCAAAGTAGACCACAAATTATAAAGTCCCGTAGGTTCAGGATAAATAAAAGTGCAAGATAAAAGCACAAGGATAGATTTGAAAGGCTGCTGTGGGGAAAAAAAAAAAAAAGGTGCAGGAAAACCTCAAGGTTTCATCCCAAGGAGACGGAATGAAATGGGCCGAGGCCAGAGAACCCCACACACAGAGATGCCGGATCTGAGTGGGTGGAGGCTGCCAGGAGGGGCGGAGACCCTAACCTCTCTGCAGAGGCTCTCAGCACAGGAACGCGCAACATGAATAGAACACCTGGACGAAGCGGACAAGGAGAGTAACCAAAGCAGCTGTTTCAGGCAAGAATCAATCATCTGAGGCTCAAGAAAGTAGGGGTAAGAGAAACACATGCGTGATCAAAGGCTTCAAACTCTGGAGCAAACACCGACTCTACTGGTTGCATCTTTTCTTGCCTTTGCTGACTGAGGTCAAAGAAACAGAAGCAGAGTCTCCCAGCGTCAGAGCAGGAAGGACCCACAGGTGCTGGAGAGCCAGGTGGTCCTTCTCAAAAAACACGATGGACTCCACAGAGAAAGCTCCACAACTTGCAGTCACTGGATCGTTAGTCTCTATAGCGACAGATAAATTTTCTCAGGATTACAAAATTAAATTCACAGAAAACCTTTCCACTGCTCAGCAGGCTCCACCTGCATGTGAAATGTTTTGAGCCCTATAGATTTTGAGCTCTAGAGTGAGGAAGCAGAGGGAAGAACCCTGGATTTTATTAGGCTACTCACATACTCTTATTAATTCAAGTGTATAGAACTTAGAAGCCTGATTTATGGATTTGACGATAAAAGAGAAAATTGTTCCTAAAAGATAAGAGTGGGTGGGAAAGGTGGTGAGTGTCTTCGAGCCACTTCAGAGAATTATAATGACAACCAAAGTACTTTATCAATATAACGAGGTTACATCGAAATTAAGGGAAAACGCAAGACTCACCACCTCAAGGAAACAGCTGCAGCGTCAAATAAAATAACGCCATAAAAATTTAACAGAAGAAAGGACACTTTGATTATTTCAGAGACGCCTAATGGCTATCATTAGCAGAAAATGGCAAAGAGAAACAACAGATGAGCTGTTATACTGAGGGGTACTTGAGATCTCTTTGAAAGGCTAAGTGTGGCAGGAAGGGAAAGGGGTTCGCAAGTCTCTTTAATTTAATAAGAATAAAGACAATGCAGATAGCCTGAGCAGAGGTGACCATAGCACAATTAAAAAGGGTAAATGCCTAAGGCATGAGGTAAATGCCTAAGGCACAGACGTGGCAGAGAGAACCAAAAACGACCAACGAATACACAATATTTATAGCAGTGAATGATGAGCAATACTTATTTTCTTTCATTTATTTGCTATGCCTATCTCTGAGCTTTTTATAGTAAAGATAATTATATAATAATACAAAAAAGTACGCGTGAAGGTGGCAAAAGTGAAACGTGGATCCTTAGAGATCGACAGTGAGAGGTAAACTGTAAGGAATGTCGGAGATTGGAAAAATTTAAAAACTCACAAAAAGTTCCAGTTTGGGTCAGAAATTGGAGATTTTCTGATATCACTTTACCTCTAGTCAACTTTTGACTACTTGGGAGCAATTTAACCAGTTTAAAGACTAACTGTGGTTAAAGAAAATGCATTCATGAAAAAAAAAATCACAAGATCTAGTGAAATCATGCTTCTATCAGGAGTTCTCAAAAGTTTGTAATTAGTTAGATGGTAATCACTGAGTTGTCCCCCATGTCTGCTGTCAACCTGAAGGTCTAATTGACAGAGGCTTAACTTAGATTTTTATTCCCGTTTATAAATTTATGGAAGAATATTTCCTTTTCCTTCTCTCTTACTGTCGACATCCTTGTTCTATATCTCACCGATGGAGAATTATCAGAACTAGTTTCCACTTAGTTCGTGATACAAGGAATGCAAAGCGCTATTTTTATCAAATTTCTGAAAGCTTACTGTCTCTCGGCTTTTGAAGTCACATAACAACTATTTAATTTCTTTAAGCCTGACTTTCTTTATCTGTAGAGTGGGGACAATAATAGTATCTACTTCACAAGGTTGTCGTGAAGATTAAATAAGATGCAGGCACCTGAAACATAATGCACAATTCTTGGCACAGGCTAAGAATGCAAACGTTAGGGACCTGAGGCTTTAAAATAAAAAACGTAGTATTCTCAAAAAGATGCTTTATTTTAACAAATAATCCAGGAATAAATATCAAATGCCTTAAAATTTTTGCATATCTTTTTGATTCAGCTGTTCTATTTCTAACAATTAATTTTAATAATCCACAATAATCCACAAGGATATACAAAATAGAACCAACTGAAGTAAACAGCCACTAACAATGATGACAGAGCCGACTCTGTAACAACACAGAGTGAAATTCACACATATAATTAAGTGGAAAAAAAATCATGTTAGAAAAACAGTACGCTTTAGGTTTTCTGTCAGTCTCTATGTCTAGAAGAAAATGGGAATCCATGTGGGTCATGTGATTGTAAATAATTTCTTTACTCTTTACATTTTCTTTTTAACATTTATACAATACACATGTATTTATTTTTGTCATAAAAAAGATAAATTATTTTTAAAAGTCATCTGGCATTTGGCATCACATTATTTGTTTTTCTCGAACATGATATAAATAGCTGCGGATGAATTTAAAACAAAAGGAGAAAACAAGATTTTATCCATTTGAGAGCCTTACAAATGGGAAGAACAATAAGATCATATCTTGATTCACAGTCTCTTTACCCTGGTAATTTTGCCCTTATTTTTTTATGTTGATTATGTATCAGTTGCACCACCAGGGGGCGCCTTGAATTTAGAAAGCACAATAATACAGTCTTAGCATGATGGAAGATATAGCAGCTGAAATCCCAAATTTAGGAAACAAGGCACACTTCTCATTGATTGCTCAGAGTCAATCCTTTTCCTTTTCAATGTGCCTCACAGGTTCCGTTGTACAAACTGTATGGAATCAGTCTGTGAAAAACTACACCACTTGTGTAGTTAATATCAATGATAGAAGGCAGAGTTGATTTCTGCAAGTAGATTTAATAAAGATGCCATTGAAGAAACAAAAATGAGTAGCCCCTGTGATACAAAACTAAAGAACACAACAAAAGCAAATATTGAGAAAATAATCTTAGAAGTAATTTTATCCTAAAGACAGACAATTCTATAGGTAACTTAGGGATCGAAGCAATTTCAGGTTATTGAGAAACCCATTTGCAATATAATTCTTTTTCTAAACATGTTCAAAATAGCAAAAATAGAATAAAATTAGGTAGCCCTGGGAGACTTCGTAAGTGATGCTGACTTATAATTGATATAACAGGAATCTTAAAATATAGGATAAAGTCTGAGGTACTCTCTAGGGTGATAAATAAAAAAGACTGTGACATCTAACAAAAAGAGTTCAGAGCAGAAATCTGAGTACTTTTTAATTTCCTAGGAATCCGAAGTAATCTTATTGTGAACTTAGGAAGGTAATTGAGGGTGTAACTTTTGGAAAGAGACAGAATTCAGCTGGAGCCTCATTTTCAACCCAATATCTTTGAGATTTTGAGCATGTTACCTTGGAAATGCTGCCTTGGTCATGTTTCATGTGCAGTTTCTTCATCCAGAAGATGATAAAAATAATAACAACATTGTTTATATTACGGTTCGTTGTATGAAATGAGATAACTTATGAAAAATGTAAAACCCAGTGACTAGCATACGATCATACAGTATGTTGCTTAATAAGAGAGTCTCAAAACTATGTGGGCTGCCTCAGCTCCTGCGCTGGTTATGTGGCCAGGGGAAGTGTCGAACCCCTCTGTGCTTGTGTTCCCATGAGTCAAATGGAGGTAAGGAGTCTGGCTTAAGCTTTTAAAAAGGCAAACATACTTTGTCTACTTATGCATATAACAGTGCTGACCTCCATAGCAGTGGGGTTGGCAGGGTTACATAATTATTTCTATCACCTTACCACCGTCTGTAAAAAACAGACCGCAAACCTTACCATACGTGGGGTGGACACTCAGCCAGTTCTCCGTATAGTCATTCCGCTGCTTATGGCCGCTGGCTCACCATAGCAGTTAAATATTGTCATATTAACCCTGGTCATTCATCTTCATTTCTATTTTTCAATATCTACCCTTCCCACCTCATGAAGTATGAGACTAAAATGATGCAATAGATTTGAAAAAGTTAGGTCCATGCAAATAAAAAGTAGCATTAAGATAAACAGATGCATGGGCTAACTATATAACCATTTATAAGACAGCCGATGTCTCACTAACAGAGCTCAGAGGTCTCTTCTAAGCCTCAGCATTCTCGCTTAACAAAAAAGGAAAAGGAAGTGAGCTGACTTGGAAATGTCCCTGCTCAGGGTTAGTGTCTAAGAAGAGTTAACCCAGGTTACTTCCACAAGGTGACAGATATTCTCAGAACTGCTCTCGTCGGGTGCAGCCTAGGACATCAGGATGACTAGTTCCTCGAGAACTTAGCTTATTATTCTTCTGTAGCACTAAACACCACCTGACACACGAGCTATATCGCTTACCTGTGTGTTTGTGTCCCACCCTGCCCCGATCTGTGAGCAACAGGAAGTGGGGAGCTCTCCTGAGCTCAGATTTCACTTCTAGAATAGATGAAAGGCTGGAAGGAGGCACTGGTTTTGGGGAGGCTTGGTTTTGGCAGCCTGCTTGATTTGAGAGATTACCTCTTGACCATCATTACCTCCTTGGGTCTCAGGAGTTCAGATAGGTGCCCCAGGCAGCAGTGCCTATGCTGGGAGCTGGCCAGCAAGGCCCCCAACACTCACATCAGACCCCCAGCAGACCTGCAGACTCCCCTCCAGCCACCACTTTGCTCCGCGGAGAGCATTCCAATCTATCACCCAGCTCCCCCGTGCTTCAGTGCTTCTTAGCTGCTCTCACACCTTCTTAAAAGGAGAAAAATCTCCATCTGATATGGAATTTCTTTCTGGCAGGGTTTCTCTTCAATTTTTCACCCAAACCGCCCTCCCCTAGAACACTAAACTCAAGTTAAACAAAAATACTCAAAACCCCTCAAGAAAAAAAAGCCTCTAAAATCCAGGTTTCTATTCCTCCCTTTGTAATACATTCCCTTCTTGCTCCAATGGCTGCCGTGGGGAAATTATGCTTCTGCTGGGATGGCAGGTGCCAGTGACCCCACACTTCGCCGTGATCTGACCATGTCTTGCTTTAAGAAGCAGCCTTCTTGCACTTGAGACTTGACTAAAAGTAAGAGTTTTTTTAATTGGGAGGAGAGAGGGGATGATCAAATTTTAATAGGGAGGGAAGGTAGGATAAGAAATGAGATCGTTTACTGAAACCAGTCGGTCTTAGCTTTGGGTTGTGCCAGGCACGTGTTCCCTCCTAACCCCCGTGGCCAAAGCGGCCACCTCCCGTCACAAAGGCATTATTACAGAGGAGGCTTAGCGCATGGGGCCAGAGCACCACGTGCTCCCTCTCCAAAGCTCCAAGAATCTCAAGTTGGAAAGGCGCGGGGTTCGAGACCTTGGTTCAGCACTCATGAGATCTTTTCCTTTGAATAAATTACTTAACCCGATACTGAGCCTTGTACTGGGCCCATTAAAGCAGTTTCCACACTCACTTTGCACATCTGCAAAATGGCGGCTGTCATCTTGCCTCCTTCATAGGGTGCACAGATAAGGTAAATGGACAAAAGCACTGTTACCCGTAAAGCTCTAAAAATAACAAAGCAGTGGTGTTATTATTAAGGAGAAGGAGCTCAAGGCATGCCCACACACAAAATTGTTCCCAAAATGTTTTGCTGCTAAAGGACGAAGTCTGGTGATGTCCGCCCCAGCCCACCCAGCTGCAGAGACTGACCGCAGGCCTTCAATAATACACAGCTTCAGTTCATGAGCAAATGAAAATCATGGTGGCTGGTGTTAGCCTCCCCATCCGCAGGTGGGGGCCTGTCCTGAGACCACCTGCCCATGGAACTGCAACCCCACCCCCCCTCCAAGCTAATTCCTGTTTTAATCTCTGGTTCT
>NW_006431956.1:13867834-13918460 GCF_000325575.1 Pteropus alecto | reverse complement strand
ATCACTAGCTCACATTGCCTGAGAGCTCAGGGCTGGGCCCTGGCCTCATTTCCTGGCTTCTGTGCTATTAATCTCCAGAAACATCCAAATATACTTTTAGCTCTAAAAATTATTATGAAAGCTGATAAACTTTATTGGGGAAAAAAATGCCTTCTTATACAAATAATATCCTTGACGGTCCCATTTCATTACTAATAACAATCAAATAAGAGAGTGATGCCATTTCTTAATTCAAAGATGGGTTGATGTTATTTATACAGACGAGGAACATGGGCCATCATCAATAGCTAGTTTGTGTGATCAAACACCATCATTATAATAAATATAACATAACCAAGGCCCTGATTACAAATTAGTATTTTTAACATTTGCAATTAAGGAAAATTATCTCTGGAGAAGTAACAACAAGAACAAAACAAAACAGCTCTAGCTCTCTGGCACGTTTTCAAAGTTACTGGAATAAAGGTCATGCATTCACCTGGCTAGGTAAATACTATTATCTGTCGCTTCTAATACCCAGTCAAATCTCTCGTCCATAAAATAAGTAAAGATTTCCATCTTTTGGAATTAGAAGTTTGGATTCTAGCAGTTCTTGAAGAAGTTTAACATGCATCCCTCGAATCATAATGAATTAAAACCCAACACGTGCATACAAACAATTCAACCCTAAACAGACTTTGCTAATTGCTTGGAAATAGCAGGAACAGAAAAAAAAGTCGTCTGGAGAACACAAACAGCCTCTGGTCCTATGCTAAGAATCCAAGAGAGTGAGATCAAAAGAAAGAAAATAACCCCTGAGCAAAATTAAAAGGCCTGTTGCTCCCGTTTATCATCTTCAATATGGAACTCTTGGATCTGGGGTACAGCCACAGTTCACAAGTGATCACCAGGGCGCTGGGTGGTGCCATTAAAAAGCTTTCAAAAAATACATTTAAGAAGATTACCAACTACCCTTTCCAGAGAAGGGCACAAAAATGTTAATTGAGAACTTCCTTGATGTTCTTCCCATCAAAACTTCACAGAGATAAGATGAAAATATCCAATGGAACAACTCTAATGAGGACTATGTATGAGAGAGGAAAAAAAAAAATTGCTCTCACAAATAAAAAATCTAGTGCTATTTATTGTAAAGGGGTTTTTTTTTTTTCCTTAACCATAAATAAATTCCAAATGGCTGTTGGAGTGACACTACAATTTCTCAAGCGCTTCTGTCCAGACCATCTGTCCTTTGTCCTTTGGAACACAGAGCAGGCTTCAGACCTGAATGTTCATACCATGGAGAGAAATGGTTTTCTTCTCCCTCCCTTGAAAGAGGTCTGAGTCAGCAGCTTTGGAGTAAAGTGCAAGGTGGGGGGACCTGCTGGCAGGGAGCAAAGAGGGAACCACATCACTGAGATAAGTGCCCCCTTGGTCTGAACACATTCTGCTTAGAGCATCTCTCTCTCTCTATTTCTGCCTGGAGGACCAGGGAGGCTGCAGTGGGCCTAGAGCTAATGTGTGGGCACACGGGGCCATTCTGGGGCTCTAAGGGGTGGCCTCGACACCATTTGCCCTCCAGTACTCCCTAGAGAACCCATAAGAAAGTGACCAGCAGCCACCGCCCCACTCCCGCATCCCTGCAAAGCCACGTTTCCACCTTCGCTTTGCACTCCCAGGCATGAGGGTTTAGGATGAAGTTGAGAGGGTCTCTCAGAGTTTTCAAACTATTTGCTCCATGGTATTTCGACTCAGCCAGGGATGTCTGGTATGGAATCTCCATCGCTTTGATCACCTGGACTCCTCTCATGATTTACCAAGTATCATGGTGACCCTCTACTTCCTGCACAGAGTTAATAAATCCACTTGCATATCATCAACTGAAGCACAGCAACAGCTCCTCTGCCTCTAGGAACAGTAACTCACTTTCCAGGCCAGATTGCTCAACAGAAATAACCTGGACTCCTAGTTGGACACTGACCTCCATCAATAGAGGGCCGACTTTAAGGTATAGCAGAGTGGAGGACAGTTGAAACAGCATTTGGTTGGTTGGCTTAAAAAATGGTTACATTTTCAGTAGAATGGTGGCATCTGGTCACCATAATCCACAACGGGCAGACCAGCACCTGCTTATGAGGAGGGTGAAGAAAGCAGACGCCGCTGGGAGAGAAGCCACAGCAGCCTCAGTAGATAGTTAGACTTCGTATCGATAAGTTTCGTAGAGCCAGAAATGAAATAACTTTATTGTTTTTCACAAGTTCTGCCTAGACACGAGCTGGGGGGAAAGGTCCTATAGTCTCCCTGGCTTTCCAGCTGCCTTTTTCTAAAGAGGGGGACCTCTCCATTTTGCAGTGGGCAACAGATTCAGAAAGCAGTTGAGACTCTGCTGGTGTCTCTCTCCTACCAGCCCAGGGGAGGCACAGCTACACCCACGCACACTGTCGAATGAGCACAGGAAGACATGAATGAACGCCGACCTTGGATTGCGCCACGAAGGGCATGGTCATAAAAGGCTCGCAGCAGCTCCAAAAGAGAATGCAGCCCAGGGCAGGGAAGAAAATAAAGACTCTTTGAGGGGAAGAAAGGAAGCCAAACAGACTCAACTGAAGTGTTAGATTCCAAAAATCTATTTATAAGCCACTAATTCACTCTTTCAAAAACGTAACAGTTGAAATATATGTCCCATTAGGCATGACGGACCATAAACATCACACATCTACTGTCAGCTCCAAGGGATGCAGGTGGACAGGAGTTGGCAACAAATTGTTTTATGAAGTTTCTATGGTTCTATCACTTAACCTCATGCTAACTAGCATAAAACTGAGACTCACTAGTACAGTACAGAGGAAATGCATATTTTACTTTAAGGTCAACTACTAATGGGTAAAAAAGACTTTCCGCTGTCCCTCCAGAGATGTCAAAACTTAAATAATGAAAGTAGTTTCCTTGATTCTTCTCTGAAGGACAGTTGTTCTTAATCGCTAGTGTATTATAGGTTTGGGTAGTGTGAACTGATTATGAAAACACCTTGAAAGTATGTAATCAATAAAAAAAAACCTTTTAAAAATACAAACAGGCAAGAAATGTTTATCTACAACTGTCTAAGAACTAGAACATAATAAAAAAAAAACTTTTACGTACAATAGAAGTCGCTAAGTAACCTTCCTTTGGTTAGTTCGCAATCTAAATCAGACTGCTTCCCCTCCCCTTAATTTCATGAAAACTACCCCATGGCTGCTACTGGAATTATGTGTTATGGAAGAATATTATCCTTCAGCATTGATGTCATCATTGTTTAGGAGTCAGGTCACGGTTTTAAAACCAGGAAGCATCTGCAGCATATAAAATTACTTTCAACTTCTGAGGCTTCTGGGCTTAAAGCCAAAAGGTAATGAGTTACCTCAAAAATATTTTCTTCTCTTTCTCTTAAAAAATTATTTGGGGGGTAGTGGGTTACGCAAAAGCCATTTATACCACCTTACCCAGAGCTGAAGAGTGAACTACCTACCCATCATGCCTGCTTTTAATCTCCTCACTGTCTGTTACGTGTCTTTTCCTACAGGACCAGAATTCTTTTCATGCCCCAAATCTACCACTTTTCAGCATCATTCTCCCGAAGGCCTGCTCTTCAGCTCTGGGGTAAAGGCGTTCTGAGTACACACGCTTTTCATTATTGCTTAAATTTCTTTTCTGCTGACCATGACTGCACATCAACTTGCCAACAATCTCTACTCAGGAGAGAGATTCAATTCTTTTTTAAGAAGAAAAATCATTGGGTACTTTATTTCTCCATGAATCTCTCATAATACAAAGAAGTTCAATATGCATCCAGCAGGTGACTCATATTTCTTAATGGCTTTCAGATATTGGCATGCACATCCCGGCATTTATAATCCCACCACCCAAAGCAGAGAAGACGAGGTTATACATTATTGGAGGTTATATATGAGATTCCATGAGGGAGGCACTATACGAGTCTGTCTGGTAAAAGAAGCAGGCCAGAGCAGGAAGCACACGCTTGGAACGAGACAGTCCTAGAGATACTGTCTACCAAGATACAGATAACTTGGCCGGACCGAGCCTCAGTCTTCTCGTCTGTAAAACTGGAACATCGACATGCAGCTAGCTGATCCAGAGTTTCAGTGAGAAATATAAGTAAAATAACTTCTAATCTTGGCACATGGTCCATGCTCAACAAACACTTTCTCTTTGCTCCCTCTCCAACTGCTCTTCAAAAATCCTGCTAGAATCCACACAGATGCTAGGGGATCACCAGATGAGAGGGCCATTTTCTGTAGTACACATTGGCTGATTCTGGCAGTCATTTTTTTTTTTTTTCCCCAAATGACCGAAGTTACATTTTCTTCACAAGATCACTAAGTTAATATGCGTCCATTGATAATCAGTGGAACCTCTTATAAAAACGTTAGATCCCAGATCATTTTGCATGTTAGGTCTACACTATGAGACCAGTAACTTGCTCAGAGCAACATCTACTCTTTGGTGGGGCCACACCGTTCTCCCCAAAGTCACTGCTTTTCACTGAACTCATTGCTCAGGGAACAGTATGAGAATTTAGTCTGCTTATTCTTGAGATCTACTCTTAACTTAGAATTTTTCGGTTTCCATTATCTATAAGATCCTACGAGAAGTGAAGGAGGTTGCTTTCCCGCTATGTATACAATATTTCTTCATTTTCCCCAAGACCTCAAAAAAAATCAACAACTTCTCTTTATCTTTAGGTAACTTTTACCAAAAATACAAAATAATTTTTAAAAGATCTCTTATACCATAAACACAGAGTAAAAAGGAAAGAAATATCTGCTGTGAGTATACAGTCAGGGTCATAAATGTGTCCCTTTGCTCCACTAGGCTAGACATTCTATTTTAAAGCCACTGCATCCACTGACGATAAAAATGGGCATGCGTTTACACATTTCTCGCTATTAGTGTATATCAGGTTACACAGCAAGCATGTTCCCAAAAGGACACATATAAGTCAAACAAATTTTAATGGAATTACATTTTTCATTTCTTAACTGACTAAATATTAGGATCGATGCTTTTATTTTCACTTAAAATTTATCTTCAATTAAATTTTTACCATTTAATGCATAGCTGTAAAATAAGATGATTCTATTATGTGAATATTGAAATCTACTAGAGTAACTTCTATTTTAGAAGTAAATTTATTGGTAATCCTTTTAGGATAAGAATAATCATACCCTAGGTTCACTGGGTCAGTAATTACCTCTTAGTTATACTGCAATTTTCTTAAGGCAAGAAATGATATCCAAATAGCATATGCATAGAGATCTTATTGATTCACCTTAAAAACTGAAAGCATTTCTTCACAAAATTGACATGAAATTTGTTATTGTTTTTATTTATGTGTGTGTGCTTTGTATTTTTTTAAATTACTATTCTCTCTTTTATCCTATTCCATATTTTTTTTTCATTCTCTCTCTCTCCATGCCAATAGAGTAATCCCCAGCTATGAAAACAAATGTTTTAAAAACAAAAGTTGTAATATAAAGCCTTATGGCTTGTTTCATGGCACAACCCCAATCATTAATCTCCTCCTTGCCCAGTGCCAAGAGTGGTCAAATCTGGCACACATGTAAAAAGTAAATGGAACAAGTTTCCATTTCTTTCTTCCTCTGAGAAATGTGAGGAAAGTGTCGAGAAGGGGAAGTACTCCAGGGCAAGAGGATGTGAAATAATCGAAATGGCTTCCCTCCGGCCCACTTTCCAGACCTCTGAGTGTTTATCTAGCAGAGTTTTAGAGAGAGTCTGGTGAGAAAGATCACGTACCATGTCTTGGAGGAAATAAACCCCCATCTCAAGCTTAGTGGTCTGAACGTGTCCATGGAAAACACACCTTTCTGGATGCCGGGTAGTGGGAAATCAATTCAAGAAAGCCAACATCTCTCATCAAGTGGCTACCACCTTTGTCCTTTGGCTTCTTTCATGGATCCTGTGACTGCCTGAACTCAAAGGAGGGAAGATTTGAGGTCGCCGATCTAGTGATCAATGGCTATACTTTAATTTTAAGCAACCATTTGGATTACTAATGTGCATCTTATCATTCGCTAGGCCAACAGTAAGGGACAACAGTAAAAGACTAACTGGGAAGTATCTTCAAATTCTAAAACTATTTTGAGACATATTCACGTGGATAATAAAATGTGTATATATTTTATTGACTAAAAGTGAACAAAACCCAGTGTCCACTGACAGATAAATGGACAAAATGTGGTGTACACACACACACACACACACAGAGAGGAAATGTTATTCAACTTTAGAAAGAAATTCTGACACATGCTACAACATGGATGAACCTGAGGACATTATGCTAAGTAAAACAATAAGCCAGTCACAAAAAGACTAATACTGTATGATTCCACTTATATGAGATACTCAGAGCAGTTAGTTCATGGAGACAGAAAGCAGTCACAAAAAGACTAATACTGTATGATTCCACTTATGTGAGATACTCAGAGCAGTTCACGGAGACAGAAAGCGGAATGGTGGGGAGGGAACTGGGGAGTTGTCATTTAATGGGGATGGAGTTTCAGTTTTGCGAGATGAAAGAGTTCTAGAGATTAGTTGTATAACAGTGTAAACACACTTACTGCTACTGGATAACTGTACACTTAAAAATGGTTAAGATGGTAAAATGTTGTTATGTTATGTGCATTTTATCACAATTAAAAATAAAAAATAAATTAAAACACTGTTAACAGTCAAAACACATAAATACAATGAGAGAAAATAAAAGTGAACAAGAAAAAACTCCGAGCCTGGGTTCTCTACCAAGTATTTAAATATATAAGGAGGGCTCAAATGGCACATTGTTCTTAGTATGTCATTTGTGATGCAGGCCAACTCCTTGCTTGTGTGTTTGGTCAAAGCTAAGTCTTATCTTAATGGCTCTCTCCAGAGGGCATGGCTCTGGACTAAATCAAGTCTGAAGATTGCAGCCATATTTCATTTCACCTAATGGTCCCTTTGGTATTTTCCCAATCTTTTGATTCCTTGAGATAGCTAACCATGCTCTTATCTCAAACGCTAGACTAAATACGAGTGCCCTTTATTCAAGCTCATTGAGGTAGACTCCAGTTCGTTCATGCTACCCTTCTTACCTGGGGTGAGAGATATGTGTAGACCGATACTGCAGTATTCAGACCATGTGAACAGATTCGTGCTGGATGCTGAAGGGAATTCAAACCGAGCAGTACAACTGTCCCTCAAGAGCCATGTGCCAAAGGTTTTCACAGCCCCTTCTTATATATTGGAGGAAGACACGGTTGTTTGTGAAATCGCTATGCTTGGTGTGTCTAGTTACTTGGACGACAAAAAGTGTTTTCATATTCGAAGACAACAGGTTATACATACCCATAATGCTGGTCTGATGGGGATCTAGGTCTAAGGAGCACCTATGCTTTTTGAACTGAAAACATATTGCCCATTCAGCTTAAGATGGATCTAGGGCCTGGACAGTTAATATTTGAGTCTCTGAGATAGTCTGCAGAGTTGATTCTGTTATTAACTGTAGCAACTCATTGAATGCACAGTCTGTTTTAACTCAAAATATGATCCAAGACACAATCCTACCATTAAATATATGGAAGACAGATAGAAAGAAATCTCATTTATTTTCTCTCCACATAAATAGTAAGGTCTCTCCTTTGAACTGTAACATGTACAAATAAGGAGATTTTAAAGCAGCGACTGTCCTCAGTGTTTAAGCATAGATCCCTATAAAGTGAAAAGTTACATTCCTATTATAAAGAAATTATAGGTATCTCTTTTAGAAAATTCTTAATTATCATGGGGATGGGGAAGATTTTTGCCTATTCACATTATTAACTAAAGGAAGGCTTTAGGTTTTCACATTCCCCACAGTAAAATCAAAACTGACTCTTGGACTCTACCCCAAAACCTCAATTTCCTGCTCTGAAAGAAGATTTACCTCAGAGAGTGAATAAGTCCCAACTGCTGCCAAAGCAAAGGCCTTTATATGAAATCAATCAGATCAGGGGAGCCCATAACTCTATTTGATGTGCCACAGTAAAAGATGCAACCCAAGAAATACTAGCACTTTTCTGGCTCATCTACAAATGGGTGTGTGAATACATACAGCACAGGCATACCTCATTTCACTGCACTTTGCTTTATTGTGCTTCGTGGATATTATGTTTTTCACAAATGGAAGGTCTGTGGCAGCCTGCATCAAGCAAGTCTATCGGTGCCATTGTTTCGACAGCATTTGCTCACTTTGTTTCTCTGTGTCACCTTTTAGAAATTCTTGCAATATTTCAAACTTTTTCATTATTATTTCATTTTTTATGGTCATCTGTGATCAGTGAGCGTTGATGTTACTGTTGTAATTGTTTTGGAGAGCCATGAACCACACCTGTATAAGATGACAAACTTAACTGATAAGCGTGTGTATTCTGACTGTTCCACTGACCAGCTGGTCCCTCTCTCTCTCCTTGTCCTCAGTCTCCCTATTCCATGAGACATGACAATCTTAAAATTAGGGCAATTAATAACCCTGCAATGGTCTCTAAGTGTTCAAGTGAAAGGAAGAGTCGCATGTCTCTGACTTTTAATCAAAAGCTAAAAACGGTTAAGCTTAGTGAGGAAGGCACATCAAAAGCCAAGACAGGGGTCTCGTGCCAAACAGTTAGCCAAGTTGTGAATGCAAAGGAAAAATTCTTGAAGGAAATTACAAGTGCTACCCAGTGAACACATACATAATCAAAAAGTAAAACAGCTTTATTGCTGATATGGGGAAAGTTTTAGTGGTTTAGATAGAAAAATCAAACCAGCCACGACATTCCCTTAAGCCAAAACCTAAACCAGAGCAAGCCCCCAAGGCTCTTGGGATTGGTGAGGAAATTGCAGAAGAAAAGTTTAAGCTAGAAGATGTTGGTTCCTGGGGTTTAAGGAAAAGAAGCCATCTCTATAACATAAAAGTGCAAGGTGAAGCAAGTGTTGATATAGAAGCTGCAGGTAGTTATCCAGATCTAGCTAAGATAATTAATGAAGATGGTCAGACAGATTTTCAGTGTAGATGAAACAGCCTTACTTTGGAACAAGATGCCACCTAGGGCTTTTATACCTAGAAAGAAGAAGTCAAAGCCTGGCTTCAGAGCTTCAAAGGACAGGCTGCCTCTCTTGTTAGGGGCTAATGAAGCTAGTGACTTTAAGTTGAAGCCAATGCTCATTTACCATTTCAAAAATCCTAGGGCCCTGAAGAATTATGCTAAATCTCCTCTGCTTATGCTCTATAAATGGCAAAACAAAGCCTAGATGACAGTACATCTATTTACCACGTTTACTGAATTTCTTAAGCCCATTGTTGAGACCTACTGTGCAGAAAAAAAGATTCCTTTTAAAAGATTGCTCCTCATTGTTGATGTACCTGGTCACCTAAGGGTTCTGATGGAGATAGACGATGAGATCAATGTTGTTTTCATTCCAGCTAAATCAAGATCCATTCTCCATCCCATGGATCAAAGAGGAATTTTGACTTTCAAGTCTTATTATTTAAGAAATATATTTCATAAGGCTATGTCTGTCACAGACAGTAATTCCTCTAACGAATCTGGACAAAGTAAGTTGAAAACGTTCTGGACAGGACTCACTACTCTAGATGCCATTAAAAACATTCATGATGCATGGGAAGGGCTCAGAATATCAACATTAATAGCAGTTTGGAAGAAGTTGATTCCAACCCTCATGGAAGACTTTGAAGAGTTACAAGACGCTGGTGGAGGAAGTAACTGCATATGTAGTAGAAATAGCAAGGGAATTAAATTAAAAGTGGAGCCTGAAGATGTGACTGAATTAATTGCTCCAATTTTACAATAAAACTAACGAATGAGGAGTTGCGTCTTATGAATGAGCAAAGAAAGTAATTTTTTGAGATGGAATTTACTCCTGGTGAAGATACTGTAAAGATTGTTTAAGTGACAACAAAGGATTTAGATATTACATAAACTTAGTTGATGAAGTAGATGTGGGTTTTGAGAAGATTGATTCCAATTCTAGAAGATGCTCTGTGGGTAAAATGCTATCAAACAGCATCACACGTTACAAAGAAATTGTTCTTAAAAGGAAGAGTCAATTGAGGCCGCAAACTTTAATGTTGTCTTATTCTAAAAAATCGCCACAGCTACCCTGACCTTCAGCCATCACCACCGTGATCAGTCAACAGTGAGGCAAGGTCCTTCACCAGCAAAAAGAGTATGACTCACTGAAGGCTACGGTGATGATTAGCGATTTATTAGCAATAAAGTATTTTTAAATTAAGGTATATATGTTTTTTTAGACATAAAGCTATCGCATACTTAATAGACTACAGTATAGTGTAAACATTACTTCTATATGCACTGGGAACAAAAAATTCCCATGACTTGCTTATTGTGATATTCACTTTATTGCAGTGATCAGGAACCAGACCTGTAATATCATTGTCGCAGAAGTGAGATTTCCAGAAAAATTTTTAAAAACATGTTTTTAGATGCTATTTAAAAAAAAATTATCTTATTAACTTTGAATTTGATATTCATTCAATCTTTTAAAGCTTAGTAAAATGTCAAAAGTTAATTCTTTATAGATGATACAATGTCATTATGAACAATTCGTTCTGATGTTAGAAGAGCAAATTGAAAACAGAGGTCCCTTCATTAAGTAACCTCAAAATAGTGAGCCTGTGAACTCAGCAGAACAATGGCTAATGTCTCCTTCGCTTGACTCATATCTAAAAATACAGTCGCTCAAACATATTGGAATTGGGGAAGGAAAAAAGGGTTCAACGGAACCAAACAGAGCTCAGAAATAAACTCAAATACAAGCAAGAATTCGGAGCTCACAGTCAGTGGGGAAAAGATTATTTGGTCAATGGCAGTAGTGCCACTAACTAGCCACTTGGAAAAAGAAATAACGCTGGATCTCTATCAAACTCCTTACCTCAAAATAAACTTCAGACGGATCAGATATTACAATCTAAGAAATTTAAAGTCTGAAAGTACTAGAATAAAAAAACAAGCAACTTTTTAATATGTAATATATGAATGAGAAAGGCTTTTCTAAAGGCAGAAATATGAAAGGAAAGACTCTAAATTTGATTACGTGAAAACTTTAAATTTCTAGTGAAAAAAATCTCCACAAACAACCCAAAGACATACTGGAAAAGAATTTGTAACAAGTATGGTAGAAAGTTAATTCCTTAAGTTATGACACAGTTTTGTAAATCAATACCAAAAAAAGGGTAAGCATCCAATTAAAAATGGGCAAAAACACAAAGTGGAACCTTATCCATGTAGAAAAATCAACTAATTAATAAGAAAATTACCTTATATCACTTATTTTAAAAAGATAAGTCAAAATAGTGAATATCTTTTTTTCATTATTAGATTTGCAAAAAAAAATTTAATTTGATATCTAGGGAAGCAACAATAGAAAAAATAGCATTCTCACATGTTTGAGGGTTATCTAAATTGGTACAACCTTTCTGGTAAAATATGTGAACATTTTGAACAATCAATTCCATTCTTAGCAATTCACCCTACAAAATAGCTAAGGGAAAAAACCCAGCTACATAAACAGAAAGAAAGTTCAACACAGCTTTGCCTTCCTGCAAAAGAACAATGACTGAAACACAGGTTTTGCAGGTTGAGAAAGGTGGAAACAAGAGAAATGATTATTTAATTTCATAGAACACATTTAATTTGGCAATCTATACAATGGTAGATAAACAATGAATCGCATCTGTATGACCTGATATGGGGTATCTCGAAGATGACCATAAACGAAGAAGCTAGATATAGAACAATTGCGCATGATGATGATTTACATAAATATAAATAGAAGCTATGCATATAAATACTGGGATATGGATGTATCATTTTTGGAAAGGATCTAACAAGAAACTATTAGTGATGGTTACTTTTAGAAAAAAACTGAGAATTGGGGGTAGAAGCGTTTAATTGTGGAGGTGTATGAATGGTTAATGTGCAATTTGAAGTTTTTTATCATGTACCTTTATTACATTTAATTTAAAAATTCTAATTTAAAAAATTGGTCCTCTTTCTGCTGTCAGCCTTCATCTCTTGCGTTGTCATAGTTTTCTACAGAATTGGTCAAGTATGCAGAGTAGGAAATTATCTAATTAAAATGCTTAGGTTTAATGCCAATCATTTGTTTCTCAATTGTTTCTTTTTCCCCCACATCTGAATTTATGGCTATATTTCAGATGTTTGTGGCTGTTGCTCTCTGTGACCGTGGCCTTGCACGTGGCCTTTGCACACAGAACTCACTGGCTACTCTGATGTCTAAAGGGATGGTGCTTCTCAAAAACAAGCTTATTGCCTAAAAAAGAGACAGTGCTCTGTCTACAAGCATAATATCATGCTAGTAAGAATGGACTGCTAGACTTACTTAAATTTTAATTATTTGTCCACAATCTGTATATTGGCATTCCTTTCAAACATCAATTATTATAAAAGACAATCTTTTAGGAACCAATAAGGAAATTCGTACTCTATACAACTATCTTTTTCCCAAAATGTTGACGCTAAAAGAAACCTTCAAAGCCATTAAGTTGGACCCTTGCATTTAAATGATTGGAACTAGACAAAGTTCAATGCCTTGTCTAAGGTCGCCTGTTAGAAACTGGCAGAGCCAAAAAATCCTAGATCTCCCGAATACCAGTTTCATGCTTTTTCCTGTAAAAATCATATTGAAGAAATCTATGCTACAACCTCAGCTCATTACACACACACAAACACACACACACACTAAAGGAGCCATAGGATATGACATAGAATATAAAAGGAAATACACTTTGTTTTCTTGATTCGATTTCAGTTTTCCCTGGCGTGCTGGGTTCCGACCAGGGAGAGGCTATCCTTATCTAGACGTGGACGTAATAAAATAAACAAGGAAAACTCAACCCCAGTGATTACCAAACATTTTAGTGAGGTCTCTTTTTTAGGAACGGAGGAGAGGGAATCATCTTGGTGTGACAATCTTCCAACTGATCTCCAAACTGCCATCCCAACTACGGGTGTGATAAAGATTTTGCTTACACACAGAAGTCATGAAAAAGGGAATCCTATTACATACAGCTGCAGAATGCTTCTAGAAAAAATTTTAAAAGGAAGAGTTTATTTGCAAGCTGGGGCACTGGGTCCCACTTTATCCCAGAAAGAATGTATTTCTTGGTTTTCCTTTTGCACTGTGATGGTTGATTATTTTAACAGGAGTAGTAGAAGGATAACGAGCAACTCTAATCCACATGGACTTGGCGGCCCATTGAGCATAACATAATACCTACAGGGAAGGATAGCTAAGCAATTAGAGAAAGAGATTTGCATTTTTTAGGATTACATGACATAGAACTATCTCCACGTAACGTGTCATACATATTTAAAGATGCATGCGTGCGCACACGTGCGTGCGCACAAACACACACACAGACTATTACCACCACTGGGAAGCTGAATTAGATGCTGAGGTATTTCTGCTTACTTAAAAATAATTTCCAAGAGAATTGTATGATTCTTTTTGAGGTTAATATCTCAGAAAAAAAAGACCATTCCACTAAGTGTGAGGTAGTTGACTGCAGAAGGTAGCTGTCTGGTCACTGTGTAAGGCCAAAGAATGCTCTCAAGAGTAAACTTCACGATGAGTCAGTCAGCTTGGGCCAGGGGAGGCTTGCCTGGCCTCGGCTCTGGCATCTGGTGCTACAGGGATGGGTGGGGACAGATGGGGACTGGGATGGATCTGCAGCAGTGCTACTTAGAAAGGACAGCAATTGTGGCAGTGTTGGATTCATGCTCCTTCAGGCCAAGGGCCAAATGAGGCAGTCCTCCTTCCCACCTGATCCCAAATGGCCTAGAGATCAATTCCCATGAGATTCTCCCTTCCTACTACGTAAAACCGTATAGCCTGCAGTAGGTTTCCTTTCCTGACATCATCTCACTACGAATCCTTGGAATTTGCAATGTTTATTAACACACTCTAAACAATGAACCTGTTTTAGGGAGAGTGGGAGAGACGGCAGAGTCAGAGGAGAGAACCAACATTGTCATGTGAGAGAATTCAACATTGGCTTCAGTGGGATACTAAAGTTCTACATGTTAAAAGATGTCTCCTCATAACCATGACCCTTAAATGCAATTAAAATGTGGAAAACACTAAAAGTCACAGACAGATCTGGGTGCCATATTGGTCCAGAACTTTCTTAGTGTGCCATCCTGAGTGAGCTAACCAAAACCCGCAGGCTCTAATTTCCTCTCCTGTAAAATAATGATAATAATACCCGTTGGAAAGTTGTGAAGAGTAAACGCAAAGACATATGTAAGCACCTTCCCTAGTTCCTGGCCCATAGTAGCTATTAAACAAATAGAATCAAAATTCCTGACTATCACATTTCACCTTCAAGGTCACCAGCTTCTGAATCTATTAATTCAATAGGTCCAGATAAGGTTGAGACCAAGCCCCAGACATGCTACTTTGATACTAAGGAAGCAAATCCTTTTCAAAGGATGAGACAGGATTTTCCTCCATTGTGGAAGCTAATTTTCTTTAGATTGAAATTAGGTAGTAACTAACTAATGAATTAATAAATAAGGATTTATTCAAATGGCCAAAAATTGGGTGACAATGCCCAAAAGAAAGAAAATATATATTCAATGACTGAACTGCAATGATTACGACCCCGAATACATACGTTTTCTGTGCTAACAAAGATAAATAAAAAGAGATAATACGTTAAAAAAGAGGCAAAGTAGAACTAGAGAAGAAACGGGGGAAGTGATGACTGAGAAGGCTACTATGTATACATCAGATACCTATCAGGTCCTTTCACAGGTAGTATTTTATTCAATCCACATATTAACACTAAGAAAAATATGGTATTTTCGGTTTTACGGATAAGGAAACCAAGCTTCAAAATCCTGCTTAAAAAGGCTGGCTCAGGCATAAACCTGGATCTAAATGTGAGTCACTTTGACTCAGTTTTCCTTCTCTATGTAAATGGAATTTATTCCAGAAACATTAGTTTATATTTTCCTGTATGTCCTTTCATCAGACAGTTTCAACACGATTCTGTTAAGATGGAATTACTTTCTTAAAATTCATCTGTATTATAAGAATCAATTCTGCCTAAATTTCATAGCCACAAGGAACAAAGGAAATAAACTTAAAATGCCTTAAACTGACACCATTTTAAAAGAAACATGTGTTACTTCTAGAGCCAGGAAAAAAAATAATAAATTTATATTATGTGTAAAGAAAGCCCATTTCAAACAAGTTTTAGGTTAGACACAGAGGAGTATCTTGAGCATCAAGGTCAACATTGTAAAAAATGCTCAGTATCTCAAAAACTTGACAGCTGCCTCTCTTTGAAGGATTAAATTCAGCCCAGCTTGAAAGCATGAATAATTCCATGAGGTTCTTTCCAGCATTTCCACATTCCATAGGATTTGAAAAGTATTTGTCAGTCTCAAGAAAGGAGCTGTTGATGTCATTCGTTTTGGGGCCACTAAGGTGTGATGCTCCAGGACTGGGGACGTGGCCTGTGGAGGTTGCTAAGGTCCAGATCTCCCATAATGAGATGGTAAGGATTCTGGACTTCAGACACTAGAATAACCTGAGAAGGTACTCTGAAGGAAGCCTTGACAGGAAAACCTAGAAAATTACCCACACTGGGACAGACTGCTCCTGACTTCTGGTGACAAACGGACTCAAGGGGAATTGAGTGAGGCTGGTATGACATTGAGACTCTTAGGCAAGATTGAGCATTTGCTGCTTGCCTTCTAGGCTAAAAACAAACTTCAGCTAAATTTAGAAAACATTTTGAGAAATTAGAATGTCCCATCTATTGCTGAAACCGGCAAAAAGTCTAGGAAAAAGGCAAATGCAAAAACGTTAAGTCTGCTGATTAACAAATTACTGTGTCGTTCTCCCACAAAGTGAAGTATGCATGGGCAGTGCAACCCGAGAGGCTAAGTCATATGTCGTGGAAGAACTAATTTGTACATAGCATCAATTTTCCAGATCCTTTTCTGAACATTGAAATTATATTCCATCATTATTAGAAAGTCTTTGGTTTACACTGAGAAGTATCTCACGAATCGTAGTAGTATCTTTCAAAAAATACATTATTTGTAAATATATATTTTTCATTTTTGAAATACATTTTTAAATTTTTCAATTAGAGTTGACATTCGGTATTGTTTTATATTTCTTTCAGATGTACAGCATAGCAGTTAGACATTTATATAATTTATAAAGTGATCCCCCTTGACTAATCTAGTGCTCACCTGGCACTATACATAGTTATTACAATATTATTGACTATATTCTTTATGCTGTACTTCACATCCCTATAACTATTTTGTAACTACCAATTTGTACTTCTTAATCCCCTTCACCTTTTTTTTTCAAATGAATTAGTATAAAAAATTATTAGAACACCAAACAATAAAAACAAAAAGAACACTACGAAATTTCATGGAGTTTAGATCAGATGATGACTAACAAGTCCCAGGTTTTTCAAGAGTGCATTCAGCACTACTGAAAATGTTGTCAATTACTGCTTGGTTCACCCTGTAATCCTCAAAGTAAAAGCTTTAAAAGAATCAAGGTGAGGCGATGCTTAAACTGAGGACACTTACGCTGGGACAGGTGACGTGGGACTTTTATGGCAGATTTCTGTTTATGTAAGTAAACACCATCACTTGAAAATAATAACTTTTTTATTGTGGTAAAACTATATAGCACAAAATTTACCATTTGAACCATTTTTAAGTATATAGTTCTGGCATTCAGCACATTCACATTGTTGTGTAACCATCTCTACCATCCTTTTTATCATTCTCAAATAAAATTCTGTATCCATTAAAAAGTAACTCACCATTCCTATCTCCCCCTGGTCCTTGGCAACCACCACTCTACTTTCTCTCTCTGAATTTGATTCCTCTAGAAACCTCATACAAGCGGAATCATGTAATATTTGCCGTTCTGTGATGGGCTTATTTCACTCAGCATAATGTCTTCAAGGTTCATCACTGGTAACATATGTCAGAATTTCCTTCCTTTTCAAGGCTGAATAGTATTCCACGGCACACATACACCACATTTTTTGATCCCACCTATGAACACCAAGGTTGCTTCCACTTTTTAACTATCGCGCATAATGCTGCTATGAACATGGGTGCACAGTAAACTGTTTGAGTCCTGCTTTTATTTGTTTTGGGTATAGACCTAGAAGGAGAGTTCCTAGAACATATGGGAATTCTATATATTTAATTTTTGAGGTATCGCCATACTGTTTCCCACAGCACCTGCACCGTTTTACATTCCTATCGGCAAGGCCCAAGGGTTCCAATTTCTCCACATCCTCAACACTGTTATGTTTGCACGAGTGTGCACACTCGCTCTCTCTCTTTTCTTTCCTCTTTCCATCCTTTATTCCTTCTTTTCTTCCTTCCTCCTAATAGTCCTCCTAATGAGTGTGAAGTACTATCTCACTGTGGTTTTAAATCATTTGAATAATAATTTTTTAAAAAGCCTTTTCTAAGCAAGCAACTCCGTCAAGGTCATGACAGAGTCTGTACCATTTCCCTATGCACCATCTTCAAAGGCCTTTATACTTAACTGTAGATAGTGCAACAAATACCTGTGTTCTTCCCCTCCCCCTTCCCCTGCCACACACACACGTCAGGTCCTGGGTAATTCGACACGGATGCAGCACTGGCTAGGATGGGATCACGATACTCACGCCCTATTGTGAAGGGTGAGACGGACACAGAAACGTACGCTTAAGGTCTTTTATGTTAAGTGCAAAATTAGGAGGTCTGCACACATTCTAAGGGAAAACAGCAACACTCCGAGATGCCTGTTTTGTAGCAAAGGTGTTTGCAAAGCACAGTTCTTAAATACAGTTAACCAAAGGCAAAACTGGACAGTAGAAAAAATTTTGAATTTTGTACTTTCTGAACGCCATGTTCTTCTCGCTCTTTTTCTTGCTAGAGACCTATTGCCGTGGAATCGGGTGCCCTCGCGAAGGCATCCAGTTGAAGTGCACAATGTAATGGTGTTTAGTATATTCACAGGGTTGTACAACCATCATGACAGTCAATTTTAGAATATTTTTATCATGCTCCACTGAAACCCCATGCCCGTCAGCAACCAGTTCCCATCTCCCCCTAACTTCCTCAGTCCTAGGCAACCAAGTCTACTTTCTAGTTTTATGAGTTTACCTATTTTAGACATTTCATATAAATGGAATCATATAATATGCAGTCCTCCTCTGTGACTGGCTATTTATACTTGGAATAATGTTTTCAAAATATATCCACATGGTAGCACGTATCAGTACTTCATTTCTTTTTATTGCCAAATATTCCACCGTATGAATATACCACCTTTTCTTTATCCATTCATTAGCTGATGGACATTTGGGTTATTTCTACTTTTTAATAATTATGAATAATGTTGCTAGGAACATTCATGTACAAGTTTTCGTATAGCTTCCATCTGCATTTTAAAAGATGATTACAGAGGAGATTCTTTGATTCAAATGACACACAATTCCAGCAGTAGGACTTTAACAAACTACTCGATTAAAAAATACATTTGAACGATATTCCAGCTTCCAACAAATTATTCTAAAAAATTCCTACCATCGAAGCCTCCAATCTTTCATGCCATACTTCTTTCAACATTATCATTCATTCTGTAAAGACTACAACTGTGTGCCAGATAATGTGTTAGAACTGGAATTGCAATGGTGAACCAGAAGGCATGGTCCACTTACAGAGTGGAGAGGCAGGAAGGAGACTGTTAATTACGGAAGCAAATATAATAAAGACTTATAAGCACTACCATGAAGAAATTACGCGGTAAATAGACGAGAGCTAAAAACACAGTAGTAGCGGAAAGACGAGATGCCAATGAAAACTTTTTTTTTTACAAAAGACTATGCCCTTCAAAACAAATACGGATTTTAACATTTGGTTGAAAGAGATCAGAGGGCACCTCTCTTCATTGCCTACGTCAACTCCAAACTCAAAAACATTTGATAAATGTATAAAATGTACTCGTCCCCAAAATATAATTACTCATCATTTCAAAAATCTCTAAGAAAGTGGCACACATCCTTCCTCACGACCTTATCTCAATATTTCATAAGGGTCACACTATCTTTTAAATCTATTGCAAATCCTTTATTCGGGTCTTCACCCTCTTAGCTTGTTACCATTCAGACACTTAACATTAATAACTTATCACTCTACATTTTTCCACACTGAAATCAACTTTTGTTTGCCTGGAAGCCTTATTTTTTCCAAACTACCAACCATCTTTACGACTCTTTTCACTTCCTTTATGTGTAGAGCTAAGACAAGATCCTTGCTTACCTAAGGCTAAGATCCGAACTTAATACGAGGTAGTTTGTTACTTGACCTTGTAGGTTGGCCTGTTGATTTTGAGCTTCATACCCACAAGGACTTCTCTTAACTCTATTTAGAAGGCATTGGTCCATAGGGCTCAGAGAGAAACCATCTCAATACTGCTTTTTGGAAGAAAACACCATTATCAGATAAACTCAAAATGTATGCCTTCTGAGCATATATTTAAATTATGACCATCACGATCAGTACGTATTAAAATATTAGTATTCTCTTATGCTCTATCCTTCTGCCCTTGACGTCACCTTCTACTACTTTGTTTCCAACCACGCATCCAAATGGCCACGATCATTCTGACCTGAACCACACTCTCTTCCCCATCCTCACCAAGAGCCGGTCATTTTCTGTTTCCTGCACATCTTACAGGTTACAGAACATTTTGAGTAACCACTGGATCAAGCACTGATTGGTTTAGAAGGTTCCTTGCTATGATCCTTTGTACCCAACTCCACTATGGAAATTAATTCCTAATTAAACACATTTTTGATGTGCTCCAATGAGGTAGCCCCTCAAAGAGTTGCGTGGTGGAAAATAATTGCTTCTTTGAGGTCCTGTAAGTGCGATCGGTGGACGAGCATCATCAGCTTTCCTAAAATCAATCTAGATTAATTCTTCTACTTCCTCTCAATCTACTGGGCTGCCATTGTGTCACAAAGAGAGACTGTGTTAGTCTGAAAACTTGTCCTTTCAAACCACACCAGTATACCTGCTGTCTCTCAGCCTACAAGGTGTTTCCAAGTCTACGGTGTGATGATATCCACTACTCCCCCACCCCTATTATCTCCAGGATCATAAAAACTTTCAGATTTGTCATTTCAAGGTCATCCTACTTCCATGTTACATAGAAATGGAGAAATTTTACTTCTGAAGTGACACAGAAATTTTCTGGCTCCATATTTTCTTTACAACTGGTGATCTGTGAGGCTATCATTCTAAACAACTACAGTTGACCCTTGAACAATATCTTAGGGGTGCCAACCCCAGGGCAGTTTAAAATCCCCGAACAAGGTATAACATTTGACTTCCCTGAAACTTAACTACTAATAGCCTACTCTTGACTAGAAGCCTTACTGATAACGCAGTTGATTAATGCATATTTTGCATGTTACATGTATTATATACGGTATTTTGCAATAAGATAAGCTAGCAAAAAAATGTCATTAAGAAAATCGTAAAGAAGAGAAAACACATTTACAGTAGTTATTGAAAAAAAACCCGTACGTAAGTGGACCTGTGCAGTTCACACCCGTGTTGTTCAAGGGTCAACTGTGTTTCAGCATCCATCGGTGCCTACATATGTTAATATAAACAGTCTACTGGAGCAGCCTTTCACCAGCTCGTCTAATAATGCTGCTTCGGCCCCCCACTCCCAGTTGATACTACCAGACTCTATTAAAACAAAGAAGTTTTGCTTTTGGAAAAAAAAAAAAAAAGAAAAAAGACAACTTGACCTATTACTCTCATTTCAAACCAACTCCCTCCTCTACCAAACAGATACCCATTTCCCTGTCCTTTTGCATCTGATGTATTTAAAGACTATTTCCCTTGATGTGCTTTGAAAGTCGCTTCTCATTTCCTGCTTGAGCTTCCCCGACTTGGCTCTGCCGCTCTTTCTTTCTACTCCTCCTTGGCCCTCTGCCATCCGTGTTGGCATCTCAGCTTTTCCAGCGGTTCTTTGTTCACCCTGTTGGGTCTCCTCCTACTTTCCCTATCTTAGAATGGCCTCTCACTGTTTCCTTGAACCAAATTTCATTAAAGCATAGTCATTACCGCTGGATTCTCAGGTCTTTTTCTATTCAATTGCTGTAGTGATAGTTTCCTCTGAAATACCTAAAGTCCACTTTCACAAATATGACTTTATTAATACTGCTGAGTTTTAGTCATTGAAGATCCTAATAGTAGCATCTTTCACATTTAGATACTGATCTAATACCTGCGTTTGGAATAGTTCATTTCAAATAGGGCAGCCATCCTCTTTGATTCTTCTGCTTCCTTCTCCAAAATGATCCTGCTGTTTCTCTATGAGTTTATTTGGTTTTACAAGGCAGAAGAGGGCAAGGAGACACCGCCCAGGTCTTTGACTTGGTTAGATGTTCAGAAAGGCTATCCATGGCTTCTCTTAAATTGGAGGTCTATATCAAAATTCCTTGAGAGGATTCCCTCTGCTTTTTCTAAAGTTTTACTTTCGAAATGACAAACTTTCTGTCTGACGATCTTTTTAGGTCCTCTTAAATCATAAAAGAATTTTGCAAATGGTAACACAGCCTTGCTTTTCAAATCCTTACCTAGTCTTAAAACAGTCCACACTTTTAAATTCTTAGGTAAGTTATGCATTAGACAAGTCAAGCAAAGTCTAAGTCAGGAAGAGAGAGATTTCTCTGCCTGCATTTTCCTGTATTTCTTATATTTTACGTAAACCCATAAAACAGTAACGGCTTAATTCATTTGCATAGCCTCTTGGCATCGTAAGTTCTTTATGGCAATTTATTAATGGTCAAAACATATCAATTACTAATCTTTCTCTAGTAAATAAAAAATACATACAGTGCCATCTCTGTTAATAGAGCTGTTTCACTGCCCAGTGGCCCAGTCTGGATCTCAATCAGAAAGTCACAAGGTCACACACAGAGATGACATAAATGTTTAGTCTTCAGAATAAAGTGCACCATGATAATACGTAGCAGAGGAAGAACATCGGGTTCCAGAATCCTGGGATTGAAGGAAATAACAGTATATAGATTTATGATTACACTCTCTAGAACTAGAGTTTGAATCCAGGCTAGTCCGTTTGTTAGCTGTGATCCTGGGCAAGCCATACAAATCCTCTGTGCCTCTACTGTTTCATCAGTAAAGTGGGAATACAAACAACATTATATATCTCAAAGGGTATTTGAGAGGCATTAATACACAGAAAGCACATGGGACTCAACAAGCAATTCCCTTAAATTTACACAGAAAGAGGACTTTACATTGATCAATAAAATAACTAAAACACACTGAAAATCACATAGGTAACTACATTTTGGAAGAGACTGTAAACATCTCACATATGTGAGATGCCAGGATTGGCCTCGGTACCACAGTGATGCTAGCCTGTTGAATTAACAATTCTGAACCCCTGTATTTGGCATCTTACCTTGCCTCGTGAAGACAGTGCCCATGAAATAGTTTTATAAAATGCTGACAATACTCAGCCTAGCCCTCACCGAAGGAGAAGCAATAACAATTTTAAAGAGTACAACTAATTTGTATCCATTCCAATAAAAATGTGATAAGTCTGCCCTTTTTTATCTTATTGCCCGGAAAACAGATCAAACACAAATACTTCATGCTTCTTTTTAAAATACCAAGAAGCGAGTAGAATCGAATAAAAAGAAAACTCAAAGTAGTATGCACAAAACATTTCCAATGTGGACAACAATTTAGCACCTTTCTCTGCTTAAATTATTAAGCATCATTTACAAACCATCGACTATTTTATATCAACCTTTTCCTTAGTAACCATCAAAACTTCAACTGTCTCTTTCCCGTGTATAAGAGTTTTGAGGGTCAACATTAATTCATATAATTATGAAAGGGTCCGAATGCAATTCAGATTTCCATTCTTCATTGGGAAATAAGAAAATGCCTCAAACCTTTTAGTGGACCGCCTGCTGAGAAAACGCAAAAGCATAAGAGCAGGAAAATCCATTTTTGTTTGAGATAATACATGACTGACAAATCAAGAAGCATGACATTTAATAACACAGTACTGTTCATATCTATTTGTTTTTGGTAACCATGTCCTTCACACCTCTGGATTTGTGAAATGTTAGAGCACACTGGAAAAACTGAATTATATAACTACGTTACCTGTGTTAACGAGGAGCTATTGTTCATTTTCCCCGAACTAGGCCAGCACAAACATTTGTATTTCATGAACTAGACTAAAATAGTCTGCCACCAAAGCTTAAAAACAGCACTTTTTAAAATTCTTATGAGGTGAGGGGGGTGAAGGATGTAGAATTTTTGTGATTTAAAAGTTTTCTCCTATAAGATGTTAATTTTAAGATCCTGGTGAAATGAATGATGCTAGTAAAATGATGGCCTGTAGGGAACTTTACAACTTAGAATATCTAACAGCATCAACACACGTACTCTAGTGATAAAAGAGCTTGATGAAAAAGCTAAAGAAGTAAAAACTGGATATAAAGTAAGGTTCTTTTACCTTCCCCCTGGTATCCAAAGCCCTCATTATGGTACCTTCTCCCTGACATTCCTGAAACTTGCTGAAATAAAAACATAGCTCCCAACAAGGCCTTAACAGGGCAGGTCATGGCCCCTTTAATTGGTACAAAGATTGATGCTGACCCTTAAGATAGTCTCTTGCTGGGGCTCCCGGCTGACTTATTCGGATTATTATAAATGTGAAAAGATTTTAATGTTTAATAACAATAATAATTTCATACATTTAAAAAAATAATACAAATGTTTTATGGCCATTAAAAATAAAATGACAAAGACATTAAGTAATAGAAACTATTTTAATATTCACTAAAAAGTAGAAAGCCATTTTCATCTCTCTGTAGGATAGGATTTTTTAAAATGCTTTTTGAACTTTCTGGGTTTTCCATAATGCATGTGGTTTACTGTAAAAAACAAAAACAAAAACAAAAAAAACAAAATGACTTCTTGAAGACTAAATATCAATTCTCACTTTTCCTTTGATTTACTTTTATTCAATAAAAAATGAAATTTTAAAAACGGACAGATTTTTTTTTGGAAAACATCTACTAAAAAATAGCCGACCTTTTAAAAAATTATATTAACTTCAAGTTTAATAAAGGCGGATTAACAACAACAACCACCAAAAAAACCCACTCCTATCATCTTTCAAATGCTAACATAGTCTATTAAATAAAATTCCTGCTCTCAAAATTTTCCCTAATATGAGAGTTTGGCTATCGGACACATAGACGTTCATCGTCCCCACCTCACACACCCGCCTCCACCATCAGACTTAGCATCTCCTCTTCAATGATGCCTTGACCCACCTTTATCCTTTGACCCCAGTCCACCTTCCACTTTATGTGCTCACTGTCCTCCACACTCAGCATAGATTCCATGGTCCAACTTTGTGATCAGTCCCTTGCAAATATCTTCATCTACCTTGCCCCTCTCTTCTGCCATTGTACTAGCCTGGCAATCAATACAGCTTCAACCTAGCTAACCATCTGCAACTGAGCAGCTAAAATTGCTGAAGGGAAAAATCCTACACAACTCCACTTAATGGTCTTATGTTAAATTCATTGGCATGAATCTCTAATTAGTCAGTCCTCAACTCTGCTAAATGAGCCTTCTACACTTTCCCTGTTATTTTCCGAGATGACAATCTATTTCATAGTTTTTCCTCTCTCCTCAAATTTCCAACATCCTCTTCCTTCTTACTCTCAGTTGATCATCTCCCTTCATTTTGTCACTGACAGACAAGAATTACTATCCCCTCACTTTCGAATACACCAAATTTATGTACCAACATATGCCCTTTTCCTGCTCTTAAGATGAAAAAGCTGTCTCTGCTCCTGAGGCCAACCCTTCCACTGTGGGCTAAATCTTAGTCCTTTGGCCTGTTCAGTATCTTCTCTCCTACACTTGTCCTTTTTTTTTTCTAGATCATTCTCACAAGCTTGCCTTAATACTGTCCATCTTAAAAACAAAAATGATAAGTTTTGTGTTTATAAAAACTTATCCTGCCTCTTTCCCAAAGGAGATTTTTCCTTACAAATCCATTGGTGTCATCATTTAGAGAGTAACTTGTCTCTTAAATGCACAGATGCCCTAATGGATAAATCGTCTGAGAAGGAGGCAGAATAAGCCACTGAGGTGGTTGGGAATGGTGCCCTCTGTTCATTCTGGGTTGATGCGTCTAGGAAGAAGAAACAATGATGTTTTCTTAGAAAGCTCTTGAGCAGGCCTGGGATCTAGACCTGCCTGCCCTCCTGGGATGCCCGAGATAATCCTGCAAGATGCTAGCATACATGGTGTGCATAAAAGGAAGACTAGAGGCTACAGCCCACAACAAAGAAAGAAAGAGAAAGCAGGCAGGCAGGCAGGCAGGAAGGAAGGAAGGAAGGAAGGAAGGAAGGAAGGAAGGAAGGAAAGAAGGAAGGAAAGAAGGAAGACCAGCACTCCAGACAAGGGATAAGAAGAAGTTCAGAATCCTCTTTATGCCATCTCTGCATTCTAATTTAGGGGATAATGTTCATTGCCAGGATAAATTCTTTTCGTTAATAAAAGGATCACTAAAATTTCGAGTCAATTTTTCAGTAATATTTAAGTTTTATATAACAGTTAATCAAATAACACTTAGAAGTGTTATTTACCCACTTATATTTTGAGGGTCAGGTTTTCTCAAGCGATGTATCAATGAGTAATCCAAGACTGTTTTGGGGAGAGAGGTCAGCAAAAACCTACCCTTGTTACTTAAAGTCATCGTTGTAAATCAGCAATGCCACCAATTAGAGCGGGCAAGTGACCTAACCAGTGCGTGCTTCTCCACTTGTAAGCTCAAATGATTCTATTTGGGGAACCATAAACCTGAATTTAGTCCTATAGAACCCAAGTGAAAGAACTTAAACTCATACAAAAAAAAAAAACAAACGCACAGGTTAGAAAGACTACAAAATACTGAAACTGAATTTAGGAAACTGGAAATTGGCAGATTTCTTCATTTTCTTCTCTTCATCACTCTGCCAATGTGTACATATAAGTCCACATACGTTCAAGCACACCCACGTGCAGAGCAAAGCGTTCACCCATTACCTGTTTTTATAACTCTGCATCAAGAGTGTAATTTTCTCTAATCTTATAGCCAGACCAGACAAATCGGTGAATTATAGGATCAACGGCTGCTTGTAATTAGTCTTCTCGGAGAGGTTTAAGAGAATCCATCCATACTGCGCTGTAAAAATGTAAAAGGCAGCTGATAAGGAGGCTGGAGTCTGGCTGCCGTGAACTATCTGAGACCTTGGCTGGGAGCCCCTGTGTTCTGTCCAGGGCCTCACCTGTGGGTTGAAGGGCTGAGACCAAGATGACCTTCTCATTCTCATTCTTAGATGCCTGTCCAGAGACCAAACACACCTTTCTCATCTCATCTTGCTTCCATATATTCCCCTCAATACTTCCTAATTTACCCATAATTCCAGGAACAGCTGCCAACACAGAGATCCGAACTTCTATAGCCTGCCTGAGCTTTCCTTCTTGAAATCAAAGAGTTAAGCTCCAAACCTGAAAGGAGAAAGAAAATCCCAAATACAAAGAATCTTTGAAGAACTTGCAAATCACTGCCCCATGTACCTGTTACGAGGAAATATTGAAAAAATAAAAACAAGTCAGAAAACTGAGCTTCAGTTTAAATTTACTGCTTGTTGCTAGGTGGCTTTGGCATTGCTCTTTGAGAGATGGAAATGAGAATTTCTAGCATTATTTCACATTGAGAAGGTGGCCACAGACCAGAATCTTGACGGTCACCTGCTTATACCTTCTCCAGTTCAAGTTCTGCACAGCCATATCTGAGGGGTCAAGTTCATGATCATCCCAGGAAGGGAAAGCTCTTTCAAGCAGTCTCTGAATAAAAGCAAGTGTAAACCTGATTATAAACGCACGATCTTTGGCAGGTATCCAAGAAATGCGCACAACAGCAGCACAAGTTTGCAAGACCTGACAAGATCAGCGTACACACAAGTATCGACAGCACCTTTTTAAAAAGTCGGGTCTAAGACACGGAAAAAAGATTACCGAAGAAGCATGACTACAAAGTAAACAACCTAAAGCCATGGCTTGGGTAGAAAAATCCGAGAATTCTCACTCCCACTCTATACTCATTCCTTGATCCGTATTTGCTTCATATTAACAGTGGCTCCTGAGCCTAAGATTTAATACTGGAGGTTGTTAACATTTCATTATTTATATATTTTATTATAAATTATGTATAACATTTTATTATTAAAATTATTATTCCTCTGCTGGTTTTTAGTTTTTTTGTTCATAATTAACCAGGGCACATGAACTCTCAGAGACTAAGAAAGAAATATGATAGACACCTTAAGTTAGTCAAACACACACACCAACGTGCACATACAACTAAAACAAAACACTGTTGTTTGGCAATTTAATGCCACACAAATTTTTCTACCAGACGAAAAAGATTCAGTCAATCCATCCTTTTTTCCTTCCTTGCACAGCTGGTTTTTACAGTGACATTATAAGCAGATGGGACGCTAATCATCGAAAGCCAGAGGGCTGATCAGATTGTTTGCAGTCTGCGTTTCACAAATAAAGAACTATTACAGAAAAGTAAAGGTCACTCAAAATGAATTGTATTCAATAAAAAGCATGGGCGGAGACGCTAGGGCGAGCTATTATTGATTCCCATAAAATTCCCTGGGAAAGGAGACATGCAGCATTGTCAAGGATTTCTCCTGGCATGAAAGGATTTACTAGATTGGGCTGCGGCTTGTCTTATTTGGTGAGCCACTGAAGCATGCATAAAACTCTCTGTGCACGTGTATAAACTGAATTGATACATAGGTCACTCCATTAATCTGATGTTCAATAAGGTGATTCTGGGCCAGGAGGAAAGTCCAGGCTGGTGAGGAAACAAAAGAGATGAAGTCAGGTTCACATCCTCACAAATAAAGAGGAAGAAGCCCTTGTAAGCCACATCCCCAAGTCACTTTCTCTTAGCATCTGAAAACTTTGTTTTATTCAGTCACGAATTGCTGGGATGAGGAGTAGTATGGTCTATTCATTTTGAGCTTCTCTCCTATCCCTGCCTTACTTTAAGCAGATAAGTGTCCAGTATCTTCAAGATTCTCTGGAGCAACCAATAAGGTGAGATGCAGGACATCCATCTGGTCTCCAAAACAGGCACCACCCCCTCCGTGTACTTAGGGCAGTAGCCCAGAAGTGCCTGAAAGACCCTTCTGGCCCATGTGCACAAACTACTCACAATGCCTGAATTCCCCTCCACTGGAATAATTCCTCGGTCAAGGTCTTCTTCCCTACTGGAAGGAGCCCACCTGCCATTCTCTCTCTTTCCCAGTGCTCAGGTCTCCCTTCCTGCCACTTGGCAGCGTGGGCCACCCATTGCTGGTTACACCACTTGGGTCCAACTTCTCCAGAGATCACCCCCGGGGACTGGACTAAACTAGAATCACTGCAGCGTGGCCCCTGCTGCAGATTAACTGGAAATGAATTTCTTTGGTAGAGCCCACTCTGCTGTCCTGCTCATTTTTGTTTCTATTTTTTTTTTAATTGAAGGAAAATAAACATTATATAAAATTACCATCTCAACCATTTTTAACTGTACAGGTCAGGGACAATAAGTACATTCACACTGTTATATGACTGTCACCATCATCCCTCTCCAGAACTCTTGCAAAATTGAAACTCTATATCCACTAAATAATTACTTCCCCTCCCCCCAGCCCATTTCTATCTTTACGAATTTTACTACTCTAGGTACCTCGGATACATGGATAAGTGAATCATGCGTTGTTTGTCCTTTTGTGACTGGCGTATTTCACTTTGCATAATGTCCTCAAGGTTCATCCATGTTGTAGCATGTGACAGGATTTCTTTCCTTTTTAAGGCTGACTACTATTCCAATGTATGGACGTACCACATTTTGTGTGTCTACTCTTCCACCAATAGATACGTGGATTGCTTGCACCTCTTGGCTATCATGAATAATGCCGCCATAAACACAGATGTACAAATATGTCTTCCGAGTCCCTGCTTTCGATTCTTTTGGGTATATACTGAGAAGTAGAATTGCTGGGTCATATGATCATTCTATTTTTAATTTTTTGAGAAACTGTCAAAAAACTGTTTTATAATAGCATTTGTGCCATTTCTTCCACAGTTTTGAAGGTGCTGCTAGGTGACTCTCATGAGAATGAAAGGTGAAAAACCAATGCTGAGCCCATTAGAACCATCTCCATCCCATTAAATTGATTAATGGCGACTGCTACAGAATGTTGCTCTGCTTTTACACGTAAAAACGTTTGTATTTTCTTAGTCATCGGTTATTTCTGGTTATTCTAATAAATGCTTAGGAGCTGTGATGCTTTGAAAACTGTCCTAAGGCAGTGCTGATAGTTTAATATGAGCCTCCTGAAGATAATACTTTAACAAAAATAAAAAAGAAGAAGAAGAAGAAGGAAAAAGAAAAGAAAAAGTATAAATCAGGATCAGGAGAGTTTAAAAATTAACTTTACACTTTTGAGTCATACTTTAAAAACTATGCAACCAGCCTACGATGGAAATTCTTAATTGTACACAATAGACTGAGGAGAAAGTAATCAGCACAGAGCATGCAATTTATATCTATGGTTAGCCTAGCCTTTCTGCGTCTGATTTATAGCTTTTGGGTGGATGAGTACCAATTTATTTTTTCTTTACAGATCTCCATGCATGAAGTATAATTATAAATTTGTTTGCATTCTCGTGGTGCAGAATTAAGAACATAAGCTTCTTAGAGACCCGTTCTTTATTTTTTCCTCAAAATAAAAATAGATGCCAAATAGTGTTTCATATCATATCGTAAGCACACTGGTTCCCGCCACATGATTCTCAAAATCCCTGCCTTTACCTGATGGAATAACCAGTTACGAGATGATAGTAATTGCAAAAAAATCTAGTGTTTTATATAATTCTGCTACCTTTGTGTTTTGTCACCTTGTTGTATCATAAATATGGGCTTCGGTCATTGCATAGCAACATTTTATCTGAATGTAGTTAACAAAGCAGGATATATAATCTTATAAGTAAATTAATTTCAATAAACGCTAAGAGACTTAAGGTGCTTTGGCAAAGACTCACGGTTTTTAATGCTGGTTGTGAAAACTACGGCTCTAATTAAAGCGGGACTATACACCATCAACTGAGGCCCCCTTCGGGGGCCACCTGCTGGGGTCTTGTCCAAGTGCTGTGCTAAGGCCCACTCCCCATGTTCTTCTCTCTCCTGGTGATTCTCGGGCGCCCCCATCATGGCTGCAGCCCAGACTGTATTCCCAAATTCCAGACATGCATATTGTAAATGCTTGTCAATATACATACGTTCTAAATGCTTGTCGGTAGACATGTGTATCCCAAAGAGAAGTCCCCCAGTTAACCGCATCTCAAATGTTCCGAAGCTCGATTTCTTATTTCCTCCACTAAACCTATTGTCAATCCAACTTTCAGCAATGGATTTTTTTCATCTTCATCACCCCTCCTCCCCATTTAGCTATCTCTGTCCACTCCCATGAAGCATAATACAGTGATTTTTGCCTATGTCACATGTTATTAAAAATAAAATTAAATACAGACAATTTTAAGTCTTTGTCACAAAGTATGGGTTTATAGTTTTTCAGGAAGAAAACGTTTATTTTTAACTTTTTCTGTGTCTTCACATTTAGAAAAAGCAGTGAAGATAGGGTAGGAAATGTACCCAGCCTGGTGATAAGGATGTTTTTATATGGAAAATTCTCCTTGATTTAGAAAAAACATGTTAACACGTCGCCTTTAATGAAACATTTTGTAGGCAGAAATTTCATTCAAATGAGTCTTGATATGGCAAGTCCATCCCACAATAATAAACATGCGCTAGCTGCTGTCCCAGAGGTGAGTCCAGCCTCACCCAAATAGCTGAGTCTGTGGGTGGCTTAAAAGATAAATGTAACATTTGACCTAATAAAAAACAAAAACCGAAGGTGGAAAGTGTTGGAAAAAAAACCCCAAAACATTCATTTCATCTATTCTCCCTTGAGAGCATACACACCTTAGAGTAAAAGACAGCCAACTATTACTGGGCAAAAAACTTCGATTGCAAACTCTCTTTCACTTATTTCTCATAATTAAAGCTGGAAATCGCCAGAAGTTATTTCTTCTATTATTTCACTTTTTTGTTGGCAGTATCCGCTCTATTGAATAAAGATGTTGTTTCATCATGCATAATAATATTTATTGAACTGTACTCCAAAGATACCAAGGCAATGTGATTTCTCTCTCTCTCAAAAAAAAAAAAAGCTTGTTATTCATAGAGGGCGGTTTGATTTGCCATAAAAAGGAGCCGACCCATTCAAATAGAACCTCTGGCTCCAGTTAAGTGAATGCCATCACCAGCCCTCAATATACCTAAAGATGTTCTCAGCCCTGTAGAACAGCGGTCCCCAACCTTTTTGGTACCAGGGATTAATGCTTCTATGAGAATCTTATGCCTGACGATCTGAGGTAGAACTGAGGTGGTGATGCTAGCGCTGGGGATCGTGGCAAATACAGATGAAGCTTCGCTCGCTGGCCTGCCGCTCACCTCCTGCTGTGTGGGCCAGTCCTAACAGGCACTGGGCCAGCACTGGTCTGTGGCCTAGGGGTTGGGGACCCCTGCTGTAGAAAACTCAGAATTCCACAGAAAGCAAACATCAAAAAGCTAAAAATGAATAATAGCTCTGAGAATATCCATAAAATATTTGGTTAATACTAACATGTTAGAGGTATTACAATTTGAATGTATTTATCTAACTAAAAACAAATCCACACTATGAGATGTACAATGAAGGTGGCAAAAAAATAAATAAACTCAAAATTGGGGCTTTTTGGACAAGCAAGAAATCTGATATAAAAACACATTGGACAAAAGTATAGCACAGTTAAATACAGTTCTCTGTGAAAGTGCTTTCTCAGTTTATTCTCTTCAGCCAATGTATATATTTTTGGGCAATGAATAAGAGGAAAACTTATAGGCTAACTTATACAGTGCGGTAACTTTGGTGTATGAATTTCCCCACAGGGTCGACGTTTATAATAATTTATAATTCCAGTATTTTCTAGACTACACAATCGCACCAGCCCCCCCAGACACTCAGAATAAATATAACCTGATTTATCCAACACTATTTCTAAAAAGAAAAGGACCACACAGTGAGTATCTCTCACTATCATAGGAACCACTTGAACAGGCAGTTTTCTTTCAATTTATTTCGTTCAAAGCCTTAGGAAAATTAGTAATTTTCCCGACAACACCAGAGAATGCTGGAGCCAACTGAGATATGCAGGCATGTACTCACTGGCTTGGAAAGATATTGTTTTTTAAATTTTGAGCTGTGAAGCCTTTCTCCTGAGAGATAAAATTGGTGCCACTATGGCTGAAGAAGGGGGACGGGGAAGGGTGGGGTATTCCAGCACCTCAACTTGCTCTCTGAACCAGTCTGCAAGAACACAGAGCCACCAAAGCAAGTCAGACATTTTGGAGTTCCCTCTAGAAAGAGAATATCAAGAGCTCAAACAGAGTCAGCTGAGCATGCACGCAGGGAATTCTGGGAGCGAGTCCATGCTGCATTGTAAATTAAGTTCAAGAACATTCAGAATGCCGACTGCTTAATATTTTGAAACACAATGCCGAAGTTTATGGTCAAATCCATTACCCCACCCCCAGGGCAACAACTCATCCTGGTTTGCCCAGGACTTTCCCAGTTTGAAAACTAAAAAGTCCCACGTCCCGGAAACCCCCTCTGCGCTGGAAAACTGGGACAGGACAGTTAGTTACTCTACCCTCCATGTTATATTACAAAACAGCGCCTGCTGGCAGCTGATCTCGCTTTGATGCAGCTCAAACCACAGAAATCAAAAACCGAGGGAGAGCCCAGATTGAGGAATACCGTCGGAAGCAGACACAACACCTGACTCAGGGGAAAGAAACCTGGTGTCTTCCACATCATCAGGACGTACACTGGACATGTGCACCAGTCGAAGATGCGTCTCCTGTTGGGACAGGAGAGATAGCCCAGGGACACCCCACCCCCTCCAGGATATGGCTCTGGAAAATTCTTTTTCTTCCCTTTCTTCAGACTTCCCCCTGTCTAACCCGGGCAAGGGAAGATAAGCCAAAACCAGTCTTTTCCAGCTTAGTGCCATCTTTGGCCAAGACCTGGCCTTTGGCTAATTATAATGTCATTGTAATATCATTATAATCTCATCTGCATTGCAAAAACGATGGCTCTCATCATGCACCTGATACCATGACCGTTTCGGAAACACCACGTGAGGAAGAAAAATGAGAAACTGAGCTCCCCACCTCCTGAGAGGAGATGAGGCTACCTCAGTGCCACATTTCTGGGCTCTGTCCCCACAAAAGAACAAAAGTTCATAAACCAGACATCCTCTTATGACGCTCTGAGTTCACTGTAAGTCCCCTCTTGAGTGTGTACTTTCACTTTAATAAACCTGCGCCTTCCTGCTTGCTTGCTGTTCATCTTGCCCTTGAATTCTTTCTCAGGGAATTAGAACCTGGTCACCAGAGCTCGAAGCAACACTTTACGTAGAAAGCAATACGAAAATATTTAAAGATGAGCGTTTGCACCTCAGCAGGTAACTACCCTCTTTATAATCTTAATGATATCAGATCTCTACTGAGCTTTTCTCCCCCTCCCACAGTTAGATAACACCAAGAAACTTCCTTCCAGTTACTGTTTAAAGGATCGACATCATCATGAATAACAAAATGTGGGAAGTATATGAATGGATACTGTGTTGCTGTTCACATTTTTAAAGATATTTAGCTCCCATTCTGACAGCCAATAAAATTACAGTCGCTTCCATCAGTAAACACTGCAGTTGAACACATCTAAGGCTCACAGCCTGGTGGCAGCTCTGGCTGATCTGCTGTGCCAACAAGGCCTCCAGAGCACAGGAGTGAGAATGCCCCTTTGAAAACAGAAAAGTGCTCTTTTCACAATTAGACAAATCTCCACCTCCTTCCTTTCAGAGAGTCTCCAACACTCAGACTCACTCTCCAGAAACCAGGCAGAGAAGCACATAGTTTGCCCTGCGTGTCTATCTCCTATAACTAGAGATTTCTACTTCGGAAGCAGATCTGACAAAGATGGGGAAGAATTCCTATTTGTCCTGATAACCTTGTGAAACTCTTGGCCTTGTTGTCACCTCGGAAAAAACTCACTATGGGCTTCAGCCTCCCTTTCTTTCGAGGTAGCCACACTGACTTTCTGCAGGAATCTTTAACACCAGTAGCTGGGGCAATACTGGTACTTAGTTGCTTTGCATCGCCCTCTCCTCTTCGTAGGTTCTCTGTATATCACTCCCCATCTTTTCCACAGCCCCATCCTTTCTCTGTGTCAGCCCTCCAATGATGCCTCTAGGCATTGCGGGGTCCCACAGAAGACCCTCAGTGATAGAGACTGTCAGCATCAAGACTAGATGGAGCGCCACCCAAAAGACAAGCGTGGATTCTTGGGCGAACAATGGGTTTATTTTGTAGCAGGTAGAGATCATCGAATATCACATCTGAACCTCCATCGACAACTAAGGGGCCTAACTGGAGCTGTAGGACAGCTCCTCATGCCACACACACACATGCATCTGTGCTTACAGCACCTGTTAAAATGCTGTCCCGGACAGATCACACAACTATGCTGAGCTGGGGGGTTACGCCTCTGCAAAATGGTACTAGCCACCCCTACCTGAGTCTTCATCGTGTTATCACGATGTTTAAATTTTAGGCAGAAATGTTAACACGGACTAATGGGGCTACAGTCCTCTGCAAAGCCATGCAACTGGTCCTCTTCATTTTATAATACGTAAATAGAACTATGTTAGGAATTGCATAAGGGTTATCAAGTCTATAAGGATTTGTTAAATGAAAATATGGAATAATAGGTGTCTTTGAAGCTCTCCTGCTGAGGATTAGTTGTTTTTCAGAAGTGAATAAGGTTGGCTCTATCGCTCCCAAGGATGCATGCCAAAACCGTGACCAAGCAGCTCTACAATTCGACATTCAGCTCTAATGTCATGGTCTATAACCGTTAGCCTGTCAGCAATTCCAATCTGAGCACTGCCACTGGATGGGAAAACACACATCCAAAGAATCCTGTGACAAGGCGGTTTCACTAGCTTTCAGCAATCTCTAAACAGTCAAAACAAACACATTTCTGCAGGTGGCATCCCAAAGAAGCAAAACAATCATTATCTAAAACCAGCCCCCTCTGTAGGAGGGCATCTGACGGGAAACACTCAAGAGTTTCATGTCGACTTCATACTGAAAAGCCTCGCTTGGCTCTAAACTCAGACAGCTTTAGCAACACAACCCACTGATAATTCCACAGCCACCCTCCCTTTCCTCTTAATTAGACTGTTGATGGGCCTTGTGCTCAACATAATGGGCTCTTCTGAACACAGCCACACTGCTCACTCGGAAACAGGGACGTTTAATCATCAGGCTACTCTTCTCAGGCCTCCCCATGAGAGTGTTCTGACATGCATTTATGCCAATGCTTGTCAACAAACAGAACTACAACTTCGGTGTTAGCTCTGCTGACAACTGGACTCCTGTCGCCAGCTTCAAAGAAATGAGGCTACCCTCTGAGGTGCCCTAAGAATCAACAGCAACACCGCAAAATATGTCCCATGTCCCTGTTGATCTTCATCAGGAAGTTAACTGGAGATCACAGAAGGAAGAGGAGAGGAGAGTGTTGGTGATAAATTTCCCTTCATATGTTGTTCGACCAGAGTATCTTCCACCAGCTTCTATACCTAGTGTATTCTTTTTTCGAGTCAAAAGGAAAGTTTAATAGAAAAGGGAGAACACTCCACAGGCAAGAGAGTGGTCTCCTCTCAGAGGCAGAGAGTGAGAGGGACCCTAGCATATTCTTAAAATATTATTTTAAGAAAAATCTATGATTTAGGGTTCCACTTGAACCTTCCCACAGCAGAAAACACATTTAGACATCCAGGCATTTCTATTTACATCCATTTTCCCGGAAATGACTTGTGGACTGGCCCCCGCTAGCTGGATCTCTCTCTTTCTTGCCTTTGCAATGAAAGGCTCAAGAGAGCAAGCGGGCATCTGGGATGGCAGGAAGTGCTCCCTCCTTTGAAGAAAAAGCATTGTCCTTGAGAAGGATCCCGAGATTCCACAAATAAACTGTGGTGTCGACAGCATCTGTTTCTCCTCGTGTCGCTTTAGGTATCCAGAGAATTTAACACTGGCCCAGGGAGGAAAATAAAATTCCACTGCAAAGAGAGTCCACTGTGCTGGGCAGAAAGCCTCTTATCAATGGGCCACATCGTCAGTGAGCCTAAAACAATAGCTGTTCCTGCCCACTTCCTCCTGTCTCTGCTGCTGCACAAAGTTCAGGTGTCACCTGTCAAGTCCCTCTCTTTTCTAATCTACGACCAGCTCCTATCCAACCCAACTGCCTTTCTTTTTCACTCTCAGAGAGTAAAAATGAGACTTTATTTTCCCTAAGGCCTCTTCTTTTCCAGATGACAAAAGAAAGTCCCCAAATGATTTATAACACCCGGTCCCTACACCTTAGGTGTCTTTTATGGAATGCAAGGAACCCTAACTGCAACTTAAAGGCCATCCCTGCAGGACCACCCAGTATGGGATCAGTTATCAGGGTGATTATCTTAGGTAATAAGGTAGAGATAGTTACACAGAGTTAAAACTGTGGGCTAAGAAAAGTAACGTGGTCAGCATGTCTCATTCACTCAGAGAGAAGCTCCATATCACTCTTTGGGTCTTTTTTCCCCTTCATTATCACCGTTTCTCTAGCAAACCTCAGAGAACACACAGTGGATAGTCAAACACCTTGCTGAGTCCTTCGGCCAATATTTACTTCTTGACTCCCGTGTGCAAGGCAAGGTCTGAAGCTCAGGGATGAGTTCGACAAAGACCCACTCACTGCCTTTGAGATGCTTAGAAAACAGCAGAGTAGTTGGCAAAAGAAAGGTTCTTTTCTCACCTCTCCAAATACAAACCAGTCTTACTCATTCACCCTATTGTTACAAGGCACAGGCTAGATCTAATACATATCTGATCCTGGGGCTGCATTATGCATGCAGAGCACAAAGCATTTAAACGGTTAACAGTAATTAACATATGAATATTTGACAATATTCAATTATATATGCCCTATCTCATGAAAAAGCTGAGTTTTAGAGGCACTTTTAGAATAAGATCTCTAATCTCCAATAGGACCCTACTGATCTTGCTTGAAAAAGTAAACTCTACAGAGGAAGATGCATAAGTTGTGATTTAAAACTTTAGGATTTGTGATGGTTAATTTTATGTGTCAATATAACTGGGCCACAAGGTACCCAGATAGTTCATCAAACATTATTCTGGGTGTGTCTGCATTCAAGGTTAGGGTGTTTTCTAGGTGACATTATCATTTGAATCAGGGACTGAGTAAAGCAGATTGCCCTCCCTAAGGTGGGTAGGCCTCATCCAGTCAGTTGAAGGTCTGAATAAACCACAAAGGTGGACCCTCCTGAACAGGTGTAAGAGGGAACTCTTCCTGCCTGCTTGAGCTGGGACATCAGTTTATTCTACCTTAGGACTTAAACTGAAACATCAGCTCTAGCTGGGTCTCAAGCCTGCCAGCTTTCAAACAACTTATATCAGTGTTACTCCTAGATCTCCAGCTTGCTAATTGCAAATCTTGGGACTTCTCAGACTCTATAATTGTGTAATCCAATTCCCTATAATACACTTACTTACACACACACACGCACACACACACACACACACACGGTTGGTTCTATTTTTCTGGAGAACCCTGGCAATATGAGATACATAACTTCTATTTCTTAAAAAAATAAAGTTTTCAAAATCTAAGCAATAAAGTTTTCTTGCTAGACTTGGCAAGAAAACAAAAACCTCAAGGTTCTCCACGGGATGACTTTCCAGTCTTCAACTCATCCTTGTCCACACTAATCTGCATAAGCTCTTGTCACTTGGAGTCACTGTCACTGTTCATTAGCTGGGTGGCCTTAGGCATGTTATAAATGTCAGTGGCTGTTTTTCCTGTTACATACAGTTTTTGGACAGCCATTTATTTGGTAGCTTAATAAAAAGGACTTCTGGAATGATTATTTCTTTTTAACATGCAATTTAGAAGAACTTGAGGAAGTTAAGAAAAAATAGGGAAATAATGCAGCCAGAATTTAGGAGGCAAGAGGGCCAACAAATGCAAAAATAACTATGAGCCCTCTGCCATGCTTTTCTTCCGAGAAAACAGTTTTTAAAAGAAGATTACAAGTCCTCACTTAATGCCATTGATAGGTTCTATGAGTTTATGTGAAACAATGCGTAATAAAACCAAGTTTACCATAAGCTTGACATAAACGAGAGTTAAGTTCCGATGCATGTCATCAACGTTACCATAAAATAAAAGTCACATTATTTGAGAACCTGCTGTAATTATTCACATTTTATAAGTGCAGTTAACAATTGTCTGCAGCTGGCCATAGAGGTTAGGACAATGAGTTGTATTACAAGAAGCCCCTATATTCGTGGGTACCAGTGTAATTCAGAGAGAAATGCAGTGCATCGGTGTGGAGATATATAACCAGGGAGGATCCGCCCCGTGCTAGGTGCACAGAAGATAGAGTACCTGCATTACCTGGTTTAACTCTCATATCTTGGGAAATGGACACTATTCTCATCTAACAGACGAAGAAATGAGACCAGAGCTTACTTAATTTGACTCAAGATCGCACAGTAAGTGGTAAACCATGATTCAAACACAGGTCAGCTAGACTCCAGTCTATGATGACTGTGTAGATTTCTACCAGTGGCGGCCAAAGTGTGCTCTGTGGGTTCTGGATGTAAACAGATGTAAACTAGAACGGTCCATGGCGAAATACATTCAGAGCAAAGCTGAATGAAATAAAGGTTAACCAGGTTATCTTCATTACAGGTCTTTTCAATGGTTTCAATATGCAAATGTACACTTTTGCATATTGTGATTCCACAGTGTGAAACAGTGTGTGACATCTTTCGAATCACGTAAGTTGTGTGTGCATGTGTGCACACATGTGTGTGTGTGTCATCTGTCATGGCCTACCATTCTGTGGAATACAGAGTTTGCTAACCCCACGCTCATATCATATCGCTTTCCCCATGGCACCGAGGTCACATTTAAAACCAGGATTTACTGTTTTCATCCTTTTCTCTATTCACTAATATCCATCCCGCCTCCCCAAACCTTTTGACACCATTGCTATTCATTCATCCAACAAATGCAAGACATTATGCCAGGGACAAAGGAAATGAAGGACTCATGAACATCGGCTGATATTTATCAAACACAACCAAGAACTTATTTCAGTTTCTGAGGAGAAAGACAAAGGAAATAAAAGAAGTAATCGTGTGGATGGTCATGACGGATAAAGCCCAGGTTTTTCTGGCTGGATTAGACATCGTTATCCCTTTTAGAGAACAAAAGACAAAGCTCAGAACCCGTGTTTAAATTAAACCGAAGAAAGTTGATAACTCGCTCTGTTCTCCATTCAGTAGAACTCACCTCATTCTAAACGGGTAGGGGGAGTTAATTGTGATTTTGAACCTGGCCTTCGTCCAGTTGTCCAGACCACCCTATTACTCCTTAACCGCAGTCAATTGTATGAGCTCCACAATTCCTTTGATTCCTTTCCAATCCAAATTCCCCCTTTCTGGGGTGACTTCTGACGGTCTAGCCAGTGTATTATCTAATGGCGTATGGAATTCGGAATGGTATTTCCATACGAGGCTGTCCACATTCCTTTTCCAGGTTCTATTCTGAAAAACATATGCTATTATTTAGCACAGGAGACTGAGAAGGGGCAAGGTTGGGGAAATAATGGGAAAGAAGAACCAAGAGAATTCAAAACCAAGGCGCCTCACACTCCTTAGCAACAAAGACTATAGCTCCCAAACGACAATTTTTATATGTAGTAACAGATAACATAAATTGGTTTATTGTATCCAGTATCTTAGGCTGTATTATTCTTTTACCATTTCAATGTAATTGGTCAGTAAAATATGGCTGCTGAAATCAAGAACTTCCTACGGTTCCGGTACCGATCCTAGGACTCAGGCGGTGACGATATTCTTTTGTTTGCCTAAAATAACAAACCACTCAGCAGTTAAGTTAGCAGGTACCAGGGACACTTTTCTCTATAGCGAGCGACTTTTCTCTAGAGCCTGCCTGCTCCTGCACGCTGGGTGGAGATGTACACCATTCTGTCACTTCGGGGAGAGTGTGGGGTCACGCAATGTTTACATGAAGGCGGTCCCCACAGCGCTTAGCTCCTGGCCAGGTCTGACAATGGGAAGCTTGATGCAGGAAGCTACCACCACCGGTGGCCACTTCAGTACTTAATAACACCCGCCCCGCCCCGCCCCACCCCCCATTCATCCCTCTTGTTCACAGATGTAGCCTTTCTAATGGAAGACATTTTGAGGAGGACTTTGACCTGGAGCTAATGTTAAAGAAATTATATCCACGAGTCAAAATTTCAAAAAGACTTGAGAAGAAGTTCAAAATCTAAAAGCTGATCTGATATTTTGCAGGAAATACATCTAGTATCAGAACGTAGGACTTCAAAGAACCTTCCACGAAGGGGGAATAAAATAAAGTAAGACTTCTAACAGAATCACTGACATGAAAGTTGTTGCCTAGAATTAAACAGCTTAGGCCTAAAAAGTGAGGAAACAACAGAAATAAAAGTATGAACATCTACGCTAGATAGTGCCTGGCAGGTCAAACTCTTGCTGTATGAGTGGATAATAGACAGGAGGAATTTAAAACGCAAGTGTTCCAGAGGTGAGGGCCCTCAATATTAGATCAGAGGAAAAGCAGTCAGATATTAGACGGTTAAATTAGCGAGACCAGAAACATCACATTCCAAACTGGAAGACGAGATGTTCCTTTGCAGGATATCAACAGAGAACAGGAAGTGAAAGGGGACACCTGGCTTCAGGGCTACTGACTAAAGCAGTTATTTTTATCACTTGGAAGATGCCGCTGCTGAAAGCATTATTTTCCACTCACGTATGTGAAATGCATACAGCCTTCCCTGATGCGCTCTGAGGCTTCAGAAAATAACTCCTTCTAAAGGCTGACAGCTGCTTGCAAGTCACTAAGACATACCGAGTGTCCAAAAAGGCAGCTTTAAATACCATGCTAAGGACCTGGAGTTTTGGAGTGAATTCACAAATGTGGGAATTTATTATTCCATGATATCTTTCGGGAATCCAAATTGCTGGTAAGAGGAGGCCGTTTGTTTTTTTATTACGGCATCTAGTTTGGGGGCAAAATGATGCTCTACTTCAACTCTTTAAGATTTCCAGGCGTCTCAAGTATCACTGAGTGTTAAAGACTATCAGGGACGGAACAGCTATGCCCAAAGGTAAAATTACTGGTGCTCCGGGGAGGCCAGAAAATGTTGTTATCCTCTGTCATCGCTGAACTTCAAAGTCGTGGTGCTGGGTCTTCACGGTAGAAAGGCTTCCTTTTTAGGAGGCTTTCATTGGCACCATTTAGCACTGCCCGAAGGGAGATCAAATAGTGCAAAGGCTTGTTTTTTTTTAATAAAACAAAAATAATGTAATATTTTCCTGGGACATTTACCAGTTATGCAGAAAAATCTTAATAAGAGATTAAATCAACCAAAATGTGAAGACAACTTGTTCCTCTCTTTTAACTCCGGCATCAGTGGTGGGATCACTGGTACCACAAAGATCAATCCCACATGTCCAGTTTCCCCAGGACTCTATAATTGACCATTTTCTCCCCTTGCTTTACTCTTTCCTGAGGTGATCTCTTTCTTTCCTGTTTAGATGTCGAAGACTGCCAAACGAGTTCCAAACGCGTTCTTCCAGGCTAAGGTCTCGGCTGAGCCTCAGAGCTATATTTCCAGCTGCCTGATGACTGCTCCACGGGCTCCACGAAGAGGACGTGTCCAGACAGAACTGTGTCCCCTCGTCAACCTCCACCTAACCGCACCTGCTCCTCATCCTGGAATGACATCACCGCTCATCCAACTGGATGTTGGAATTCTACATGTAAGATGTCTCTCTAATCATAAATGTTTCCGCTTTCATTTATTTAATCTAACTTTATAAACACTTATATAGCATTGAGCGTGTGCCAATAACTGTTCTAAGAACTTTACAAGAAATTCATCATCTTTTGCCATCATCATCACCAAAAATCTTCTTACTAGTCTCCTTCACCACCCATCTGTTCTTCAGTGGCAGTCTTGGTAGCTTTGCCTAAAAGTACCTATCACATCATAGTACTTCGGGACTCTAAACTTCTGATACTCCCCATTTTCTGTACTACTTAGCATTGCGCATAATGACCTTTATTACCTGTCTGTCACTGCTGTTCTCTTCACACTCCCCACGAAGACCCTGTTGTACCACAGCAAACTAGGCCCCTGCGCCCACCTGCTCTTCCCTCTGCCTGACCTTCTCCACCTGGAAACCCCACCATCCATCTTGCAAGTCTCAACCAGGTATCAGGAAATTTCCCGACAAAAGCATTTCCAAGCCTCTAAGAAGAGCCGCCTAGAGGACTCCTAGTCAAATAATAAAATTCCAAGTGGATCTAAAACAAAATTCCAAGTGAAAATAGACGAAGCAGTTGGTTCAAAAGAATAAGGGACAGTTGCAAGGTTTTTCTTAACCAGATGGTCAAGCCAGAAAAAAAAAAAGGGAACCTAATATAAATTTGCAAATGATGAAGCAATGACAAACTGGAATACTTTTCCATGCATAAAGAAAACGTGAAGGAATTACACAGCTGTAGTCATAGAAGCAGCTGTTGAGTCAGCCAACTCGGGTAAGAGAGGCATGGAAATCAGAGAAGGATGATTTATGCTAATTTACTTATATTTGGTCTGCGTACTCTCTATTTTACACTTCTAAACCTCCTGTCAGCATCATTTCTGGTTCTACCCATTTTCAGCAAGTTTCATACAGCACTTTTTCCTCCAGTTGTCTTTCTTCCCTCTGCTTTTACAGATTATGATGAACAAGAATATGGAGATGCAAGTAAAACTGCTGGTCACTTCCAGAAAACGCCATGTACGCAAACCTGAATCCGTTAACTCAAACGCAAGTGTGTTAGGTGTCCAGTAAGAACAAACTTCTGCCAATTCATTGAAGAACATGAACATGATCAAGACATTACCTTGAATTCAAGGACTCACAGGTTTGGAAGCGGGGCTCACAGCCAGTGGTGTCCAGTAAGAACAAACTTCTGCCAATTCATTGGAGAACATGAAATGATCAAGACATAACCTTGAATTCAAGGACTCGCAGGTTTGGAAGAGGGGCTCAGAGCCAGCCCTGGATGCCCAAATGGCACCTCGAATTTCACATGTCCAAAATCCACTTTGAGTTTGTCCCTCACACTTGATCCTTCCTCAGACCTTCCCATCTCGGTCAATGACAACATGAATCTTCATCTGCTGTGGCCGCAAACTTTGTTTATAACCATCCTTGACTCCCGTTTCTCTCACAGGCCCCCACAGCGAGAACAGCAGCAAATCCTGTCACCTCTCAGAAACGGAATCTGACTACTCTCACCCCTCAGGCCACCGGGCTGGTCATGGCCCCTGCTGCCAATCACTAGGTGATCCAGAAGCCTCCTTACAGGTGTTCCTCCGTACAGGTTGGACACATCTCACTACAGACTGCTCTACACAGCAACCGAAGTCATTCTTTTGTAAAAAAATTATGTAGGTCTTCAAAACCCTCTAACGACTTACTTCCCACGTTACTCAAAGTACAAATTCAAGTCTTAGCCAAGGTTTACTAGCGTGACCTGATCTTGCCTGGGTTTGTCCCCAGAACCACTTCCGTACTGATCCCTCAGTCCACTCCAGACACACTTCCCACCCCGCACCCTGTTCTTCAGATGCCCCAGGGGAAGTTACACCTCTAGGCCTTTGCTGGCTCCTCTGCAGGCTCTTCCTTAAATGAACATCTGCACAGTCACCTCCTCTCCTTGCTTCTCCCTGGTCTACGTTCAGATCGTCCTTCCATTTGAAAGGCTTTCTCTGCAAACCGTACCTCACGTCTCTCCATTTCCCTTATCTAGTCTTATTTTTCTTCATAGCCCTCATGCCACATGCTATTTCTTCTCTTCGTTTATTGCCTGCCTCTCTTCACTGAAATGTTAGTGCTATACAGGCAGGCACTTTGTTGTGTTCATGACTGTCTGTGTACACCTAGGCAGTGGTATATAATGTGACCTTCTTAAATATAGGCTGAACATATGAAAGAATGAAAGAGAAATATGTACAGAATAATCATAATGCCAGATCAAAGGTCGTTCATTTAGATGGGACTCAATGCTGAAAAAAAAAAAAGGAAACATTTGACTTCCCTAAAAGTTTCTTTTAAACCATGAGCTTCTCATAGGATTCCCTTTTAAAAAATAGATTGACATGCAACTCTCCGTGTAGCTAGTGCAGAAGTGACATCTATCTAATTATTCATGCGGAACACACTGTGTAGCGACTGTCATAGGCAGTCACAGTACTGGGCACACTGTGGAGTGGAAAGCTCAAGCAGTCAATCACTGCCTGCCTTCCAGAAGTCTATACTGTATTACCTTGAGGAAGATAAAGCATCAACATAAATGACTGAATGTGGAAATTCTGTGGCCTTTTTTGCAAGCAAAAGTCTTGGAATTCAGAAAACGGCCAATCACTACCAGCTGCGGCGATCATGACGAAGCGGCTGGATTTTTAGCCAGTGAAGAGGGCTGGGCTTTGGAGCAAGGTGGGTAGAGAAGATCTGCACTATTTGAAGAATAGTAGAAAGGTGCCTGTAGAGCTGAGGGCTAAGCTGGGCACAGGACTGTGGTGATATGGTGCAGACTGAAATTAAATTTCACTGTTCCAGATACTGACTATATTGGTTTGAAGTCACTTAATATGCTTTAAAATCAATTTATATTTTTTAAAAAAACAAGAGATATGAAAGATTAATACCCTTAATATTAAATGCTTCAGAAAATGTTCTAGTCATTTTTTTAAGACTTTTTCTTTTGGTGTTCTTAACACTTCATTATTGATTGCATTATGAAGATTTCATTGATACAAAAATAATGACCCGGGTCCAACTTTAACTCACCAGGACAAGAAGGAAATGTCAGAGCAGAGGGCATTATCTGCCCAGATGCACCGAATTTTACTGAGATGCCAAAGCTTGGAGGCAGCCTTAAAAAGGTAGATGCCACCCCAAATGCATATAATAGACTAAAAGAACCACTCATGAAATGCTAAGAAAAAAGTCTTTACAATAGGACAGGAGAGGGACATATTTATACCACACTTAATTAAAGACCATCTTGTCAAAGAACAGAAGAAATCTCTGTGAACACATTGTGACAAGTGAATTAGGGGTAGAGAAGAGGAAAACGGGAAGAGACAAGGTCAGAATAGATTCCAGTGGCCACAAGGTCACTTTTCTAATGACTAACATTTAACTTTCAAAAGAAATCAGAACTAATTCTCCCAAGAGTGAACTGACTAAGCAGTGATCTTTTTGCACTACAAGGCAGAGATTCGTTCTTTTTATCATTTAAAATAAGCTGTCAAGCAAAATACCTAACTTATTGTCTTACAAAGATTTTCCAGGAATCCCCCCAGATGTCCCAGTGTAGAAGGTGAATAGGCAGCCGAGCGTGTCATTTGCATAACCTTAGCATCAGAACTGGGGTAAAGGGTTGGTGACGCTCCCCCGTGGTTCAAGTGACACCATTCTTAAAAAGATGTGAAATACTTTGAAGTCCATCCTTCTTGTATCTGAAATTAAACATACTTCTAAAGAACCTGTAAGAAAAATTGTTGTTGGATTGAAAGCTTGCACTCACATAAAGAAAAGGAAAACAGAAATGGCTTGGTGGGGGTGCACAGTGGAGGGGGACACAATTCCAGTAAATCTCATAAGGAGCTGACAGTGGGATCCAGAGAGAAAACTCTCAGGCTGCAGAACACAGCTCAGGCGCCCAGGAGGTTATGGGATGGTTAAGGTGGATGAGACAGCACCAGGAGAAATACTGTTTCTCATCTCCTCTTGCTTCATAAAACTGAAGTGACTATTTAAAAAATACACAACTAACGTGTGCCTAAGACACTTAAGTTGCCAGGGGAAAGTCACAGGTTTGCTTGAGGGCTTGTAGTGGAATATGGTGTTTGGTGTAATTTGATGGAAGGGTCTCCTGCAGGCAAAACAAGACTCTAGCTGATTTTAGACAGAGTGGTTCAAGTCAGGAGTTTTACCTGAAGTTGTCTGTCAGTGTCATAATAACCTAAAACACCTCAATTTTGGATCTTCGACCCAAACCAGCCCCAAGGAATACTTTGAAGTCCAAGTTTCCAGAGAAACTTGGTCTATTTCTTTGGAAGCTAGTATATTTTCTTTATTTTCCGTTTTCAAAGAGTCACATAATATTAGGTTATCATCTAGATTATCATATGTTATTGACAATTTGTAACATGTTTGCACATCTGTGACAAATGTTTTGAGGTCATTATTGCTAATATTCACTCTGATCCTGCAAAGATCCCCAAAAGTCAGAGGTCAGGAGGGTGACCAAGTATAAGTGGCAGGATAGAGCATGGCACCCAAATTTTCAAAGAGTCACATAATATTAGGTTATCATCTAGATTATCATATGTTATTGACAATTTGTAACATGTTTGCACATCTGTGACAAATGTTTTGAGGTCATTATTGCTAATATTCACTCTGATCCTGCAAAGATCCCCAAAAGTCAGAGGTCAGGAGGGTGACCAAGTATAAGTGGCAGGGTAGAGCATGGCACTCAAGGGTGGCTGGTTACCCCAAATCCTGTCCTTTATGCCCAGTACATGCAGCCCCTCTGCAGCAACCCCAAACCGAGCTTCTCTCTCAGCTTCTCTCACGCGGGATGTGCCTCTTCCCATTCGTACACTCGCAGCCTGTCACTCTTCATCTTTGACACGAACTAATGAGGCCATCTGTGCCAGAGAGACTCTCGTGCCTATCAGATCCAACTCCTCTTTTTATATTCTGAAATGTAATTAATAAAAACTTGCCTAGTCACATACATTAAAAAAAAAAAAATGCAATATCCTAACTATTATCTAAAGGAGAAATGAGTCTACGGCCATGTCACCCTGAACGTGCCCGATCTCATCTGATCTCAGAAGCTAAGCAGGGTCGGGCCTGGTTAGTACTTGGATGGGAGACCACCTAGGAAGACCAGGTGCTGTAGGCATGTAAATGAATGAATGAATGAATGAATAAGAAAATGAAAGATAAGTTTATCACAAATAAGATGCACTTCATCAAGTAAAGGCTCAGGTGTTAACTACACCGGGAAGATGTAAGTAGGATCAGTGTGAATTCAACAGCTGCATATGTGGACTGAGAGGAACAATGATGCCATTTTTCTGAATACAGTAAAGTTCTAAACAAAACAGAGAACAACGTCCTCTCAGCTAGAATGGTGGCTGCATTCCTGAAAAATTTAGTATGCATTTAAAATGCTCTGTGTGTGTGTGTGTGCGTGTGTCTGTCTGTATGTGTATTCTAGTAATATAAACACTTTTTCACCCAAAAAATGTCTGGCCAGATGTTCTCAAGTCATGGCCTCATATGGGACAATTCTTCCCAGTGTAAGACAATCCTATACATTGTAGGGCATCTAGCATCTTTGGCCTGTGTGCATGAAAATGTCAAACCTCAATCATTGTGACAAGCAAGGATGGCCCACAAGTCTCAACAGTAGTCCACGATAGGTGGTACTTCTGTCTGCTATAAGCTGTAGGCGACACTTCTGACTTTCCTTGTTTCTCCCAACCCTCCTTTATTCCCAGACAGCTAAGAACACTTTAACAACAAATTCTTTAGTACTTAAAAAACCCCAGCACATTATATTGTCATCACCTTCTGGGTATTAGCAAGTATATGTGAATTGGATCACTCAGCTTTTGACACAGCGACGTCACCTCCAGTTGCCATTTATTTGGTCTGAAGAACAGAGCTACTAAGATGACAAAACGATAGGATACACGCCATACAAGTGCTTATTTTCAGAAGCTAGCAATTGTTTTTGCACATAATCTATATTTAGACCCAATTAGCAAGCTCTCTCTCTGCACTTCTTCATTTAAAGCCAATGCTGCCCTGTGAGGGGATAAAAAAAAAAAAAAATGAGGGGGGAGGAAAAAACCCCAAGTCAAAAAAAATGAACAACTAACAAAGATTTTAAGGGGAGAAAAGGGTCTCAATTATTTAAGACTGAAGATGGTCACAGAAAAGCGATATATGCTTTACAATTTGTTTTGTCCATGTTTGATTATGAGAAAATCGTCCCAGAAGTCAATGAGAACAATCTCAGCTTTTAATGTTATCCATTCATTAGTCATTCAACAGATATCCACCGGGTCCCTACTTCACATGGGGTTCTATTCATGTAACATAGCAGGGCTTCTCAAGTAATCACTTGGGGGGCCTTGTTAAAATGTGAGTTCTGATTCATCGGATTTAGGACGGGGATTCAGATTTTGGATTTCTAACTAACTCCCAGAGGATGCTGATTGTGTTTGTCAGCAGACCATATTTTGAGTAACAAGGCACTTTAGGAAATCAAATAATTAAATTAAACATGAACTCTACCTTCAAAGGACTTACAATTTAGATAAGAAGAGCGATACCTTCCAAATAAACAGAAGAGCTTCATGCTATAAGAGAAGTACAACAGAAAGTACTATTCAAGGTCCAAGAATGACTCTGGCGTGGGGGTGGTTGGATATCTGGGAAGACATGATGAAGAAGGTGGCATTTAGGCTGGTTTCTCAGTGATCATAGAATCGGGCATGTGGCCCCAGGAAAGGAGAGATGGGAGAATTTGCCTGGCTGAGGGGCCAGTGTCAACAAAAGGACAGAATTAAAAAGTGTGGCATGCTCAGGTGAAGAAGGAGAAGCCCTGTTTGGGGGTAATGACTACAAGGAGTGAATAAAAAGGTGGGAGATGGGACTGGGAAGCTGGCCTGGGAGAAGCTGGGGCATCCAATGGGGGAATCTACAACGTAGCTAAGACAGCTGCCAGCAGAGCAGCGGGAGAGACAGACGGAAGGGGAGGAGGAAGAGACGCAGAGCCTGATACACCAATGAAGACGGCACTGAAATGGTCCAGGAGAGAGAGAAAGAAGTCCTGAAAAAGAGGTAGTCATTAATCTTTAATAATTAATAAAAAAAAAATGCTAAGCCACTTATACCTGAATTTTCTATACTGGGTTTCACTTTGAATAATGATCTACTTCCCCCTGATTTGACAAGCAAAGCCGCAAGTATTTCTTAAAGGGTTTGGGAAAACTGATACATTAATGAAAAGTTATAGGATGACGTTCTTGGAGCACTCACTCCTGGGTTATATTGGAAATAGCTAAGAAATGCTGTAATTTTTTTTTTTTTTTTAAGAAATAAGATTTCATTTCACTGTTAATGAATAATGTCCCACCTAACACAAAACAGTAGGTCATTTTTCATTCTCAGGAGAGGTGGTCTTAGTGTCATTAACACATTTCCTGTTACTCCAATGCCTGGGTCTGTGTCATTTTAGGTCACCCTGGAAAGACATGTATCTCTAGAGAAAAGCATCTGGCTTTGAAATAGAGTGAGGGACGCTGCCTCCAAAACATTAGTTTATAGTGTGGGAAAATGCAAGGTGCTGTAAGGAGGAAAATAGTTATGATTTTAAATTCTCCATTCCCACATTATCAGGCTGGGTCTGTGTGATTCGATATCCTGGTAATGTGGACAGTGTTCAAATTGTCCTTAATTTTTGGATCTTCAAGTTTCAAACCACTGACCGACCTTCCCCATCGCAGCAGGAGCCAACGGAAGCCCCAGAAGTATGCGGCGGACGGACAGAGATCTTACAGTTGCCACGCTCCTTTCTAAATCCTAATTAAGTGAAAATTATTCCAAGGAATAATTTCGCTCTGAAGCCGTTTGTCCAATTGTACAGGGCGGCAGAACCGTGCTCTGTTAGGGAAACAGATGCACTGACTACATTTTTGTTTACAAAATACATATTCAGTAGCCTGTTTTTCTCCTGGGTGATTTTACATAAATGCCATTAACTCGCCTAACGGAACAGCACGCAGGCACAGCAAACGACACGCCCCTCGATGGACTGGAAATGTGCCATGTCAGGTGTTGGGTCTCTATCTCATTGATATAAAAAAGCTGGAGTCATGAGGTGATTGACTATTCAAAGAAGTTTACATCTGAGTAGGCAATTACATTAAAAACTGAACTGAGGGACAGCAGGAGGGAAAGA
>NW_006431956.1:13847537-13867819 GCF_000325575.1 Pteropus alecto | reverse complement strand
GAAAGAGTGAAATATATGTAAAATAGAAGGAGAAAACTGCCTGAACCAAGCTGGCAAAGGCGGGGCCCCAAGGTGACTACAGCAAGGACAGCTGCGGGAAACTCTCCAACGCTGACAACGCAGACCCTGCATGGGTCTCTGTGTCCCAGGTGTTAGTCTCATTAACATGCAGTCAAGACCGAAAAACCCCACGTCAGCTCTGGCAGGTGAACTGCCGCCAGTCGAGGGAAGCTGTTAACTGAAGACATGGTTGATGATGCAGTCTACCTGAAGAACAGACAAGAGGGGTCTGCAGGGGTTGAAGCACACACAAGACATCCGGGACCTCTCAGACCCATGGCACATGCTCGGAGTGGAGAATGACATGGAAGCTTTTGCGCGGAGCCCCTCTGATGGCGACAGCTGCCCAGCCCAGCCCATGTCTGGTTGCAAGTTAGAGGAAAGTCCCTGAGTGTAATTGGTGTTTCCTGGGTATAGAATGAAAGATGTAAAATGCCAGGGGCTTTCCTCTGATGAGCGGGAGAGAAGGGAGGAGAAAGGGTGGACAGGGGGCTGTGAAGTTCAGGGGCAGCCAAGGCGAGACAGAGTTCAGAGTTCGTTTGGGTATTGCCATTAAAGAAGACTTCCTGAGCATTCACTTAGGTGCATTTCAACATGCAGCTTGCAGCAAGTAAAAGTGAGATTTCTGGTTCATAGGATGATGCAACGAAAGTCCTACATGTCTCTTTATTTCCAGAGATGACCTAAATAAGAATATTCTAGACCACTTATTTTTTTTAACCATAAGAAGTGTTCTGTATCCCCTCCTCTCCACCTACCATGAAGAATTTCTCAAAGTGTCTGCATTAGGCAGTGTCTCACGCACAGGCTGCTGAGTATTGAACTTGACTCAGACTTCAATCTCTTGGAATAAACCCCCCCCTCAACCACAACCTGGTCGTTTTTCTTGACAGAACAGTGCAATGGATTTCCCCATTTGGGGAGTCAACACATTAGCTACGAGTCAAATTCCGGTAGATATGAAGTGCACCATAAATAGTCTGGGGCAAATTCGGCCAGGATTTTAAGAAGGTAATAAGATACTTTTAACTCCAGTGGAATGTGAGAACACCCACTGCCTCCCTGCTCTTCCGCCTAACCTGTTCGCAGTTACACAGGATAAACATCTTTTACTTCTGGAGAGTGAGGTGAGTGGACTTCCTTTATAGCCCAAACCACAGGGTCTTCAGGAAAGTCTGTGTGACCAACCTGAGCTGCCAGGACACAGGGATGGGAATTTAGGTGGGCCAAGACTGCGACTTAAAGAATACTGAGCTCCCGGTTATTTGGTCCCAACTGGTCCAATTCAGTTCCTGGGCTCATCTTTTAGAGTTTTCCGTCGGTTAAACAACTTCCACAGCAAACTGTTGCAACAACTTAGCACTAACTCTACACTACGTCAATTTAAGTCTTCGGGATCTCTTTCTTTATAATCCCCAACAATTTTGCATTGTTTTGATTGTTTTATTTTCTCACTCATGTCTGCTTTAATTCTCCAGCGAGTCTTTCCTGATTAGAAAAGAGCCAGAGAACTCACCCAAGAATCTCCGTTAGAGACCTGGACAAAGTGTTTCAAGTATTACTGAATTTTTAAGCCCTTAAACAAAGACCCTTCAATGTTGTTTCATCTGATTGCAGGGTATAGACTCCCTATGCATGCCACAGAGGTAGGGACCACACATAGCTATGTTTTATCTAAAGCTCTGTGTACATAACGGCAGAATTTAGTAGATGAACTTAAAGTCTTCAAAGTCTTAGACTTTTGGGATTTGTTGTATTTAAATAATAGCTCTTGATTTGAAAAATCTGCAAGGAAAACACAATCCTTAGTAGGATTCTTTTTCGAATTGCGGTAGAAAAGCACATGAAATGGTTAATACTGTTTGCCAACTCTGTGGCAGCACATGGAAATAAAAGTTGCTGTTTGACCAGAAGCATACTTCTGATAAAAGCTCATGGGTGGCAGGAACATAAGTCACTGTCCCCACAGACCGCCTTAGAAGTATTTCCACATGCCAAGGAGGAAGGAGAGGAGAAACAGAATGACTGGTCAAACAGTGTGGGTGGTGATGTCCCACGGGATCAGGCTCTGGGCCAGCTATGGGTAAATGGCAAGAAGAGGTAGCTTGGGTCTCCTTGTCCACAAGACGAGCTCAGCCTTCTATTACAACAAGCACTAACTAAGGTCAGTATGATCGTAGTGGGGAGAGGCATCGTGAAACAATACGAAACAGAACAGCCTACATAGGTGGTGGATAGAAAACGAGCTTTGAAAAGAGAGGACAAAATATATCTAACAATATATTAGATATATTTTAGTCCTCCCCAAATAAAAGACATTAAGAGAGATATCTGATCATATTATGCTTTGTTAAAGCCTTCTTCCTGTTGGATTATTGTGGGAAGGTGAAACTCAGCAGAGGAGAAAGAACTACTGCTTTGTTTTTTTGGGAAACAGTTTTCAAGATACTTTTAGAATTCCAATAGATTCCTACTGTTAGGTACTTATAACTTTTTTCCAAGACCCCCAGATCTAGTGTGAAAAATTGTGATTAGAAATCAGATTTTAAGAGTTACTTTAAGTATGTCTTAATGCAAATAAGATGCTTTCTTCTATAGAGGAGCACAATCTAGTTACATTAATATTTCCTGCTCTTCAGATAATGACTCCATTGTTCACTGATGATGATTTGGAGCCTGACTCCTACTCTCACTTCACTCTAATATTTGCCACCAGCCTGGGCGGTTTCAGTGCCCTTAGGACAAGCCCTTCATCCCTTTGCCTCCAGTTCCTCTGGCCTCCTTACCTTAGAGTAGTCTTTGCCTGCACACCACCCACACTGATGGCCATCCCCTGGAGCTCAGTAGCACCCACAACTAGTGCTTCATGTCTGAAATCTTCAGCTCGACTTCTGTTACCCTCACTTTCGATCACAACCTTTCGGTTCTCATAAACTCCTACTGTGTCCACATCTTCAGTCCCCTCCCTGTTACCTATCTGTTCCTAAACAGAGTGGATGTCATTATCTATCACTTCCCCACACTTCTCAAAACCTTCACCTCCTTTAACCACTCATCCTCTCCCACAGCCACGCAGCCAAACTTCAATCTCCCGTCGGTCCCAGTATCACTGACTTTCTCCGTTCACTGAAAAAAATTCCTCAGCCTTGCTGCCTGGTGCCACTACCCACCCACGGCCTCTGACCTTGGCGGGGCTCTCGCAAGGCCTTGGTGATAATCCTTCTCAACATTCCCCTCTCCTTCCCACAGAAACACACCTTCAAATCTTGTCCATTCTCTTTAGGCTTGTTCTTTACCAGCCTGAGATTTTCATTGGAAAAATTGAAGGCAGGACACAAGCCTTCTCCAACTTGCTATACTGCCACAAGCAATCTCATTATTCTCCAACTTGCTATACTGCCACAAGCAATCTCTATATTCAGCCCCAATCTTCAGGGGCAGTGGGGGATGACGGGGTAGGGTGGGGAGATCTTTCTGTCCCTCCTTCTCCTCTTTCTCCTTTGGAAAGCAAATCCACCCACCAACTTTCTCCATTCTTTCAAGGCTCTCTCCGCTCACGCTTCCTTAGGGATCACAGGCTTCTCATAATCTTTTGTGGTTAACCCTTCACTCTCATGGTAAGGCTTCCAGAAAGAGCATCTACACTCCCAACTCCAGACCTTCCTGACCTCCCAATCAATTCCTGACCCACTGTCCCTGTCCTCAATTGAAATGGCCTCTTGGCAGCTGGATCCAACAGTGATGGCAATATCCTTTATGCTTTATTATTATTATTTTATTTATAATATGGGACCGAGTCTTGTTTATGGACAAGGCAGATAAAAGCCAATAGAGAGAAAGAGGTAAAGAGTATAGGAAAAAGCACACGGCCGTACCTAGGCACATTGTAGGGGTTTAAAATGTGACAACCACATAAGAGTTAATAAAAACTAAAGCAGCTTTTCAAAAGCTACAGCTCAAACCCTTCTCACTGGACTTGCAAATATGATCACGTCACTTCCCTAATTATAATCTTTCAGTTGCTTCCCATTGTCCACAAGATGAAGTCCAGACTCTTAACTAGACATTCCAGGTACTTCATTGATCTATCCCAACTCCCTGGCTTCCCAGCATCCCTGCCCTCCGCCCACCCACATTCACACATTCTGTGCTGCAGGCTCATTAAACTAATTGCAGGCCACTTCTTAGACCCATCATGACCTCTTCTCTTCCAACTGACTCTTTGTGTCTGGCAATCTCTGATTCATTCTTCCAGAATCAGCTTCAGGGTCGACTTCTCTGAGCCAGCTTCCCTGACTGAGATTTCCTCTCATGTCCTTGCTCCCTCCAGGGTTAGGTGCCCCACCCCTCAGGTCCCACTGCTTGTTCTGTCCCTTGCATCGGCATCTACATCCTATAGAGCAACCCTGTGCCTTCTCTTCTACTAGAGCAGAAGGCATTGGATTTGGAATTTTATGTAAGGAGTGTATTAGCATTTTCCATACTTGCAGTTACATTGCCTGGCATGTGGTTGCTGTCCAATATACATTTGTTGAAGAAATGGCGAATAGAAGACTCAGAGGAAATGCTCCATAGTACAGCTGCCTTTATGAACTATAGTGAATAGAAGATAAAGTCAGATGGAGACCTAGCCATGGGAGCTTAAACCTATCAAAATCGTGTCTCAGTTTCCAAATCTGTAAAATAGAAAAATAGCCAATAATATATTTTGACATTTTAAAATTAAAATAATACACAGAAAGAAAAGAGATCATAATATATGCAGTCCAACCTCCTTCACAATATCTTTCAAGTAAATAAGTCATTTGGCAAATGAATTAGAGGAACATTAGGGAGTAGGCTCCCAAGAAGCATGTCTACTACACAATTAAAAAATCTTGTAGTACTTTTCAGATGCAAATAAATTTCAAACGCTGGCTGAATTGCAGCTGGCAGGATCATATTCTGCCAACTCAGTTTCTTCTCCAAGCTTTTAGGACTGACCTGAGGTGTCCTTCCAAACCCACATGTTTCTCTGATGGCTAGCAAATTCCAGAGTGAATTTTAAAAGCAAAACAAACAAACAAAAAACTCTCATGTTATTAAGTGAGATGTACATTTGAATTCTAACCAGTTTGGAGAATTGAATTATGGTTTTATTTCACCAATTCCAAATCGTAAAATTTAAAGCAATTCATTGGTCACAGAAAGAAGAGCATGGAATTTACTAAGTGTCAGAGGTCCAACATCTAGTTCAGTTAAATCATGAGCAAAGCAAGTGTTTTCTTTAAAAATGTTAAACCACTTCTCCTAAAAGCCTAAATAAAAAAATCCTATTAACTATTCTTTGATTTTGACAAAATTCATTTCTATATTCACAGCAGGAAGTTATAAAGTTCAGACTATAAGCATGAAGGAAAATAGTATTTTTATAATGAGCTTGGGGGGAAAAATACAAAAGACAAACAAGCTTCCCCTAAAGAAAAATGCCTTTAATTGCATCTATAGTAGTGTATGATTATTTCCTGTAATTACAAACTTGATTTAAGTCTTCTCAAATATGAATGTGGTCATTTGGACTCATAAAAGTTCTCACTGACCTAAGCACCTTCATTGAAAACAAGTGAGAAAAGCTTCTGAAAGGTAAAGGGCAAGATGGGTAGATCCTAATGCACAGGCATGGACCGAGGAATTCTGCATTATTTCATTGAATCAAATATGATTATAATTCCCCAACTTATGATCTAAAGTGAAATGCCTGGGTTGACTAGGTGGCCCTTCCAATTAGCACCAGGTAGAAGAAGTGAGAAAACATGGTGATTTTGTTCATCAATGCTTTTCTTCCTCGAGGGGACAGAATGCTTCGGTAGGAAACCACAGAACAGGATCTTAGTACTCAGGGTCTGGAGTAAAATGAAATTATCTAGAATTAGGATTTTTAACATTCCTTCAGAGAATGCAAAAGAGCCTCCAGAAGATGTTGGAAGTCTCTATAGCTGGAATCAGCAACCGGTGAAGACAATATTAAGGGAAATAATGTCCTCGAAACTTTCTGCCTCGCTTTTTCCATCAAATTAAATCAACAATAATACCTCCCCATTGACTCTTCCTTCCCGAATCATAAAGTTCTAAAAGCAGTGTCCTTATTTGGCTCATTTGATGTGTACAAGTGTATATGTGTGTATATATGTATTTATACTAAATATATATATCTACTACTTATTATATATATGTATATATAATATAAATATATTAAATGACTAAATTTTCTAACCTGTGTTAATGGAGGAAGCATAAACCTTGTTCTGAATCAACAAGAAATTCTGTAAAATGAAAGTTGATGATAGCATTTAAGGTCTCTTAAAATACATAGACTATTTTGGTTGTGAAAAGTAAGATTATACAGAGAACTCTTAAAATTCAACAGTAAGAAAATGAGTGACCATTATTAACTATTATTACTAGAATTCATTAGCATGCATCACATGAAACTGCAGTTATTGAACTGTTTTTGACATACGTAAATGTCAATTTCATATGGTCCTATCTAAAAGACTTCAACATTCCTTTCTAGAAAAGTGTCAACAATAATCTCAGCATGGAGGGAAAACATCCACCTCTACAAACCTACCTCATGAACCCGAGCACTCTATCACTTAAAAACGATAAGGGCTCATGTGTTCATTCTATTTCAGAAAGTCATTTCTTCAACAAGATGACTCATCACTGAGCCCTCTATACCATGAATTTTCAAATGAGTTTTTAAAAAGTCAAATAGTAAACTTGGAAAACCAAATGGCAGAGAACCTCTTTAGGCCATCAGATGAACCTGAACCCTCTTAACACCTCTCACTATTTTTTTCTGTCCACTAGTAATATTATTTTCACTTTTTTTTTTAAACCATAATAACATATATGTTTATACCCTCTGGCACTGCAGAAAAGCAGCAAAAAGGTTTAACTGGAGTTAATGGTGCCTTTCTTTTTCTATTTTTGAATTTATTACATTTTAGTTTTATAAGTTCTTGCATAAATTCAGGATTCTGAATGATAGACTCTAATTGAATTACTTTTTAATTGTAATAAATATTTTAATAACTTTAAATTTAGCATGCAGAATTCATAAACCTTTGCTTTATGATCTTTTTCATATGATCTTTTGCAAAAATTCTTCATTTCTTTTCACAGAGACTTCATTTTCTAGGTAAATTTTGCATACTCATTAATCAGTTCAATGGCAATACCTCCATTTGAATAATATTGTAGATTTCATAGTGATGTATTAAAGACTATTATGACTGAGATGCCATTGTGCTAAAGAACCTTGAAATCAAAGATGCTACTATGCTCTTGGATCGAGCACAACATATGGTGGACGCTGCAAAAAAAAATTTTTGGCATATCTATAAAACAGATCTAAGGGACCAGAAGGAGAAATAAGTTCCTATCCCTATCCAGTCTTACCCCCAAAACTCCCCATTAATTTGAGCTTACCTAAAGCAGATTCAACTGCCTCAGCTCTTCACTAGTGATGCAAGCAATCCTCAATCTCTTTTTCATATAAAAGCCAAGAGAGAGGTGGCCGCATGGTGGAGGTAAATTTCTATCTAGCATGCTGATGGTAACACCCCGTTCATTTGCAAGGAGTATCTGGCTGTTGAAATTAGTGAACTCAAAAACTATCGTGCTTTGGTTCAATTCAGATTTTCTAGAACACATCTCATGGCTTGAGGTAGCATTGGCGATTTCCCTTTGTCAACTACCATCTACGGTGATGAAGCAAGGGAAACGCCCCCCTCCTGTTACGTCAAAGCCATATATTTGAGGAACTAAAACCAGTTCATTCACTGCAGTGGTAAATCACCGAAAGTAGGAACTATACAGTGTAGTTTTCCTATGGATCATGAGAAACTTTGTAAATTATGTGGTTAATTAATTCTTTCTAATGGAGATGGTGACAATTATGACATGCTGAGATTATCCATATCCAGCTGAGATTTTTCTACGACTGATTGAAATAAATAATGGACTCTAGCTGTCCATCATTTGGTTTATCTCTGGTACGAGAGAGACAGAAGAATTATAATTATTTCTAAAGGTGTTATGACAAAGTAATTTTACATTTTTTACTTGAAGACGTTCTCTAAGGTTGGTGTTTGCTGAGCAGCAGCAAAGGAATTGGAAGCTAAAGTAGGATGAATTTTCAGTTTTAAGAGATATGAATGAATTTAAAAATTTATATTCCTTATTTTGATGACCCGAAAACAGGCTCATGAAATTCTGACAATTTTAGAAGACTAGAGTGTACGAAAAGACCCTACTTTTGTCTGAAAATATCTATGCATCGTAAAATACTGAAAATTATAAACAAGAATGTGAACAAGTATTACTTCTTGGGGGTAGAACAATGAGGCAGTATTTTTCATATTTTTCCAACTTCTTAATCCAGAATAAAGAAAAGTTTGAAAATTAGCGATGCCACTCCACAAAACCTACTGACGTCCACCCTAACACAACTGAATCTTGGGACTAGGAATAATTCTCTGTGAAACGCATATTAAGTCAGGCAAGGTGGATCGGTTGGAATAGAAAGGGTGCAGGAGGAGAAGGTGTACTCGGATACAGAGTGTGGGCAAAGTCCAAATGCAAATCATCCTGTTCGCGTGACTGGCAGATGCTGGACAAGATGAATGATGGCTTTCAGGAGAAGCCACAGCATTTCAGTATTCTTCTCAAACAGACTAACTCAGGAATTGCTCCCATCTACAGTGTATGGCATAAAATTTCCTAGAAAAAAACCCAAGAAGCTGCTTGAAACAACTTACAACTCCATGTGAGGGAGACTGAAGCTGCCTAAGGCTTAAGAAAGTCTGCAAAGGAAACTAGACTTTTGGTGGTGAGCGTGTAATACAGTATACAAGATTTATCGAATTTTAATGTTGTACACCTGATACTTATGTAATGTTATAATCAATATTATCTCAATAAATTTAATTTAAAAAAGAAATAGTTTGCATGGCCTTCCAGTCACTAGAACTTTGAACAACATAGATGACGAACACAGTACCACCTCATCTCCAACCTGTTTATTAACCTCTAATTAATTATATGACCAATATACTCATTGTAAATTAGCAAGATGTGAAATCCCTTTAAGTTACGGAGCCATTACTTGTAACCCAAGGCCCAGGAGAGGGTTCTGGCTCAGGGTACCAGCAGGCTCTTCTACTCTGAGTTACCTTGCAAAGAAATTAAAGTGCGTGTTGGACACAATGTTCGCTTTATATTCTTAGCTTTCCATAAGATCTAGATCATTAACTCTGTGCCAATTTCCTCTGCAGAAACTACTTTAAATAAAATGTCTCAAATAGAAATGCAATTTAGAGATAATAAGATAAGAGTTAAGTTTTTCAAAGACAGAACATAGTTTTCCCAATGCGTTAAACTGGATGTCGTTAAACTGGACACCAGTGAATGCTAAGAAGTCTCTTTTTTTGTGTGTGCACATGGAGGATTTATCTCCACTGCTAATCATGCATGAAATCTTTGTGAGATTGACAGGTGAACATAAATGTCAAGCATTCCAAACACTAATTTTGATGCCTGCGCCCTTTCTGCAAACCTGGAGAGCTCCAGAGGTTTGAATTAAAAGATCCTCCATGCTAGTAAAGGGAATGCTAATACGATTAAAAACCACTGCATGTGCCTGCAGAATAGAACTGTTTTTGTTCTATTTTGTTTGGAGAATGAGAGATGCAAGTGAGGTGTGGCTAGGAGAGCTCAAATCATACGTCCTCAGAGATAAACATCATCACCTTCTAAAGAACAATGTTTAATTGCAAAGTCTTTCAGCATCAGCTTTGCTATCACTGGGCCTTGACCTACATAATTTCCTTCAGAAATGTCTTACATTCTTAGAATATTTGGTCTCCATAAAGCCTTCCTTGCCATTTTTTAAACTTATCTAAAATTTGCTTTATTAAAGTTTTGTTTTCACTGTTAGTCAACAACAACAAAAATGAAACATTCTGTAATTTTCTATTTATCCTTACTAGCCGATTAATATAACTCATCAAAATTGGTAAAAGGAAGAGTCTCTGAGAAAGTATTCAACTTTTCTGATTAGGCACCACTGTGAACAGGGTCTGTCCCTCATCTTCTGGCTCTGCCGCCCCCTCGGCCTTCCCATCCTCGCCCTTCCCATCCTCGCCCTCCGCCTTCCCATTCATGCCCTTGGCTTCAAGGCCTCTATATGCAGATGAGTCAATCTCTTTAGCTCACACCTCTCTCCTGGGTTTGAATCTGTGTTAACTGCCTATTGGACATCTCCCCTTGAATGTCCTATAACCCCAAACACAGTGGCCAAAATCAAACTCCTAATCTGCTCAACCTCTCGAACTGCTCCCTCACCTCGTGAAAGACACCACCATCCATCCTGACGTCCAGGCTAGAAACTGAAGTCACCCTCAACTCTTTCTCCTCTTCCTTCTCCTCCATTCACTACATCCTATTGATTTCAGCTCCTTAGTCCACCTTGGATCCATCTGCTTCTCTCCATCTTCCCTGCCACCACCTCTACCCTGAATCAGCCGGTCCTCGTCTCCCGCATGGCCTACTGCAACGGCCGGTACCGGGCATCCCTGCCTTCTGTCTTACAGCTGCCTTCTCCGCTCTGGACTCCCAATCCATCTCTACCCTGCGGCCAGTGGCCCTTCTAAAAGCAAATCTGTGCCTACAACCCTTCCATGGCCCTTAACACAAAATCTAGACTCTTTGGCATGGCCTCCTGGCTCTGCTCATCCTCTCTCTACCCGCTTCCAACCACGCCCTGAGCCTGACACAGCCTGTGGTACCTGTGCTCAGGTGCCTTGAACTCTCTTCAGTTGCACTAAAGATCTATATGCTCTTTTCCCTCCAGGTGTCCGCTTATGCTCCGGTGTGTCTGGAAACTCCGCTTTCTGGCTAAACTAACTCATTTTTCACGGATCGGTGTAGACGTCTCTCCCTGTGGAAGTTTCCCAGCCCCACAGCATGGGTGAGGAGCTTCTTCAGTGTGTTCTCATGTCACCAGCTTCTTTTATCATAGTCTATTTTAACTACTGATTTGTTTGCTGTCACCACCAGACTGTAAGCACCACCTTGCCCTATCTCTCGTATTCCTTTTGCCTCTCCAGTGCCTAACTTAACACGCAGACCAGAGTCAGCACTGAACAGTCATTAAATGAAGGCGGCTCTATCACGAAGCCGCCACATACTCAATGCCCATTGCATTGCTGTACCCTGTCTGATGCTTTGAATAGATCATCTCTTACTCACACAACTCTGCAGGCTCGGTATTATTTTTGGACATTTTACAGATGAAAGTCAGTGGGATTAAATAGCTTTCTCTAAGTCACACAGCTCATAAGTGAATTGAAAACCAGGTCTGTGTAGCTTCAAAATTCCTGCTTATCTCACTCCAAACACTGCCTCTCCCTGTGGTCCGTGCTAAACTACCAGAGTTCTATGCATCAGGCCTCACGGAGTAATTCTAATCCATCTTCTACCGACGGTCTTTCAAAACTGAAGACTTTCCAGGAGCCAGCGGTTAGGCTGACCCCTTGCACCCCACTGTGCTTGCATGTTCTTCTCCCTGGTGCCTGCAGCTCTTCCCACAGTAGCTCATCAGGGCTCCTCCCCATTTGTTTTCACACAGAGCCTAAGAAAGCATCACTATGCTTTAAAGCACTTCACCCACGACAGCTTCATCTTAGCTGCCAAGACCATGCGCCCACAGGGCAAAGGCGCGAATCACAAGCTGCCATCCACCTGCATCACGAAGAGAAGCCCGTGGGCATCGCTTGTTAAAGGGAAAACTGAGCTCAAGGCCTGGCTGGTGGCCGGCAGTCCTGCTGTCCTTTGGCTCTGGTCTGCCTCAGGTGAGGGTGAGTCAGAGAGGTGACACAGGAAAAACCTGGACAGCCGGTAGGCTCTCTCTCCCCACTCAAAGGCCACCTAGTGTAGCATCTCCCCCACTGTTTATGAGGCTGCCCCCTAAATGGGCGACCTGCCACCCACCTGCTGGCTCCACTGCACATGACAGCCACTCCAACGTCTACCTCAGGAACACGAATTCTTGGAAGCAAATTCAGCAGTCCAGAAAAAGCCACTCTCTGGAACTAACAAATCCAGGCTGAGAGCTGTCAAAGCCTTTATTTGAAAAGTCACCTCAATTTAATCAGATTAGAGTTAGACTTGGTTTGAACATAGCAAGAAGTTCCAATCTACAGCACTAAGGATGAGAATGTAAGAGGGTAAAACATTTGAATATCGGTTTGAAAGTTTCTGAAAAATTCAAACCCAAGTTTTTCCACCGGCTTTAGTAGCTACCTCAGAAACAGTAAGAGATGCTCTCAAACCAGGCAGAACTAGATGGAACCGTAAATCGTTTTGCCATTTACATTTCTAAAAGATCTTTCTTTTTCAAAGGACATCAAAGCTGAATGCCCTTTGTGTGTCTGAGTTCTGTTCAATGACATCAATAAGATGGATGATGGGCAAACAGCATCCAAGTCCATTTGCACTATTATTAGAATAATAACATGTAAAATGATATGAAAAGAAACAGCACTGATTCCAATGACCTTGCAGCCCAATTTAATCACGGTTTCACTAAACTCAAGCTGTTGAATTTATGAATTAAATTCAATTTCTTTTCCACGATCTGAGCAGGCCTGGGCAGAAAAACGTGGTTGAGACTGAAGCAGCAGCTTGCTTCCCCTCCAATATTCACGACACTGCCAGGTTCACTGCTGGGCTAAGTCTGGAAGGACAGGCTAGAAAAGAATATCAAAAAAGCCAAGAAGGTTGAAGTGATGGCCAGGTCTCCGACTGCAGTCTGTTTCTGCAGCGTCACAATGGCGAGTAGACTCTACTCTGGAAAAAAATCTATCAAGAACCAAATTACATCAATGCTAAAACTCAACAAAGCCAGTAGCATTCATCTCAACTGCATCTTAGGCAAAGACTTAACGGGGGAAAAAAATACACTAGAAACTATTGTATTGCTTGTTATACGATCAAGCCTCGTTATTCACAGGCTCTATATCTGCGAACTCACCTACTTGCTAAAACTTATTTGTAATCCCCAAATTAATACTCCCAGCACTTCCGTAGGCATTGACCAACGCCAACAAGGCGGCCGTCTGCCTTCTTGTTTCAGCTCTCGTACTGTACAAAAGTGTCCTTCTCATGGGCTATTTAGTGCTACGTTTTTCACATCTTAGTGCCTTTTTATTTGGCAATTTTACTATTTAAGACGGTCCCCAAGTATGCTGAAGTGCCGTCCAGGGTTCCTAAGCACGAGGAGGCTGTGACGTGCTTTATGACAAAACACATGCCTTAGATGAACTTCCTTCAGGCCCGAGTGGGAGTGCTCTTGGCCTCGGGGTCAATGTTAGTCATTCAACAATATATAACTACTGCAAATAACAAGAATTGACTGTGTACTCAAACTATAGCAAAAATGCCGTAAGTATGTAAAGTAGAACTTGGAAGAAAAAAAGCAAAGGCTATTTAGGTGTACTACATCCATTTTTTTTCACTTTTTAGCAGATTTAAGAATTTGACAATTTCTGATCATTGGCTTGCACTGTAGAACATAGCCAGTCAGTACTTAACATAGTCCTCTATAATTTGTGATGTCGTATTAGAAATTAGTCGTAATTATTATAATTTACTCTTGAACATAGTGTATAGTTTCACCTTAAATTAAAAAAAGCTTACACATCTTAACCATCTACAAAATTTCTACAAGATTTCACAGGTGTATTATTCATAGTCATTGAGAGTTAAGACTTTAAGACTTCAAATCAATCAAGTCTTACTTATTCTGCAAACTAAGATCAGTATATGCTCATTCTGCAAAGCTGGTCTTTACCTAAACCAATAGGAAATGTGAGGCTGCCACACCAGCTTGGGAGCAGTGTGGTTATTCCAGTTTTGGTCACATCGCCATTGTCCTCCAAGATCTACTCTTTATAGAAAGCTAAATTTCAAGAACTAGGTTGCTAGAATAAACCAGCAAACCTTCTAAAACTAAGTAAAAGCATTACATCTTTGTAACCATTTGCTTTTGTCTGATTTGTGTACCACTTTGTGAAATCTCAAGTTTTTTAAAAGTAAGCCACAGTTGGATTTTCTTATCACCAAGTCTTAGAAAGCATTCTTCATTTCGCCAAGTTATCCAATAATACTGGACAGCAATCTGAAAATAAGCATTAGGCACCTCAGGTCTTCCCCTGACTCAAAAGTTTCTAGACATTTGCATAAAATCAGTTCACAAATGTGTGTGTTGTTAGAATGACTTTAGTAATATGTGGAACACAAACTATTACTTATTATTTATGCAATTTCAGTAGTTTTTTGGTTTAAAGTGTGCATTTCTAATTCGTCGGTACTGCATTGGAAAATTCACTACCTTAAAATGTGTGCCCTGATCGTTTTTACGTTTGGGAGTATTATTCATGTTCTTGTATTGAGGTAGGAAAGGGGATGCCCCATGTCCCTCTCAAAGATACCCCAGGGTTTTAATTAAGGATGTGGTGTGGGACAGTTGTACATAGAGAAAAGCAAAAGGGCCTTTATGTGCGATCCTGACAGGGTTCAGATAGTGAGCCGTTTGTGAGAGATTCTGCCAAGTACTCTAAAAGAGAGAACTTAAAAATAACCATGAAACGAAAGTTGCAAGTGTGTATTTCACTTCAAAGAAGACTGTTCATGCCTAGCATGGACTCTCTTAAAATGTCTCTAGAGAAAGGAGAATGAAGGAAAGAGTAATACTTAATTTGATAATTATTTGTCAAGTGTTCTTCTCTGTTCACACTTGCAAAAGTTAATGAGAGTTTGATCTCTTGATAGTAACCATAGGGAACCTTATCAGTCTCTAAACATAATTCTTCTCTCTCTCCCTTGAGTTGGGCAAAGTGAGGGGACATCTCACGTAGAAAAACGTCAGCTTCCCTCTCCTATATATTTAGTGTGGAAAGATAATGAACTAGGTTTTAATATTTTCTCTTCCCAAAGGCTGCTCTCCATAAATGATCAACAGTCTAGGGGACAGGAGGGCACACACTTCTACACGGTGGGAGTCCCCTGACATTTTTCCAGCAATCAAAGACGTCATCCTCAGAGCCCTGACACCAGAGAAAAAATTGGGGTGAAAGCTATTCCCATCTTTGCTCTTTTTATTAAGACTTTTCAAAGGAGACTTTATTCTAACATGAATTTAGACAAAAAAAGAAAATTAAGAATTTTTCCTCCAGGCAAATAATTCATAAAGGGGGGGGGCGGGGATTTCAATATGATTTATTTCACAGAGATCATTGAAGAGTGTGTGAAAACAGATCTCTACCGAAATTCCAGGATGGCTGTTAATAGCTACCATGGAAGAAATAAGCAAAAATTTCAAAGACAATTGTTAAATAAATCCATTGCTACTTTAACAGTTATCTCAACTTGGCTGGAATGTGACTAGAACTTGTGGATGTATATTCACTTTGACTGGAATTTGACGGGCAAGCGCCGTATTTTGTACTCTACAATGATGGAGTGGTTTGGTGAAGGCAGGGCTCCCTGGAGTGTGGCTTCGGGAATTCATACTCTTCTCGGTCGGTCACTCACTCGAGGAATTAAAGAGTTGAAAGAAACCCCAGACATCCTTTCATCATCTCTGTAACTTGAACGTTTTTTCCAATAGATAAGATGACCAAGGCCAAAAAAATTAAGTGACCGGGGTCACCTATCCCATTAGAAACAGGAGACCCGGGGAACCCTATCACTATAACCTGCATCTACAGTGAGCATCAGTGCGTCCTTACCTGGGCAGTGACTTTCCTGGTAGTTCTTCGTTCACCAGTGTTACTGCCTAAACACGCTACCATCTGTTACAGGAACTGGATCATGTGGAAAGAAGAAAGAAGGAAGTCTAAAGGACCTTCTAATGTCATCGTTAGGCTGAGGGTAGAGGAATGCCAGGTGGCCTCTACGGCCCAGAGCCCCTCCCATCACATTTCTCCTGCCTATGAGCTTCCGTTTGGTTCTGTCTCTATGTGCTTCTTGTGACCAGCCTAAAATGAAGATGAGTTCTGCATAAATCTGCCCGGGAGCGCTATTTTATCTTGTATGGGGCCAGGTCATGTTTTTGAATGAAACAATTTTTATGTGAAGTGGAGGGAGTGAGTTCCAAAAAAATATAATAGAATGAGCTACGCAGAGGGGAAAATTTTGTTAAAAAGCCTGTGATGTGTCCAATTTCATGATCCCTATTCTGTACTTCCTTAGTAAAAAGCAAGTATGAGCTAATGAAATGGTTGCTGTTGGAACCAAAATTAGCACTTACGATCTGGAAGCTCAACCAAGATTCAACATGTTGGCTGGTTATACTGTGAGATTCCCCCAATATCCATAGAGGCTAAACTTCATTCCTAAGGAAGCAATTACCAAGCTCAGTTTAACTGAGTTCCTTACCCAAAATGTGTTAATAATTTTCCTTTCAGAATGATATATTTTATGTCAATTAAAACAGAAAATAATCTTAAAATTAAATGGTGTTTTAAAAAAGTTTCGATGCCCAATTGGAAAAGAAAAATTCAAAAGTGCTTTGAAAATGGAACCAAAGTACCAATTAGAGAAAGAATTGCAGGCAAATTAAAAATATGCTTTATCCAATGACACTGAACCTCAGTAATTTTCTCTACAATGATTTGGAAAACCCTGTAATTCTCGTAGAAATCTGGCAATCTCACCCATTTCCCCTCAGTACAATAAACAGAACTATATGTTGTGGTTTGTAGTTCAAAGAAATGTTGCTTTTAAATGGAAATGTGGGGTGGTGGTGGCACAAGCCATGATTACTCTTAAGTACCATCAAAAGAAAGAAGTCTGAGCTGCACTTCACAATGCAGTGGCTTAATTCATCACTTTTATTTTTCAAGCTTGCTAACTGGCGAGGAAAAGATGAAAATGAAGATGCCACGCTTTGTACAATGGAGTGCTTCGGTAGACTGTGTGCACATGAGATGACTTTATGGTGATGAACGGATGGTTTGTACGTACTTTATCTAAACAGCCCACTTGTAACACGGAGAAGAACGACATTAGAACCTGGTTAGTGAGTGTGAGTCACTTAGGACAGTGACTTGTGAGTGTCACAGAGACAGAAGAGACAATGTTCAGTGACCAAACTTACTCTTTATGTCAACAACAATCTTAAGTATTGGTCCAGGATAATGGTTCGAATGTGAGATTGACTGGGAAAGATGTTGAAAACTGACTGTTCTCTTTTGGAAAGCAAAGACCGATTAAGGATTCTCCACTGTCAACTCGTTCTCTGGACACCGATCGAACCAGTGACATGTGGTAGACCTGTGCCCGGAATACCACAATCTGACCCGAGTCCTGTTTCCATCCACTGCCTTCTCCCGTGGTGGGGAGACTCTCCCCGATCTTCGCTGGTTTAGGTTTTATTCACAAGCTAACTGTAGATGAGGAGAGAGGGAAGAGACGAGAGGCCCTCTCTTTCATGGTCCTTTAAAACCACAGGATTGAGCTTTCTTTAGTATTTATTTAGCACGGAGCCCCAAACTTTAGGTGTGGGGAGAAGGTTTGTCACTCCGCTACCCCTAAAAGTGCTCCTTGATAAATACTTGCATCGTTTAGACATATCTTTGAACTTCTCCGGGTCGCTTTTCTATGGCCACGGGTTCCACAGAACAAAGACCAAGGGCCTCCTGTTCCAAAGTGATATTTCTCTGAGAGAAAACCAACCCCACTCATTTTGCCTCCAGTGTGATAAGCCCAGTGGGTGCTCAGATCTAAATATTAGCTTCATGTTTCAGCCAAAGTATATTTTCTATATGCTTTCCTGATGAATGTTTGAAGCATTCCTGTTTAAAATGGACAGATCTTGGTAGGAGGTTAGCAAGTCAGTTAACTAGCAGGAAGAAAGTGCAGTGCAGTTTAACAAATTATTTTAAGAGAAATTTCAAATATAACAGGTGGCTGGCATATTGCACATGGAGTACTGTTAGTTTGCCTACTTTGATGAAAATCCAGTATAAGAAATCTGACCTTTCTATCCAAATGAACCAGGGAGCAATGATTTGCACAAGAATCCTTCCCTGGTCTATAGCCATGCTACCTTGAACAAGCCTGATCCTGCTGATCTCGAAAGCTAAGCAGGGTTGGGCCTGGTTAGTACTTGGATGGGAGACCACGTAGGAAGACCAGGTGCTGTAGGCGTAAAAAATAAAAAAATAAGGGATTGTAAGCTGACAAGGTCCTTGTAGTCTGTGAGGTCAACCAAGGCTTGCCTCACCCACCCCACCTCCCCCCAAAAATGAATCCTTCCCCATTTACCAAAAGGTTTTTTGGGTTTGTTTTTGTTTGTTCTTTTTAAACAGCATCTCCCTTAGTAACTTACCATTGCTTAAGTGCACTGATGATTAATTAACTGCTGTAGAAGGCAATTTTAGGGCAGGAAAATATAGTTCAAGGGTGAGCTATCACTGCCAACTGCCAGGTAATCAAAAGCACACCATCTCTTTAATTAAATGTAAGACAATGGGAAACACGATTTAATTGATATAAATTCAACCCATACCCAAATTTCAAGACTATTTACTCCATAACGTAGTCAAGCCAAGCAACGGCATGAGCAGAATATCAAGTACCAACAAACGCCAAGATGCCTAGATGAAAACAAAACAGGTGTGCTTCAATTGGTGCATTTTCTCTCTTTACAGCATTATTCCTCATGTTAAGCAGTAACTACAAAAATGATTTGACTCTTTAAAAAAGCCTATTTAGCTATATTGATAGTTTATCACTCTTTAAAGATCAAGTCAAGTATTTCCTTGTTTCTGAAAGCATTCCAAATTCCTTCACGTGGGGAAAACTATTTCTTCCTCTTGGTCCCTATGCCTTACTCATATTTCCCACAGAAGACTTATTCCATCAGTTTTCTATATCTGAGTTTCTGCTGCTGAACTGGAGATTCTTGAGAACACAAAATGGCTTTATTAATCTTTATGTTCCCATCAGCTGCGTGAGTTCCTGGCTCTTAGTGGATGCTTAATGAGAATTTATTTAATTATATTTATGGAGAAAGGAAAAGCATAACATTATAAATAACTCGACCTCACTGTAGTCAAAACTGACAAATTTCTACTCCAACCTTTTCACCTCCAATTATAGCTAGTCACATGATCCTAACAGCATAGTGGCCCACTTTTTTTGATTCCAATCATCTAATCATAGGGGGAATTGATAAATAGCATAATGTTCAAGAGAAAGAGAAAAGGTGAAGTATTTAGACAACAAATAAAAAATGATCAGTCTTCAGAGAGCCACAGATTTGGAACTGAATATATGGTGGCCTCTGAGGTTATGTATAAAACAAAGCATCTTTTGCCCTTTTCTCTTTGAAATTGTACTGTATTCTCCTTCCTTTCCTTTAAAGATAAATTCTAGGGTTCTTTGATTTCCTCTCTGGCTTTACTTATCCAGACTTCCCCGACTTTTTACCCGACCCACGCACTATGTCAGTCTCCCTATCAAATACTCCTTATTTTTTCATAATGGTCACCACCCTTATAATTATTTAATGTTTTACTCTCCCCTAAGGAGGGAGAAATCTCATCCATACTGCCCACGGTGGTACGTCCATTGCCTAGCACAACACCCGGAACAAAACAGATACCCAATCTCTATTCAGTGAGTGGAGGGGTAGCGGGTAGAAGCGGAAAGAAAAACTTTCCCATGAAGATAGGAGAGACAGAGACACCTATGGCTGGAGGGCCGCTGCCTCTTCCAACTCTTCCAACTCTTCCAATTCTCACCTGCTTCAGAAAGAGTATTCGCTCACTCACTATCTTGGGATAAAGGCAAGAGCTTAAGAAAGAAAGCCAAGAGGAAGGGCTGAGCACAGGATGGTCCATGCCGAAAAGATTTCATCATCTTTTCTAAAGGAACACACAAATACATAGTAGCATTACCAAGATGGCTGACTCGAACCAAGTGTTGATGGATCTGAAACCATGTGTGAGACCAATTTAAGCATTACTTATGGTCAAGGCTATAGTCTTCAAGTACAAATAAATCATAAAGGCCATGGCCGATGTGTGCATTATCTAGACCAACACAATAGTAAGTTCAAATTTAATTAAGAAAACTTCAGTGATAATAAATGCCGAGTCAGATAGCTC
>NW_006431956.1:13846259-13847510 GCF_000325575.1 Pteropus alecto | reverse complement strand
GTTTTTATTTTTTACTTTACAAATCCCCCATATTGTTTTTATAGTACAAGTTCTTATCCTAACTTATTGTCTGAAACCAATCTCTGAAGGAAAAGAAGGAAACATGTTATCATCCACAGTTCACTGATTTACTGGAATGTTCTGTGCAACTTCCTTTGTGTATGGGCTTTCCTTTTCTTCTTTTTTAAACTCTGAAGCTGGTCTTACTAGTTCGACACATTATCACAGACTTCACCTTCCGTCTCCTTACGACAACTGTGTCAACCTGATAAAATCTGAACCTGTCTGCTTTGTTTCGTCTCGCCCACCCCTTTCCCTTTCCCAAATTACCGTTTGGGTATGTGTTCGCTAATGGATCCTTTTAAAAGGCCTCTTTTTCCTGTTCCTCTCCATGCCTCAGAAATATAACAAAAATAGGAAAAGGCCGAATTTCACGTAGCCTAACAGTTTTGACCTTTATTATATATGTTCTATCCAGCCCGCTTGCCTCAGAGCAGAGAAAGAAAAATCACCCTGTACTTGTATGGATTTGAGGTGTATGATTGATCGAGTATATCTAGCACTAAATCTATAAATCCCTACAAATCTTAAACACTCCCAAACCTATTGTTTAGTGGACAAAAAACAATATTTTCCTAATAAAAACGTTAGAGGTCCCCCACAACATGAAATGTAAACATAACTGCACTCAACTGAGGAAGGCCAGTCAGTAGCAATGCAGGCCTTGGAAAGAAACCACTCCTCAAATCTAAAAAAATTAAACGCTTAGTGGTTAGTCTCCTAACACACAAAGGAGACAAACAGCTCGTTTATCTTTGCTTGGTATTGAGAGGTTAAAACGCCTTTCGGTGGTAGAAGTGGCAGAAGGGAAGGCAAATCGTGTCCTTCAAGAACCCAGAGTCTCTTCTGTGAGACATTAAAGTTTCGCTCATTTGGTCCTGCAGTGGGCACAAATCCGGCAGAAGATAAGTCAGCAGCACGGTGTGGCCAGCATCTCCCTCAAGAGCTAAGCACAACGAATGATCCGAGCCTTTATTTTCAAGCCCTGTCTTCCTCTCATCCGCCATCTCAAAATGGCCTAGCATTTTGCACATCTTCAATTCTGAGCTACCTTCATACAGACACCTCCCTTGTAGCCACCAATAAACAGGAGTTGCAGTGATTGGTTATTAAGGAAGTACAAATGGAAAATTTATAAGTAGAATTTAATCTTCTATGTGTATTTACATATAGATAGAGAGGGAGAAGAGA
>NW_006431956.1:13828032-13846243 GCF_000325575.1 Pteropus alecto | reverse complement strand
GAGGGAGGTTGACTGAGTATGCCAGGCTCTGGGTGAAGCCCTGGCGTGCGCGCGCACACACACACACACACACACACACACACACTCACATGTCACATATGTCTGGGACAGAGAAGCAGGAAGATGAGAATGGATGACATCAGCACAAGGAGATGACAAGACACAGACAGAACAGCCTTCCCATTAGGTGCACGTCGCATGTCAGTGGACCCTGGCCTCCGTCCAGGATACTAAATTTCCCAGCAGTACTTTATAAAGGGATTTTACTTTTTAAGGAAACTTCGAGAGGAACTCCCGTTTTTCCCTAGCGCATTAAATTGGGACTCCCACAAATATTTACGACAGATAATCATCCAGTCTCTAAAAACAGCCAACAACCTACCTACTCAGTTGGTAACATAAGCCAATGTTTTATCATGTTGATTCTCACAACCTGATCCAGCAGCATTTTGCCTTAAAGTCTTTTTCTCCTTGTGTGGCCCACTGTAGACATGTGAAATGAGACCTGAATCCTCTCCAGAGAAATCCTCCGTAAACTTCCAGACAAAAAATACACCGCCATCGGCCTTCTTTTCAATAACATCCCCATTCCTTCCACCTTTCCATTCTTTCCCTCCTCATCCTCTGTGATAACCAACATGGGCCGGAGCACAGAAATGTGGGGCCGACACATTAAAGTGATGCTTTTATGTCGATGTTTTTTCTTCACATTGCACACAGAGTTGAGGAGGTTCTTTCTCTTGTGAAACTGGATCCTTGTATGTCAAAAACTGGATCCTCAAAGGCCAGACCATGCTGTCTACTGTGTCTTGGCTCAGTTCCTGGAAAGAGCCCAGGTCTCTAAATTTAGACTTTTCCCATGGCTTCGCTCAAGCAGATGTCTTTTCCATGCAATATGTGCGGCGACAGGCCCTGCGACGCTTCTCAGCCATCAGCGGCCCAGAGTTCATCCACAGGGTCCCGGCTAAAGTAACCAAGCTTACGCCACCCCACCCCAAACTCCATGCAGGAACCCCACCCTGCTCTCTTCAAAGACAGAGTCTCCTCCCCTCTCCCCGACAACTGCTCCTGAGATGGACCACCAGAGAATTTTCTGTTATACACTGCCAGGAAGTCCCTCACTAATAACACAGCCTCTCTACCTATACCACGGCGTGACTGGTCCCCTCTCACAAACCATGCCTCCGATCACCCAGCCACCACTGTCACAACTGGGAAGAGAAGTGCTAAGTCCCAAAGACAGAATTAGAACTCAAGACCCATGTCTCATTAAAACCAACAGAAAAACCAGAGCTCAGTAGGTCAGCCAAACTGCAGATTAAATACACTTCTGCAGAACTCTCTGGAAGGCAGATGCCAAATTCCACACAACCAGCTTAGAAGGTAAACTCTTAGAGCAACAGTCATTTAGGGAATGACATGAACAATGGCAAAGAGGGACTGACACGTTGCTGTGGCACTGAGAACCGCCACCCAGAACTGACACTAAACACTTACTTCACGTGGCTCTGTAACGAGGTCTCTTTTATGAAGAGGCATTTGACCCTCCGCCTCCAACACAAGTCTATTCTCACTTCCTTTTTCCTCCTGACAGTCCTGCAGACTAAGTAGAGAATGGACATCTCTACTCACAGAACAGGCGAGGCAAATAATATAACATTCCAGTTTATAACGATTTCTGACAAGTCTAGAGAAAAGGTTGCAGTGTAGATAAAGCTGTTAGTGGACTATTTTTATATCTCCAAATTATCTTTTTTACCCTTGTGCCTTTCATTATGTAACAACTGCACGATTCAAATGCTGACTGGCACAAACAAATAAAACGGGGGCTCACAAAGACTTCGCTTTGTTTTTCATGGTGTCTGTCCCAGTCAGAGATTCCCTAACCACTTCTGGAGAGCCTTTCTACGGAACATGTATGAAAGCAAATGGCCTGAAGCGTAACCGCTCATTTTTTGCATGACCTTCCTAAATTCTTCAGAGATCTGACTCTCTGTCTTCATTTTCCCAGCAGGCACCACACCCACATGAAATCCAGGTTTACGATTCTACAATAAGAATACTTGATTTAAAGGATGTTTCCTTGTTATTTATGCCCTCACAGTGAGGCCTAAACCTTTGTGTTTTCTTTACAGGGTGAGAAAAACAAACCCAAGAAAGGCCCCTTGGCTTCCTACAGAGGACAGATCTGCAGGACCCAATTTTAAAGCTATAGGAAAATTCCAAATTTAGATCCCTGGCTCTTTTGAGCAACTGAGCCAAAACACAGACAGAATGGTTTGGCCTTTCAGAATCCAGTTTCACAGGAGTCAGAATGTCCACCTTGGATGGGATGTGAGTGTGTGCGTGTGTGTGTTTGTGTGCGTGCGTGCTGGGGGTTGGGAATATTAGAGGGCAGGGAAGGAAGTGAACGTGTGTTTGCTTTTCCTCTGGCATCCTCCCCTTTCTCCTTCTGGGAGAGAAGGGATGAGGGGTGTGGGGAACACTGAGGAAAAACCTTCTGCATCAGCCTGGGAGTGATATTTCCACAGGCGTTGGAGGTGGGACCCCGGCAATGGGGCCATCACCAGGCTACCTGTGAGTCTGCCACCTTCGAGGGCTCCCAGAGGCAGGGAGTGGGGGAAATGCGTTCAGTTCCGACTCCAGGACTTTCCAGAAGGGTCCCCCACGTATGGCCCATTTCAGTGCCAAGTATGTCAACCAAGTTCCTACTGGGGTGATTTCAAGCAATTAATTCCAAGTTTTCGGTGAAGAAAGACAATGGCGAAATCACCACCGCTTAATTTCTAAAAATCTGCGCTCTCATTTTCCTATTAAAAAACACTTACCAACACAGACACATAGACAGATCACTGTATTTTTAAAAATTACCAGCGTGCCCTGCAAATACAGTCCCTTGATTACTGACTTTTTAGCTGGAATCTCTCATCGCAGTTGATCAGGGCGGAAGCAGCTTAACCCCCACCGCCACCCCCATGTGCATCTACTAGAATCACAGAGTGATTCATCTTCAAAGAGCTGCCTCTGAGCCCTAGGCTTTAGGGAGAAACAGCTCACTGGAAAAAGCTATCACTTTGTGATGACACAGAGCTGATAGGCATCTACAGGCTCATTAAAATGTAAGCCCCTGGATGACAGGAATTGCTTCCGAGGCTGTTTGCTGCCTGTGGTGGCTCTAGTATTTGTCCCTTAATGCTTCACTTCAACAGACTATACATTCCGAGTCACGGCCTCCATTCTCAGCCTGGACCTTTCACAAATTTTCTTTTTCAGACTCTTCTTTCACTGAGTACAACTGCCAGCCCCAGATTTCCAAAGCCAGAAAGGATTTCAAATATATTGTCCCATTGTGTGTGTGCGTGTGTGTGTCTACATTTAGGGTTTGGAGAACACAATAAATAATCATGTATGATATTCTCCCTTTCACCCATAATTACTTTTCTTTCCCCATCCAGAATACGCCCAGCATATAACACTTATCGCTAATAGTACAGCAGTCCCCCAATATTCGCGGGGAATATGTTCCAAGCCACCCAATGGATTCTTGAAACTTTGGATAGTACTGAACTCTCTATATAGTTTTTTCCTATACGCATATACCCAGGATAAAGTTTGATTGAAAAATTAGGCACAAGAAGTGATTAACAACTAATAACAAAATAGAACAATTGTAACAACACACTGTAATAAATTATATAAATGGCTTTGGAGCCTAAGGGTGACTTGAACTGTGTCAAGCACTGTGACACCACAGTCGATCTGATAACTTAGACAGTTATAAAGGGACTAACGTTTGGGGAGCGTCTATAGGTGGATACGCTGGACACGCTGGACACAGGAATGATTCATATCCCAGGCAGGGACAGACTGGGACAGCGAGAGATTTCGTCATGCTACTCAGAAAAGCACAGAATTTCAAACTCATAAACTGCTTATTTACGGAATTTTTCGTTTAATAGTTGTGGACCACGGCTGATGGCAAGTAACCGAAACAACAGCAAATGGGTGGGTGTGGTCACCACCAGTTTTGAAGAGTGATGCACGAGCCCTGGAAACACGCAACCCGGGAGGGACCCCCACTCAGCTTCTCTGCGCTGCCTGGCGTGGTCCACTGACTGACGGAGGAGCGAGAGAGGAGTCAGAAGGCGGGGCCTGAACCAGGTCGGGGCCCACCAGAATCAGGAACCTGGGACACAGGGGAGACATCGGGATGCGTGCCCACACCACCTGGGGCTCCTCAGTTACCTGTCCTTCCTTCAAGAAGGGTCATAAACTGTAGAGTGAGGTGAGGGGCTATTCTCAGGAAGCCTGAGTCGTAACCCTGAATAAGTCACCTAAGTTTTCTGGCCACGTTGACCTCATCTGTCATTTGGGGATGGCTGGATATATACTTCAGCTCCTGTGTCCTCTGACTGCCTCGGTTAGGTTTTGATCTGAGTTAGTTTTGATTCTCAGATTAAGACTAAGAAGACTTAACTACGTGGGAACGCAGCTAGACAAGGGTCTTGGGACTGTGCGACGGAATCAAAGTCCAGCTTGATCTGGGTTTGAAGAGAGAGGAAAAAAATGAGAAAAGAGAAGGTCCTGTGTCCTTGCTGGGGCACACTCAGATGTCCAGGGGATCTGTCCAAGGCCCCCCGCCACCCATGCAGCTGCACCCTTCCTCAAGAATATGCTCTGTGCTGCCTGCCAGGCGCTTCTCTAATAAATGATAGCTTCTCCTTCTTTTCCTCATAGGTAAAAGTTTTAAAACGCTATTAGAAAACCAGGTAGAAACTGAAAGCGCTTCTCCATCACTCTTAAATGCTCTTAAATCCTCCATTCTGGCAGAGAGAGTCCACGTGGAAGTCACGACCTCGTCCTTCCTTATAGTGCCACCGACGCTGTGACTGACTGTGGATGTCCTGACCTCACTCCACTCATTCCATCTTTGAAAAAGACTTTTATCTGACCGTCTTGGTTATATACATTTCTGGGTACCTAAACCCTTCTGCTGTGCCCAGTCAAAATTTTACAATCCTGGGTCCCTGGGCCTTTCTCCTTCCTCTTCTCCGTATCAAGGACGACCACCTGTTTTCTCCTAACTATGACCTTGCACATCTTATTCTGTAGTCATTCTCCACTGACCTGACATTCCGTACCTTGACCCCCAGCCCTTCTGCTGCCAGCTTGGTATCACCTCAGCCCAGAGACGTCTGAATGAGGCTCACCAGGCCCATTTCCAGGACCGACAGCACCAGCAGTGTGAACCCAAACATCCCAGTGCTCACACGCTCACACGCTCACACACACATACACACACATCCTTATAATGCTCATCGTTTCTATTACATTCAAAACTCAGGCTTTTTAAAAGCACTGTTGGTTCAGCTCCTTCTGGAAAATCCACTTTTTCTCTTCATTCTATCCCTACATCGAACTTGGCAACTGTGATTTATTTCCTAAGATTTCTTATCTTAATTCTGGCAGTGGGGAGTCAGGCACGTGAAATGATAGATCAGACACAAAACTCATCAAATGAATTCCCGCGTTAGGACTTTTCGTTTTCGAAGCTTTTCTTTTTTCCTCTATGTGGCTTTCGGCCTCCACTGTCTGAAAATGTTTTCCTCGTGGGAGGAAAGCCGGTCCACTTCTCAAGCACAGAGAAGAGCTGAGGTTTCCCCATTCCAAGCTGTGCTGGCTCCTGAAGCAGATCGGCATTGTGAGCGGGAATTAAGTCAGGACTGAACAAGATGGGACACGCCAAACCTCCTCCAGGCTTTGAAAAGGTGACCCAGACAGGTTCAGAAGCAGCCCTGCAGGTTTTAGAAAACTCCTAACCAAAGGGAGAGGCCGGGAAGAGGGAAAAAACAGCTATTTTTTTTTACTGGTTTCTGAAAAAGTTCTTAACTGGAAGCACTCAGATTTCTAATCTTTGTGGCTTTTGCAAATCAGGAAGCCACAGACTCCTTAATTCAGAGTCCAGCAAGGTAAAATGGATTACACCTTACCTAGAGGCGTTCTGTATAATCAAAGAAAAATGCTTCCTGCCTTTGTACAGAAAATGAAGAGATTTTTCAGAGTAAAGAAAAGCAATTTAATTATCATTAAACAAGGTTTAACTGCTGTGGGCAATCATCCTCTGTGCGGAAGTATAATTTAACTTAAAAGAAGCCACGTGACCCAGCCGCTGCAGCGCCCCGCCCCCCCTTACTGGACAATAAATGGCTGGGAACAGCTCAGTCCAGGTGAGCTGCCCAGGTCATCAGAAACGCATTCCCCAGAAGAGAGACCCCAGGCAGGGGCGGCAAGCCACCCTCCCGATCATCCCACTTCTGTACCTGGCTCTTGTCTGCTGCTCTGCAGGGCCCCTGACAGCAGAAGCTCAGGAAACCGCCTTCCTTTCTTGGCCGTGCTACAGGAGGACACACAGATGTCTCCATTTCAGATCCATAAGTGGACATCAGCAGTTACCTGCCCAGCCCACAGGACCTTCTCCCTTCATGCCCAGCTTGCCTTCGGCTTTGCCCATCCTTCCCACAAGCTGGACTGACGCACTCCTGCTAGATGGAGATCCAGGGTTTGACTGTGATTCATGATAGAAAATACCGGTTTTTCATTGTTACGCAAATGCAGCTGGGGTGGGGTTAGGTAAATCCGGATGTGGACACCTAAAAGGAAGGCAAAAGAATGCACCTCTTCTCCATATATCTCACTTGGCCAAATGGGCTCAGCCCACACATCACTCATTAAAGGAAATTCAAGACGAACAGAGCAGGAAGGAACGATCTAAAGTTCATCAGCATACATCTGGGCAGTTAATATTCACATGCAGTTTCAGATTTAAAAGAGACAGATCCTAACTTAATTCATATCAATATTTATTTGAGTCTCTATCATCATGAGGTAAAGCCCAAATCACCACCAGTCTCTCAACACCAGTGTTTAGTAAAATTGCTTCGTCTTGAAAGGCAGTGCAGTGATGCTGAGCATGTTCCATCCTGAAACCCACTCTGCTGGAACTTCTAAAGCTGAATAAAAAAGGGAGCCAGGACATACAAATGCTCGAGAGCCTCCCGAAGGACACGCCCCCATTTCTTGACAGCATGACCTGTGCCACCTACCCCCACCTGACTGGTCTCAGAACAGTCTCCGAAGAAAATACGAAAATACGCCGGTGTGCAAGGGTCGTTCGGGGTCAGAAACCTGGATCTCAAACTCATTCTGATCATCATGAGCTATGAGGCCGACCCAAGCAAGTCATATCAATTCTCTGAGGCTGTTTTCTCAGCTGTCAAAGGAAGAATTTGAAGACTATCTACTGGCCTTTCCAGCATTTCCATAATTTTTCATAATTTTTATAAACAAGCCCAAACTGAACAATGCTCGGTGTCAAAGGTGCTAGTGAGACTCGCACAGTCTACACTGCAGTGTTCAACCAACCTTAGCGGGGTGCAGCCTGAGGGCCAGGCCTGAGCTAGGAGCAGGCGGGAGCTTCTGGGGGGCTCCACGTGGGAGCTGGTAGATTTGACTATTGATGATATCTTACCTCAAATCGGCAGCCCCCAAACAAATTAAAAAATTAGTTGGATTGAAATATAAATTAACGATTTCTTTTTTGAGTTGAGAGCGGATGAAAAGGCAAAGGTTAGATGTATCATAACGTCATTGAAAAAACCCCAATTCAGGGACGATGACACATGTATCTCATTTCAGATACTATTACATCAACTTATACCTTCTATTAGGGTTGAAAGTAAACATTTTAGTAACCTAAAAGTGGACACTCTGCATACATGAGACCCCATGAAAGTGTTGAGAATTGGGGAAGAAAAAACAAACTAGAAAAGATGTATCAGGATTCACCTTTGGGTCAATAACTAGCACAGGATTGTGTTTCTGGACACCAGGCCTGGCCTTGGGTGGGCAAGTCAAAGAGCCTCAGGATTCTGAAAACTACCTGCACTGGGGGTCTTCAGTGTCCCATGTGGGGTCCTAGAGTGCCAAAGGGCCCTCTGGGGATAGCCAGAGGGAGGAAGGGAGACCAGCTTAGTACAAGTCCCCCTGCCGTGCCCAAAAGGAGCTTCTGTGTAAAATTAGTGTTTGAACGAAAGCTAAAAATATTCTATCACTCTTCTCCTTTGTGCTAGGTCACCTGGGTCTTACACAGATAAGCCCCTTCCCGCCTTGGGGTCCCACACTCACCGTTCCTCTTCCACGCTTCACCTGGCTGTGTTCGAGGGAGGAGATGGACTCATCCTCATGTAACCCCCTTTATTTCCTGCATGGCACGTATCTCAACCTGAAGTCATCTACACATCAGTTTTCTCCTCTGCCTCCACCATTAGATTCTGAGCTCTCCAAGGCAACAGCCTGTCAGTCTTGCCCAGTGCCGTATTTCCAGCACCGAGCACTGGACCCATCCACACTAGAGACTCAATTAGTGTGGTATGAAAGAATGGGTAAATGAATGCTAGTTTGTGCTTTCTGAATTCTATGATCACATGTAGCTGTACCATCACCATCCTCATGCTAATTGAAATTACCTCATCCTCCAACTTAATAATTCAAGAAGCACTTTCACGTACTTAATCCTCAAAACTACGCTCTGAGGTTTTTGTGAGTTGGTGGAAAGCCACTAGCTCTGGACCTGTTTGCCCTGAGTAATCTTGAACTTGTCAACTCCCCTGGCTTTAAAGTCCTTCTACATAAAGCTAGGACGTTCTCCTTAGCAGCTGTCAGGTCCCTCCCACCTTGAAGTACCTATAAATATTTATCACTATGATTGGCAGACACTAATCCTTTCTCACAAAATGTTTTGTGACATATTTCCATTGTACAGTTGATCCCTGAACAAGCTGGGTTTGAACTGTGTGGGTGCACTTATACGTGACTTTTTTCTGTAAATATTTCTACTCTTCTTTACAGTTTCCTTACTAATTTTTTTCTCTAGCTTACTTTATGATAAGAATACAGTATATAATACATATAACACACATTATACATGTTAATTGACTATTCTCAGTAAGGTTTCCAGTCAACAGTAGGCTATTAACAGTTGACTTTTGGAGGTCAGAAGTTATACATGAATTTTCAACTGCACGATGGGTTAGTACCCCAAACCCCCACATTGTTCAAGGGTCAAATGTAGCTGCTTCCATGTATTGAGCATCCGCTACACGCCAGGTATGGAGCTGGTACTTCTTACACTCTGTGTTCCCAACTGCAAACCACCTGGCTGCAGAAATGGCAGCTTCCTTGGATCAGGTGACCTGCCCAAGACCACACAAAGAGTAAGTGGTAGAACCAGTTCGTGAAACTGTGTCTGTCCAACGACAAAGGCAGGATAGTCCCCCCACCTACCTCACCACAGCACCTCACAGAGGCAAGTCTGCAAAAGAAGGTAGCACTAGGGGTAGCTGCGATTGGAGTCAGGCAGGTGAGGAGAGGCAGGTGCGAGATGGGGAGTGGGGGCCTGTGGTGAACCCGAGAACCCGTATCCCCCATATTAATGAGGCAGCTGCTCTATTACAAGTTTTAACAAAGGAATTTAAACCCAGTATTTCCTGATCATCTGACTTCTCCACTCAAAATGTAAAGAATTTGATTTTTATGTTAAAACTGATTCTTCAAAGTTTTGGTGGCTTATCAAAATCTGGAGAAGCCTTTGTGCGGGCCTTTCTGAAAAACCTGGCCTCAAGCCTGGCGGCCCTGAAAAGGGAAAGTATTCTGAAAGTTGCCCTACCTGTCTCTTCAAGCCAGAGAGAACTTTTGCAACCACATGTAAAAAATGCTGGCAACGAAAGTGAGAAGGTGCGTGTTCTTGACAAAGGCATTTTATGAACCGAGGTCTGTAAACCACCAAGTATCCCTCCCCTGGGGTGACTTCGAAAGGTCTGCTCACAGAGTGCAGGTTCCTGCATGGGGGAGTTTGGCCGAGGCACTCAGCTTTCCTCCTCTAAAGCCAGGAAGACTGAGGCTTAATAAACGCATTCCTGACAAGCCAGCTCCAGACTTGACTTCAGAGGGACCGCAAACAAGTAGCATAACCAACTGCTGTTCCAATTTTTTCAGTTTCTTCAGGTCTACCCTTTGGGGTGACAGCGAAATGGCAAAAACAGTAAGCGTTGTAAAAGAGAGTGTGAGGCTACAGACACAAGAAGTAAATCGTTCCCTGAAGGACTAAATGGCTTGGAAACCCACTTTCATAAAATGAACAGGTTTTCATAGCAAACGCCTTATGGATCCCACGAAAATGCCCAGGCTCGTGTCGGCACTGCTGGGTTCAAATCCCTCCATGGCCCAAAGAATCGAGTCTGTAGATGCTTCTGAGCCTTGGTCTTCCTGTTTATACGGATCCATTTGTAGGATTTTTTTAGAGCATTGTATGAGAAAATTTGTATGAAAGTTTCCGGCATGTAGTTAGTAGTAATACTTGTGGGCATTCTAGGACTTATTGGCAGTGGCCTGAATGCACACAGGGAAATTTTTTATTGGATTGCATTGGCATGCATTAAAGCATTTGAGAGTTGGATTTAAATGTCTTAAAAGCCAGTGGTACTTAATATTAGGAGGAAACATAACTAACTGTATTTACTCCACGATATGGGAAGCTTGGTGCACTCTTCCAAAGATACAGAAAAAGTTCAATTAGGCTTAAACCGGACCTGCCACCACTGTGAGACCTATGGTAATTAGGTCTCTTTAATGGAATTGCATACATTATGGCCTTCCTTGTTTTTCACATCACGGTCACCATTCTACCCTTTTTTCTCTAAGCATAGTTATTCTTCATTATTTTTTAGGTTTACCAACCAATGTCAGGTGTATGTTTATATGCAAAATATCACATTCAGAGCCATTTATTTTATATTTGTTCCCTTTTGCAAATATTTGCAATTAGCTACAGAACTGAGATATTTTATGAAGTGGAAAAACAATGTATCTGAGAAAAATGTGACATTTCGAAAGTAGCTTTCAAGAAGGAGAAAGAAAAATCTAATAACAGTGAAGACATGTGCTGATTTGTACAAAAAGGACATATATATCGAATCTACTATACCTGTGGTTTTAATGCATTCCATGCATCTAAATTTAAGACAAGTTGGGGTTTAAAGTAATGTCTGAAGCTTTCCTCAATGATTCTGGAGTATAAAAAGCATTGTTTCTTTTTCTTTCAAAAGGCATCCTATGATTCTATTCTTGTCTTGTAAAAGTCTTTTCAAATCAAAATATTCTGTATATTAAATATTCTATATATTCAATATATTAAAAGGTTTTTTTTTTTTTTTAATTTAGGACACTGAACCATAATTATGTAGTTATAGACTTAACATGAAGGCCTAAGAACACTTTATGCAGAACTGATCCCCAGGAACTTGGCAAGGGGTGAGACGTAGTTATAAACTTGAAGTGAAATGTTTTATACAATGAGTGAGGAGATGGCCTGACTTGGGAAAGTGAATTTACTGCTTTTGTTGAAAACTTCAGGCAGCTTAAACAGAGTTTAATCCAGGCACACCAGATGTCAGAGCCCCAAACAGCATTTATTTAGAAGAGTGGAATCCTGACTGGAATAAACGCTTTTAAGGAAGATCCTGGGACTGAGCGTCCAGTGGCTGGGGCTGAGACTACTCACATCATCAGAAGTAACGCTCCTGTAAGGAAGGAAAAAAAGAGAATCCCTTCCTTTTTCAAGTGATAACTACATCGAAGCACAAATATGCTCCTGTGTTGGTATGCGAGATGGAGAAAGTCACATTCCCAGCCTACCTGGAAGAACACAAGTTACGTTCTAAGACAACTGTTTTTGTTGTAAACTAGTTTCTAAAATGTACAGTATTATACGCATATGATAAAAAATATAAACAGTACAGAGGTCCAGAAGTTAACAATAAAAGCTTCTCTCCTCACGAGCCCACTAGTCCTCTCTGATTTATTAGACATCATTCTAGGACTTTTTACTATATAGATTAGTACACAGATTACGCTATCTATGCTGCTCTGTAAACTGTATTATTTATTTAATATAACTTGGCCTTGTGTTCGTACCTGCACATAGGGTGTGTTTCATACAGTGCCATGACTGCAGTGAACTATAATCCCAGAATGTGCTGTAACACACTCTCAAACAGTCATGGTGACAGAATAAATTGGTTAAGACTTTTTGAGAGAAATTGGTCAATACCTCTCAACACTAGTAATCCTAGTAAACTAGTAATAATAAGCTAGTAATCTGACATCTAGGAATTTGTCCTTCAGATGCGCTGACACATGTACTGATTTGCAGGAGGTCATCAGAGTACTGCTCATAATGGAGAGGAAAAAGAAGCGATCGAAACAGCAATTAAGAGGGGTCAAGTTAATATATTAGGGGATCACTGCTGTAATTGCTCTGAAGGGAGACGTTTCAAATCAGAGTTTGTGCCCTTCTCACCAGCACAAACACAAACACGTAGACACACACACAGGCACATGTGCACACGCACTCCACAAAGAGGAAACTGAAAACTATCCTTTATGAGAAAATTCTCTGGAGTCGCTTTCCCCTGCAATCTTAAAACTTCGCCTGGGAAAGAATCCAAATAAAGTGACGGTGAACGGTGAAGGGAGCCCATGCGACTTTTCCTTGAGCAAAATTCAAACTGATGATTTTTTCAAAAATTGTCCCTCTGGAAGAACAGGCTGAATGATGGTGGCGGCACATTGACCTTACTAATGACAGTATGATCAAGTGAGTTGACATCCACGTGACATTCTGAGAGGTGTTTACAAACATTCTTAGTGACCAAGACTGATAATGTCCATCCCCGGCTCTGTTTTCTCGGGCATTCCAAAACACGTGTGAGGCAGAGGCTCGCTCTGCTTCTGCGTGGCAAGTAGTAAGGCCAAAGAAAGCCCTATCTGAACGGTTTACAGTGCCACCGGGCAGACGACTAACGAACGTCTCTGGGAGGGAGTCTTTGCTCCCTCCTTCTTGTGCCATCGGGCAGGAAGGGCCCACAGCTCTGAGGACAGCCCCGCCATCGGGCTTGTGGGGGCCAACGCGATCACCCGCATTTACTAACTTAGTAAAACCACGTTCGGGACACACCATTATCACTTCTGTTGCTTAATTATGAGCAAGGGGACAGGAGTGAAAGGGAAGGATACAGAGAAATGGCACATGGGTGAGAAGTGGAACCACCATACAGGATACTAGGGCTGTGAGAGGCCACAAAAGCTATCGCCTGCCTTTCCTGGGGACTGACTGTACTCATGGCCCCACATAAAATCTGCTGTACACATGGCTGTCTGTCAGATCGCGACAGAATTTCTCCAAATGTGTATATTTTACATTTGCACTTGTCATTCATACAAATAAATAGATCAAAATTCTTTCCGCTGCCTTAAGTCTGTTGTCTGATGCAAAAGCAAGAGACCCCCTGGCATTAGGATACAGCTCACCCCGGTCTCCATCCTGGTCCCTAACTAACTAAGGTTGCCCTGCGTTCCACTCTTTCTGCCACAGCCTCCAGTTGCCCAGATATCACAGCTGTCATTGTGAACCCAGGAGAACCTGTCATTTTGGTTTTATAGGGGGCTAGCAGATTCAGTAACCTCAGAATCCTGCCTCCCTTGATATTACTCCGCCAGGAAAAACAAAAATCCCTCTCCCTATATTTTCTTTTATCACTAGTGACAAGTTAAACGCAAAAGCTGGGAAGTTGACAAGAAGATCATTGATATTGGAAAAACTTCTCAAGAAATCCCACCTTGAAGTCCAACATGGTCAACATTCATAGGTAGAGCCGAGTCGTGGGCGGTATATCATGATTCACAGTAAAAACAGGTCCCCAACACAGGTCACCTGAGGAGTTTTCGCTTCGACTAAGTTACATTTTTAACTGCTTAAAAAAAGGCTGAGGAAAGAAAGGCGCTGGGCAAGCTCAACTGCTGGAGGAGGAAAGCCCGTCCTCTCCCCGCCTGCTCTTCCCTTCAGAGGCCACACGTCTGAGGAGAACAACGTCGTCTGGAACGACACCATTTGTCACGATGACTTTTTTTTTTTTTTTGGAAATAGATTTTTGCAAACTACCCCCTATCAGCTTCCAAACTGGAGTGTTTCCGATCCAGATAAACTGATAAATAGCAATAAGGCCCTGAGCTGTAAAAAGCTTCTAGAAACCACTTCTTTCCCACTCGGAAGAACTCTATGCACAGCTTGTCCAGGAGGAAGTGATAATTCCAGTTCCTCAACTGAAAGATTTCAGTGCCTTTCTTCCTGAAGAAACCATTCCCATGGAAATTCCCAAAAGTTTTTAACAGGGAAAAATGTAATATTTACAGATCATGAATTCCGTTACTAAGAGGCTTTTTAAATTTGGATGCTACATTTTGTTTGAAACAGGAAGAGACCCACACATATTCTTCAATGGAAAACCTTTGCTACTAGGAAGTAATGGAGGCAAGATTCGAACTCGGACACACTTGCCCTTGAATCACTGTGCCTAGAGCATCTAACCCAACAGACCTTCACTAAACCCTGCTAGGCGCCAAGCCAGCTTCTAGATGCAATCACTGCTTATTAATCAGCAGATAATCTCTGAATCATACGACAATTAAAGGTAATAAAAAGCTTTAATGCATTTCTAAAACAGGGTCTGTGGGTACCAAAAAAAAACATATAAGAATATTATTCATTAGTGAGTCTGAACCTATTCGGAATTTTGCAACCTATGGCTATTTGATCTCATGACTTCTTTTCTACTTTAAACTTGCTGCTTTGTAATTCATATTTGAAACTGAAATTTTGAATGGAATAAACATTTTCCTTCAGACTCATAGATCTTACCCTTGAGATAGCCAGAGCTTGTCCCAGTGTCCCAAACCAGGGTCGAGAACTATGATTCCCACCGCAGCCTGATGCCATTTATATCATCACATTCGATTAATTTATACAGAATGAGTTTGGCCTCTGCAGCTCAGAATTCAGAACGCCTTTTGAATCCTAGTCAGCGAGGCTCCCCAATACTCCTGCTAAGAGCTTTCTTCCTGGAGTGTGGAATCTGAACAATTCTGAACAGTCTGATGTGGAAAACTTGCACAAATTGAAAAAGTCGTTAGGAAAATCTTGGAACTAATAAAGTGTTTTTCTCTGGCTAGAAACACTGCTGCTAAAAATAACACAATGAAAAACATATTTGTCTCATATACAACGGACGTAGAATATAATTATGGGCTGTTTAGGTCTGGGCTGTAGACAAGGAGGGAGGTGCCAAAGTCTGGGATACAAAAGGAGAGAAGGCAGTATGTCCGTCGGTTTCCTGGGGCGGTTCCCACGGCCCTGGGCGACTGGTTTCCTGCTCAGGATACCTGTCCTGCAAAACCCACCTCTTCTCGCAGGACCAAGAAACAGCAGAGGCAGATGAGAATTAAAACTGTAAGTCTGGCAAAGTAACTTGAGCTCCTATCAATAGGCGCCAGCAAAAAGAAAATTAATCCTACTTCTGTAGCTTATCTAGAAAAAAGTGTCACAGACGTAATTAATGTAAAACCACAAATACTCTAGCTCCTTTGACACGCTTAACATTTTTGTATTTTAATTAATTTATAGAAATAATTGTAGCTGCTGGGAGTTATTTCAATAACACACTGATTTTTTTCAAGACCCCTAAAATGAGGGGAAAAATAATAGTAGGAAATATAGAAGGACAGTGTGTAGTGTTGTGTATTTCAGTATCTCTTTGAACCACTGTTTCTCCACCTGTAAAGGGGGAATAAAAAAATTCTGCTAATATTACTAGGCTGTTGCAATAAGATAAAGGATGTGAAAACACGTTATGAACAGTCCAGTGCCACATGACTAGCAAATTAAAAAAATTGCTAACTCGTAAAACATGAATGTTGAGATCTGTGCTACAAAGATTTTGTCATTTAATTTTCACAATGCTCTATTATCTCCGCTATCTGATGGAGGAGAAAACCAAGGCTTAAGGACATTCATTTACTTTCCCAAAGTTATACAGGTAGCAAGTAGGTAAGTGGTGAAGCCGTGACTCAAAACCCCAGCGTTCTGATGTTAGGGGCAGGTAGCTCTTTGTCACTCAACTGTTCTGCAATCGCCATGGTAACACAACAATCTGAGTATCAGTTCGGCGCTAAATCCACATTATCCGACTGCAGATTTCAGGAGGTTCGCATTCTCACACATTAAACAGCTTTAAAAAGATATTAATGCCTGCCCGTTTGCTCCTAGACAGTTTTGGTTTCAAAAGCCCAAATTCCTATTTATAGGTATCTTTAAATTATTCTTAACTCTGTGCTTTAAACTTACGTAGCGCATATGAAAGAAGCAAATATGCTTTTCATCTTTTTAAGTTTGGCGAGCCTAACTAGTCACATCACAGCCTGATGTCCCCAAACTAACCCCTTTAAGTCAACTTTGCAGGTCTACAGCTACCTTTAGTGATTTTTATCACATCCATATCACCAGCAAGACTGTTTACTCAGTCTCGCTAGTAACTGATGCAAACAGAAAACCATATCATCAAAGCGAGGTTCCCTTTCTAAGGCCTGGTTTAAAAACTACCTTTATCAACCACTGCTCCCATCCTAGAAGCCTTTATCGGCCTTCTTAGAATTTACAAGTTCTGCTTCCCTAAAGTCCACAAACTCTCATATCTCAAATGGGATATTTTTCTAGTCTTGTAAAATGCCTGAGAAAAGTATACAGACACAGACACCAAAAAAGTGCAATGGCCATAAACTTGACTGTCTTGGTAATATTCCGTGGGTTTTATTTTTGGCATTTTCGAACTTGAAAACACAGAAATACATGTAGTCTCAATTCAGGTCTGTTCTAAGAGTTTAAAAAAACAACAACAACATCTGGGAATAATCCACAAATGCATATAGTATCTCCAGTCTCAGACTGTCCTTTTAACCCTTACCTACGGCATTTTATAGCATTAAAAACAGGGCATAATCAGCAGAATACATAATGTGCCACTTGTTTTTCAGTTCTATTGAAAAAATCTCATTTCATTCAATAAAAAAGCCCTGACGAAAACAGCCCTGTAGCACGAACATTCTGTGTGCAAAAGCTGTGCTTATTGATTCAGTTCTTCCTGCCAAGAGAACAATGCAGAAAAACAAACCTCCGTGTTCCAAATAATTTTTGGCAATAACTTGGAAGAAAAAAAACGCACATTTACCTGTACTCAGAGCTCCACAGGTGAGGCAGAAGTTAAACTAGAAAATCGAATTCCTCTTCTGCAAGTTTTCGTCTCTAATGAACTCCAGGGTCATCCGTCCAGGCTGTCAGGTAAATTGCCCCCTCCATGTCTCTCTCCCGTTTTCTTTTGCCGTTTTTTTCCCAGTGAAACTCTTTGTCATTTGCATAAAACCTACTCCTAGCCTATAGGACTTTCTGAGTAGCTACTTGTTAAATTGGCTGTCTTGACATGCTCTTTCAAGCATGACATCATAAATCTCCATGGAAACCCTAACCCCACCTGTCTACTTGCCAACATTACCTGTCAGGCGAAGACTTAAACAATCGTCTGAAATTGTTCATTAATGAAACCTTTTTAGGGGCTTTAGATCTCTGCACAGTATAATTTGTGCTGCTGGCAAAAATTTAGCCAAGAATGATGGCTTCATTTTCAAAGCCTGAGCTGTTTTGCAGAAAACAATGAACAAAATTATAGGCGTTCGTTAATGTGCCCCTCCCTGTCTAACAATGCACTTAATCGGTTGAAGAAAAACCTACAGTGGCACATGTGCCTCTCTCTGAAGGATAAAGTTACTTTGAAAAGGTAGGTTTTGAAAAACCTTCCATCGATACTTCTAAGGCTTTCCACTCAGCTCTCCAGAAACCCCCTTCCTACTTTTTACCAGCAAAACTTGCAAAACAGGTTCCTTGATGGAATGTGTGTGTTTGAGCCAGCGCACTCACACACACATTTTCTCTTGTACAGGTGGTAGAAAGTGTTGAGAATTTTTTTTAACTCTTTCCTAACATACTCGCATCTTTTCTAAGTTTGTCCTTGCTTGCACATGTTACCAGAATAACATCGAAATCGATGTTCTTGGCTTTTCTTGGGAATAGGTCAACAGGCTCTCTAAAATAGTCAATCTTTCTTTCATTCATTCTCTTCTCACTGAACCCCTGATGCCTGCATAAAGCTTTGGACGAATTTCTGCCAAATTTGTTCCCAACCCCTCTTGGCGACACTGGGTTCAGCACTCT
>NW_006431956.1:13814084-13827974 GCF_000325575.1 Pteropus alecto | reverse complement strand
TCACCTTTAAATTTACTGCAAATGCACCTCACTCCCAAGTCCAAGACAGCTGACCCTGAGCTACCAGAAAGGTTTGAATGAGAATTCCTCCAAACCCATGAGTGTATAATGATGTTATTGAAGAGCTGTCAAAAGCTGTAGCAGGAAGTTCTTCGGTAGAACTGAGCAGGGAGCTGGGAAACACCTGATAGCCTCAACTGGAATCTGCCAAAACATGGCAGTCTTGGAAGCAGTAGTAGCTGAGAGTGTGCAGCCACTTTAACTTGCCACAATTCTGCTGCAAAGTGCAACAGGCTCGGTGTCATCTGCCCCCAGAGGTCAGATAGCAAAGATTAACTCCACGCTTTGCTGAGTCTACCCAGGTGTGTGCCGAGAGAGCAACCAGAGGTAAAAGCTCAGAAAGGCTATTTCCATAGAAGGAATTGTAAATGCTTTGGGTTCCCTCCTCTGACTGTTCTGGGAGTTCTGCATTGCCATAGCTCATGGTCAACAGATGGGACATTACCTTCCAAGAGAACCAAGAACAAGCCTGGTTTAATATAGCAGACCGAGTTGGAACACTCCTCAGAGGCAAGACTATTGTCAGAGATTCAATTACCATCTCTGTGAGATGAAAATACACCCAGATGAAGCCCACGCTTGTGCTTTACCCAGTGGGGCACAAACACAACGTGAAACAAACAAAAACAAGATATAACCAGATCCAGGCGTTTATACAGTGAAATCCAAAGATGGGTTATTCGATTACAGTTATTCTTCAAAGTTTCATTAGACAGAGGAGCATGCAAAAGTTGATTCAGCAGTCACAGCGGTTATCGATTATGCCAAATCTTCCCTTTGGGTTACTGAGGAGATTACAATATCTCGGCTTTTACTGACTGGATTCAAGCTTGGAAAAGAGAGTGAGAAGTCAGAATCTAAAGTCAGACAAATGCAGATCGTCGCAGAAATAACTCAGATGTGAAAGCAACCTGATTAACCCACCCATAAGCAGTCAGGCAGAGGTCAAGATTACAGAAGAATTTGTGACCAACGACGACCTCACTACGGTGATGTGAGAATGCTGAAATATTTAGAGTGGGGAAAGTTTTGGACAACAACAATCTCGGCAATAAATCAACACGTGTGGGGCGGGGAGGAGTGGCTGGGCAGAAATGCCAGGGCTTGTTTAGAGATGACCAGTCCAGTAATGATTTTTCCTAAGGTTCTCAAATGAAAACATCAAGCGAGACTACGCTTTCATAGCAATCGCGATTGCCTGATAGGTACTGAGCACCATGCTAACCAGGTCCAAGCTCAATAAATGCATGTAGATGGACTATTTTCTACATTTAGCAATGGCAGAAGAATCATTGTCGGACTTGGATAGCAAATAAGATTCTTTCTCTTAAAAAACAGGTGCTGTAGGCGTAAAAAAAAAATAAAAAATAAGGGATTGTAAGCTGACAAGGTCCTTGCAATCTGTGAGGTTGCAAGGGTTGCCCCACCTAAAAATTTTTTTTCAATTAAAAAGATTCTTTCTCTTGAATTTGTTTATCAAACCTATTTTATAAAAGACTTAGAAAACTGCTCACTGAAAAAACCCATGAAAATATAAGAACACAAATAACTGGTGAAAGAGGTTGGAATTAACCATTTATGGCCTGAATTTTTGTTTCTTAAAAACCAAGAATTGGAAGTCGTCGCATAGGAAAAAATACTTCGAGTAAGAAAAAATAATACTTTCATAATTAAAATAACCATTTCTTATCTCATTTAAGCCAACAATAGTATGATGCAAGAATGATTAACATCCCCCATGTTACAGAGGGAGAAAGTAAGCCTCACAGAGAGGTTAGGTAATTTGCGGAAGTTTACACTGGCTACTAAGTGTTGGAGTTGCAGTGTGAACCCAGGCAGACCCAAGATTTGAACCCAAAATGTGTGTGCTTAACCAGTAGGCACTCCGATCCCTAGTTTAACAAAACTGCTCATCACTGGAGATACTACAGTCTTAAGTAAACTAAGCCATGCTGGAAGGATATATTTAGTAGACTAACCTGAAAGTACACATTGCATTGTGAAGGGTAAACAGATCTCCTTCCTGCAGATCCTCCCAGATATACCAGGTCAACAGACGGGATGGGTCTGGAATAGTCCACACCTGAATGGTCCACCAGCACAGCAGGGACAGTAGAGTCGTGGTATTTAGCTGTAGGCTGTACGGAGGCCCATAAGGACCATACAGAGTAGGATTAACACATTACGACTCATAACCCTAGGGCAAACAGACCACCAGGATGAAGAGAAAGCTAAAGAAACAGCAGACACTCAAGAAACGTCTGCAACCTGAAGTTCTGGTCTAAAGGAAAACTGACAAACATTGAAAAGAAAAAAAAAAAAGTTTACATTTTACATGTCAAGAAAACACTATAAGTATCAACAAAAGAATGAGGATACCTAGATTTCTGAGTGAATAATGGAAACCAACTGTAGTAATTAATTCCCTAATGCTAAGTCCTTGAATTTTGGCTCTGTTTTGTTTGTACTTGTAGTTCCCTTTAGAAATTAGCCATTTAATCAACTTTTTCTACAGTGCTGAGGTAATGGTTAATTTTATGAGTCAACTTGGCTAGGCTATGATGCCCAGCTCTCTGGCCAAACACCAGTGTGTGTGTTGCTGTGAACGTATGTTTTTGATGGGATAAACATTTAAATCAGCTGACTCTGAGTCAAGCAGATGATGCTCCATACTGTGGCTGAGCCTCATTCGATCAGTTGAAGGCCTTCAGAGCAAAGACTTAAGAGTTCTCAAAGAAAGAATTCTGCCTCACCTCAAGAGAGTAACAGAGAAACCCTGCCCGAATTTCCAGCCTGCAAGTCTTGGAGTCGAGGCCACAACATCGACCCCACCTGAATTTCCAGTCTGCTGGCCCACTCTGCAAATTTCAGACTTACCAATCCCTACAATTGGGTGAGCCAATTTCTTAAATCGATCAGTTCTCATTCTCTCTCTTTCTCTCTCTCTTTCTCTTGTTCTTGCTCTCTCTCTAACCTACCGGTTCTGTTTCTCTGGAGAATCCTGACTAGTAGAGCAGATCATGCCAATATGTATCCATCCAGTCTAGTTTTCTGGCTTAGTTCCGGTCATCTTCTTCCTACAGTTTTCCAAAAGTCATTCCATTTGGGGTACCTACTGTCATTTCAAATACACCTTGTCAAGATGGAAATTCAAGTAACTGTTTAGTATTCCTTGAGCATGACTATATTTCATAAAGAACAGACATATTTGCTGTCAAATTAAGATGGAGAAATAGAATCAAGTTCATTGGTTTTGACATTAGATATCAATGGACTGAATTCTCCCATTAAAAAACAAAGCCTAATAGATTGGGCTACAAACGCAAAACCAAGTTGCATGTAGTTCCTTATAAATATACTCACCATTAATAAAGAAAAATTGAAAATAGATGGGTAAGATGTACTAGATAAATGCAATCAAAAGCGAGCGAGAATACTAATCTTAAGAAAAGTTAACAAACACTAACCAGAATAAAGAGGTCATTTCGTAATGCAAAAAGACATAATTCATAATTCATGATGGTCATCATAAAATGGTTTGCAACAAACAACAAAGCAACTAAAACCCTGTAAAACAAAAGATCTGAGGAATGCAAGAACAGGATAAAAAATAAAATTACAAGGAAAGACTTTTTTATACTTTGTATAAAACTGAACAACACAAGAAAAATAAAATAAGGACTGAGAAGAAATGAGTGATACAAACAAACCCGATGTGTATCTATATGTCTATAGATATATGTGGGAGGGGATGTGCGAGTGTGTGCGCCGCCCATGTATGTGTCTATATGATATAAAACCGATAATTTTTCATGAATATTTATGCAACACTTACAGACATCGATTGTGTATTTGACTATTCAAAAAAAAATTAAAACAAATCCTTAAATTTAAAAGTAAGAATCATACTGACTGCATTCTCTGATTACATCCAATAAAATTATATATACGTAATCTCAACTACCTGAAAATGAAATATTCCTGGGCAACCCTTAAATCAAAAAAAAATTCAAAATTGAAATTTTCAACTTTCTTAAAAGCAATGACACAGGAAATATTTTATACAAAACCGAAGGGCACAACCCAAAATGGTGTCAGTAATTGTATGCAATAAGTACTAAAAATAAATCAATTTACTACTCATTTTAAGAAATTATAAAACAACGCAGATAATTTTAAAAACTAAGAAAAAGCAATTAACTAGATGAAAGCAAACAATCTGAAAAAGTAAATGCGAACTGCTTCTTTGAAAAACTTAATAAAAAAACATAAACCCGAGAGAGTGTAAAAAAGACGTTTGCTCTCTAGAAGCTTATATGGGCACTATACTTCTTGGTACTTAACTAGAACTAAAACAGATGTTGTATGGAGTAACTAGGAGAAAAAATAATGGAAATGAGACGGGTACACACTGGACTTAGAAACGCAGGGTTCTCTCACTTTTAATATTCAGGACAGAATGTCCTGAGGGTCCAGTTGAAATGTTTAAACCCAAAAGAGAAAGAAAGAAAAAAACAAAAGAAGGGGGAAGGAGAAATAGAGGGAAGATGAAGGACCCAAAAGAGAAAATCAGTCAACGGTCATGGCAGCGCACACAGCCATTCCCGTCTCAGGCACAGCCACTCTCCACAGCTCCACGTCTGCCCGCTCTCCCTTCAGCACCTTGGTGCTGTCTGAGTAGATCTGTTGACTGCCCCGCGGTGATCTGAGTAAGTACCCTTGAAGCAAAGTCCTTGCGCATTCCATTAATCCGGAAATACCTCGGTGCAAGCATAACAGGATGCGAAGCCTCTTAACTTGCTGTGCCTTGCACCCCACTCCACACTTTGTCAAAACCAATGCCTCATTTCAAAGCTCCACCCGATTGTCCCACAGCAATGCATAATGCTCATAGTTGACCCTCACATAGGCGCAGGGTTTGTTTGCAGCAAATCCCTTGAAAATCTGGATTAGGGGAAGCGAAAGAAGAAGAAAGGGCAGGCTTGGTGAGACAAAGACATTGATGAAAATGCAAAACGAGATGGGCGCTAAAGTGAGGCCCCCAGAGGACAAATCCGAGAGCGTTTTAAAAGGAAGACACTACAGAGTTTGGTCGAAAAGTCCACTGAGCTGCAGACCAGATTTTTTTCTCCCCAATTCCATCCCCATCAGCAGATGCCATGAGTTAACTAGCACTGTGGTGTCCTCTTCCACCATTCCTCTTCATGGTGGTGACTAATCTTACTTCAGTAGTATAGTCCATCAGTAGTTCACACAATATGGACACATGGCCCAGAGAGTGCAGTGACTTGCTCAGGGTCCCAGCCCAGGTAGGCACAGAGCCAGAACCAGAATCCAGATCCTGGGGTGTTCTGCCGGGGGTTCCTGCCTTTTCTGCCACACCTGCTGCAGTCCTTCGTACTTTCGTCCTTCTGCAACCAGTCACTGCGTCCTTCTCACTTTTCTTTTGAAATTATGATGTGTCCTCCTTCAATTGTGGCTGAGCTCCATTTCTGCAGCCACTACCTTTGGTCTTATCCCTGCGTCCCAGACACCACACCGTTCCCAGGCCAGCAGCCAGGCTTTTCACATAGCTCCTCCTCATACCTAGCACTGAAAAGCTAACCTGTAAACTTCGCTTTATTCCACCTCTGCACTCAAAGCTACAAAGGTGCCCTGAGTCTGTCAGGCTACACTTTCTGCTTGACTTTCAAGATCTGGTACAACCTCACCTTCCTCTACTTGAATCCACTGACTTTCCACTTCTCCAAATGACACTCTGCTTCTCTGAGACCGGCCTACCCGTTAATTCGCAAGGGAGCTATCTTCATTTTTGTCTCATTGTTCTCTGCTGTCCCTCCTTTTCCAGCTGAATGACTCTAAGCCTTCATTCTATTCATTCAAATCATAATTTGTCAATATTCTTGCCATAGGTATTTGCTGAATGCCTACTATGCACCAGGTATTGAGGAAACAGAGATAATTAGAACAAGTCTCCATCTTTCCAAGGGACTCTGTTCAAATTCTGAAATCTTTCCTTTCTGCTCTCCACTGCTCTGAACCCCAGCAAGCTTCTGAGGTACATACCACCATTTTGTAATGTGTCTGATAACAAATGAGTCCCTCAAACAATATCCTGTGTTCAAATAGGTTTGGGAAACACTGCATATTTCATTCCTTACCCACCTACTCCCAAATCTCCACCTGAGGTTCACAATGCCTTTTAGCATGGTAAAAGATCTGATCAGTCCTGCAAAGCAGAAATTATTTAACTTGGGTTAACCAAGAAATGTCCCCAAATTAGAAACTTTCTCCCTATTCCCCAAATAGCCATTCACAGCCTGGGGATCTAGGATTCTGCAGGACATGCTGTTACAAAATTCTGGTCTAGATCACTGTAATTTAGAATACATCCTGTTTCATGCTGCACTAATGTACTGAATTTGACTCCCCAAGTGGAATGTCTTCCCCTTAATGAGAAGAGTTTTAGCAAGCAGTCAACAGCTGTTACAGTGGAGACATAGTATCGCATACAATCTTTACCACCATGGTACTGCCTGTCTCATTTCTACTAAGAAAACGCGTCTGGGGAATGGACTGACTTGCCTACAATCACACAGCTGAGTGTCCCAGCAAGTATAAATTCAGTTATATCAAACCCTAAAGTTACTACCCCTCCCAATAGAGGGAGGTACCCTTGACAGGGTGGGTATTTCATACTCCACCTGATGCCAAGCTCATAGTGCAGATCCCTGATAAATAACCATTTCATTGAATTAATCCAAGAAAACACCTGCGGGAGGAAGGATGAAAAATGGCAAAGAAGTGAGCTTGATGAGTGAGGAGAGGAAGAACAATTTAGATGTTTGCAATATGAGCTCTGCATCGATGTGCTGGACTGAACCACACTGGTCTTTTTGGATTCCTCAGTACTGAAATTTCCATCTCATTTGGTGGCAATTTTCTCTGGGTTTTGCTGATTACCATTTTCCAGGCGTCTCCTGCCACTGCATAGCTATACTTCGGTTCCTAACTCCCCTTCACTTTCCCACCTACTCCCAAGCAGGTTTTCAGGTAGCATCTTATTTTCATTTTTTTTGCAGAGCTCTTCTGAATACAGCGCCATTCTCAGCATGTGTTCTCTTGCTAGTCCACAACGCTAATTAAAATAAAGCTAACACAGAGGTTGATGACACCCAATTAAACACGGATCGAAAGCCATGTGTTATAAACGATCCCCATTTAGGATTCTTCTTCTCTTTTCCTCTATCTTGTATGATTGATGTCAACTTGAAGTCAATTTTGCCGAGTGAAATTACAATCCTTTGACTTTAGTCTTCTTGATCGCTGAGTCCCTAGCACAACACGTTCTGTTCTGGAATATTCCAAATCTTCTGAGATGCACTTCAAACATCTTTGAGTTGCAATTCAAGATACCAGACCTTGGGAAATACCTCCAGGCTAGGTCCTATATCAGGTCCCTTGAGTAGCATCATCTGTTAAGTATTAGACTGCTTCTTCTGCTTGTATGTTTACTATTGTTTTTCATCACACCTGAATTTAGCTGACTATTATTTCTGATCACATTCCAATTCCCTTTAGACATAGCCAAGATTACCTGGAATTTCTGAAGACAAGAATTTCTTTTTCTTTCAATCCTATCACATTCGTTATTCACAGGTCTCTAGTAGTTCATTAAACACTCACTCACATATACACTAATATAAAATCTCTAAATATAACCGGTTATTCTATTATGACACCACAGTCCTTCCATTTGGAGATGCTGCTCTGGCAAGAGTCACATTTTCTCGATTTTTACCTTTCTAAGATACCACTATGCTGCCGCTGTGTTTTTCGGGCCAAACTGCTTTCCTTCTCTGAATTATTAAAGGCCAGTCTAAATAGGAGACTAGCACTTCAGCCATCCCAGAATCACCAACTACATTTCATACGAATGGACACTGGGCAAACTGGTGTCCAATTTCCTCAGCATTTCAGAATGTCTTTCGACTCTGTCACTCATTAGAGAGCAGGTGTAATCGTGGGTTGAGAGTAAGGTCCCCACAGGCAGATAACAGGAGTTAAATCCTATACTGCCACTCCCTCGTTATGTCACCTTGGTCTGGACCTAACTTTTCTGTGCTCAGTTTCCCATTTTGTTAAGGAGAGTTAATAACAGTGCCTACTCCAAAGGGCTGTTGGGGAGATAGAACATACTAATAATATGTGTAAAGAGAAATAGCCACAATTTTAGCTGATGTCAATTATATATTCTCCTTGTAGTTTTTATCACCTTTTCAACCCCTATAAATAGTAGCTGAGAAAACAGTGCTAAAGAAATGCTAAATACTTATCTAACATTCTCCATGTTCATGGCAATCTATGTAGGATGGAGGGTTTTTCTTCCCTCTTTCTATTGTGACTTATTATTATTTGTTCCACATACATTGTATTAGATGTCTTAATTGCTAAGTTGTTTTCCCTTAAAGTTTAGGTAAGAAATCGCTCTAAATGCATATTCGGTCATTACCTCAAAAGCTAAAACGTTTCTGCTACTAAGCATGGCTGTTCTCCCACCATTTTCCCCTTTGGATTAGAATAAATTAATAGCTCTAAAGAGAAAATTCTTATCTGGTCTATTTCTTTTACTATAATTTATAAACTTTTTATTTATGCATTTATTTATTTATAAAACTTAGATAATTTTTCAAAACCTACTCCTTCTACAACACTAGCCCTTTATCCAGATATTCGCCATGACCTAACCCCTCCTCCACTCCATAGTGAATGGTCTATGCTCCTAGTGCATCTTCGGTTCCACTAGCCTCGCCCTCCGGGCCCTGCGAGTGTGTGAGTGTGTGAGTGTGTGTGTGTGTGTGTGCGTGTGTGTGTGTACCCATCTATCCATGAGTATAGATGCACACTTGTGAATTTCCAACACTTTTACATATATAAGTTGATTAGGATTAAGACAAATGTGATAGACAAAAACCTGATTAATTTGTTTTTTTTTTCATACGTGACAGAGGGACTACATCTATCCCCCAAGGTATAAACTGACACCCTGAGAACAACAGCCTGAGGAGTAATCCAGTGAGAGGAGTTCTGCTACGATGCCATTAAAGTCATCAAAAATAAGTCATAGAGATGCCATTACACAAAGATATAAACACATGTTAATATATCTATGTTATATATAAATGTGCTTGATGCTATTATACACACAGGTCTAAAGTGCTATGAACAATAAAGTTGATAAAAGCATGAATTATATTTGAGAGAGTTGATGTAAGTAAATAGGGGTCGGGGGGTCCTTCTTAAACTAGATTCCACAGCTAAGATCTGGATAAACCAAACACCCCAGCAGGTGTAGAACCAAGGGCTACGATGAAGAAAGTGACATATGCCACTTCCGGGCCAACATATTTAAGAGCCTGTGCACGATCCACTAGCTCTCCTTCTCTGTCATGTGACTTGTAATCCATGTGTTAACATGTTAAGATGGCATCATTACAAAATGGAAGTAGCCTGAATCACTAAGTCATTGCAAAGATATCTTCTTCAGAAAACTGTCTAAACAGACTTTGTATGTGTGAGAAATAAAACATTTTGGTATCATACCACATACACAGACACACAAAAATAAATCCCACAGGGTTTATTTGTTATGCAGCATAATTAAGACTATCCTGATTAACATATCAATCTCCTATTGGCTTCTTTCTGATTATAACTCACATTTGGATGGAGCCAGCTAGCTACTGAAAACTGGCATGCAGAAGGGAGGAGTCAGCAGCAGCAGCCTGCACCCTCTTCTCTGGTCTGTGACATCAAATGCCCTTTCCACAAAAATATGTCACTTGCTTTGCCCTAAAAGTATGTCACTCATCCCTTCAGTCTGTGGCATTCAACGTTGGTGAGGTGCAGAGCAAAGCCCTTTAAGTCACAGGCTTTGTGACTGGATGTGCTATGACCTGGCAACACAGCCTCCTCTTAACCCAGCTTTTCATCCAGAAAGCTTCGTCTACTGAAGGTGAAGTTAGGATCATAGAAATTGTTGGTGGAACATTCCTTCTTTAACTCGACTTTTCTTTCTACAGTCTATGCACACCGGGTCTCCACTAGACACTCGCTAGTCTCCCAAAGCCATTCCATGGGTCCTGATCATTTCCTTGTTTTGTTCAAGATGGAGGGTCCTCCCACCCCGCCCCTTTCTCTTTCCATTGATAATACCCTTAATTATTTTCAGCACGTTTCGAGAGAACAGGAGTAAAAGTGCCATTATTCTACCAACTTAAAGTAGTGTTTGCTTCTTAAGATCTGGTCTTCGGTTTCGAATGCAGTTAAGACTTCTCTTGCTCTGTTTTTAACTGTGTCCTTTTCCATAATTCTTGAAAAAAATCAAGTATATGTCTATGAAAAGGAGATACCAGTTGAAGGAATGGATAATGTTGAGTCTGAACCAAACCTTCCAGTTCCAAATTCCATAAAACGACTCTTCGCCAATGAAATAAGTTCTTTGAAATAAGTTCTTTAGAGGTTGTTAAAAAAAAAAAAAAGAGTAGAATAAACCAGAACTGGAGAGATTTATGAATAAACAGGCTGACAGATATTTTTCTTACTTTCACTTTCATCACTGACAGCATAGTTACGTTCCGGTCCACTGGATACACTGGACTGCAGTGGACAATGGTGAGTGATGCCAAGCTAACAGGCACTGAGAAAACAGCCCAGTGCTATTTCCCTAGAAACTCAAAGGAGAGGCTGGTCGATGAGTGGACACTGGGGAGGCCCGCGTGGTACTCAGACAGCAGCGCAGCCCCGGCCTGAGGAAAGAAGCCGATGAGAGGCCTCCTGGCTTCAGTGATCCCATTTCAGAGAGTCTCCTTGTTCACGGTCTCATCCCCTTATTTTAGCCCTCCACGATGCTTGAGTTAAAGGGAAATACTCCTTCAAATCTCTCTTACTCTCTATATTGAATGGAAGAACACACCAGACTTTTAAGTCAAAATGTATACTATTCTTTCCTCTTAAGGAAGTGCACCAGAGTTGTATTTCAATTCTTCCTTATGGTTGGTCATGTACCTTCCTGCAAAGGAAACCTGGAATAATCCATTGTCACAAGGTCAGGCAGAACAAAGGGTGTTGCTGAGAAGAGGAAAGGAAAGAGGAAATGGGTGGTAGGACAAAAAGAATGGAAAAGACATTAGATGAAGTGCTATTCATAAGAATATCATAAACCATTGCCTAAGCTTCTCTCTGATTTACAATGCTAATTAGGGTTCACTTGCAACAAAGCAGTGAAATGAAAAATATATATGCAGATCAGTGCATCAAAATCTTTCTCCTTTTGGATGGTCAGCTTGGAATACACAAAGATTCATCCTGAATTACCAGCGAAGGGACAGTTGACCAGCCAAGGCTAGACTATGTCTGTGACAAGAGAGAGGAGCTTGTGGCCACTAACCTACATGCATTAGTCCCCGTCACCTGACACCACGCACCCTTTACAACCTTCTAGATATATTTAGGCTCCCCATACAAGAGTTTTAACCAAAACCACCATCATCATACTAGTAGCAAATAATTATGACATCACAAATAATAACAGTAATGATAGTAACTGAAACATTTTTGACATGGAAAATATACCATTTTGACAAACTACCTTCTATATTTCTCAGCAAAATTAATACATTTTAACTTTTAAAAAATATATTTTCCCTCCTCACACAATTCATCTTCAGTTTTCTAGTCTTCTTCTCTCTGACCAGTCTCCATGATCTCACACACACACAGTCACTATGACCCTTACTCTATAAGCAATGATCTTCAAATTACAGAATAGCGGAATAAACAAGGATTCTGAGCTTGGACTTCTCCGGAATCAAATTCCAACTTTTCCTGAGCAAACTGTGTAATCGTAACTACTCTGAGTGAGTTTCCTGATCCAAACTGCTTTGTATAAAATATGGTGCCTCACCAAACAATGACACAGGGAGAGGCACTGAGTCCATCACTTAAGTGGACAGTGACCCGACTATCAATAGAAAAAAAGGGTATTTTTGTTATATGTCAGTTATATCTCAATAAAAATGGGAGAAAATAAAAATATATAAAATTTTAAAATAGAAAATAGGGGTATTTATATATAGGCAGATCTCTTTTTACCGCTGTTGCTTTATTGCACTTCACACGTGTTATATTGTTTACAAATTGAAGGTAAGACCCTCCACCAGCAAAACGATTACAACTCACTTTACTGCTGCAGTGGTCCAGAACCCAACCTGCAATATCTTCGAGGTATGCCTGTGTGCTTGACATGAATAGATCGTCTTCCTTTCCTTAATTACCAAAGAATTAACCCATTCATCTCTACATCAACCAGGACTCCTGTTTCTTTTCCCCTTTTGGTGATGCGAACAAAAAGCAAACACATAGTCTACAAAGCACATGTCACATGTTTAGGCCCTCGGATAAAGATTTCATAGAAGAGATGGTTAAAGTTAAGGGAGAAAATGAGATTGGGGATACAGTGTAGAGTTCAATTATTCAGGCTGATGCCAGTCTCCACTTCCATGGATGATCAAAAGCTGAGTTAGTTAGACATCACTTCTGTAACTAACTAACTGGCAAGATAGCAGACTTAAAACACTGTGCTTGCCTCTTTACCTGGAGTGTAGAAATCAATAACAGCCTGCCCTCCTCCCTGACCATGCAAATCACTAAGTGCTTCTCTTCCTTTGCTATGTTCTCCATCCTGAAAGGTCAATCTGATAACAAGCCCATGAGGTCCACAGAGGAGGCCTCCCATCTCCTGTCTGCTAAAAAGTAATTGCAAACAGCCAAGAAACAAAAACATCCTGAGCCACAGTCGGGTTATATCTGTGCGGCTGTCAAGATAACCTGAGAAAACAGGTAGCCGAAGACAGCACAAAGCCAAGCATGCGAAAGAAGAACATCTGTGATTAAAAAGAAAAAAGTGAGCAGAAACGAAACCCTAATGTCAGCTTCTTAAGGAAAGAGGGTTTATCACAAGTTTATACCTCTGTGCTCTGTTTCACCCTGAAAACGCATTTGTGCATTCACTCATTCTTTCATTCACTTATTTGTTCACTGTGCTAAGCACTTTGTGCACAACATTTCTTCCCATGCTTTACTCAGTCATCGCCTGCACTTTAGATGTATTTGTAGTTGGCCTTGGGGACCCTCTTTTGGGCGAACTGCACACTCTTTAGGTCTCTCCTCCTGAGATCTGAAACAACTCAGTGGTGGGCACAGTTCCCTCAACTATTTCTTCCCTTTAAAACTGAAGGTCACTTCGCTTTCTCTTGTGTTCACTAAAGAAAGAGCTTCGCAGAGTGAAATGCCAGCACATTTGTACCTGGTCTCTCAGCCTCTCCTGGTGGCCCATGATTGCTGTGGCATGATGCGGGTATTTCTGCTTTAGATGTTCCAGGAAAGCTTCTCTCTTCCTATCCATCTCAGATGTTTGCATTCCCAGTATTTCTTTGGAACTTCGGGGCCCACCTAGGGTGTGTCTCCTTGGGATGTTGCGGGAAGTCTTGGGAACTGAAACACGAGTGTTCCCATTAGGAAGGCGTCCCTTGGTTCTGCGACATTCTGCATCTTCTGATGACGTTACATGCAGATTGCTTTTCCCTTGTTCTGAAAGACCAAAAAAAAAAAGTTCACAATGAATGATTTCACACAAGGAATCTCTTTTACAGAACACCAAGAGAGTTGTGGCAGTTATTAATGTACGAATATAACTTAGCAGATTTTGTGTGTGTGTGTGGCAAGAAGGAAAAAAAATCAATCAAGAAATATGAAAAATCATGCTTTAAA
>NW_006431956.1:13806221-13814013 GCF_000325575.1 Pteropus alecto | reverse complement strand
AGGTTATTCAAAATGAGAAGATTTGGTCAGATGAGTTTGTAGGCAAACAGGTTACACCATACTATGACTTGCACTTATAGAAAAGAACTCCAGTGATTCTGGTTATTTCTTTATTTTTAATGCCATCATCTTGGTAGCAGGATTTTTATACTTTTATAATCCGAAGGTGGTTGCTGAAACATTCGTTTCATCTCCAAGACCAAAAATAGCTATTATATTAACATGTAAACTATCTGAAAATTCAATTTCCCCCATTAGCATAAAGCAAGCAAGCATTAGGATATTATTAGAAGTAATAATCGAGTAATATAAAGTAAAGGCTTAAACACATTTTACTTGAAGTGGACTTTATCTAAAACATACAATGAAAAGGGAAGAGATACACGGTACATTCTGAAGGCTTGATGTAGACACCTGCCTCCGACCTGGCCTGGGACAAGATAGTTTCCCCTTAGAACTGAGCGACTAAGGCCAGCAATGACAGTGCTTTGAGTACAGGACACAAATAAGGACTCTCCATTCATTCTCAATGGCTGCCAAATGGGGTGTCGGGTGAGACTATTCCAGTTAACTGAGAAAAGGGAGTTACTTCTTAAAAACCAGAATAGGAAGAAAAAGTAATGAACATTCAAAAGTGCTTCAGGAACTCACTAAGTCCCCTCTTCAGGAGCAGTTCTGATTGATATAGTATTACAGGTGCAGGCAGCACGGTGTCCTTGTCCACTGAATCCCCTGGGGGAAGCACTGGGCTGGGTCTCAGGGTGTCAGGCGTCCTGCCTTTAATCCTAGATTTAGAACAAACCATTTTGACCTCTGTCGGCCTCACTCTTCCGAGTGATGTTGGCCTAGCATTAAATATGCAGAGTCTTTTAGCTCTAAAGCCTTTCAATCTACTTTAAATTATTTTTTAAAAAATAAGTTTCCAATAAGAGCTTATTTGCCAAGTATTTATTTTTAAAAGTTATGTGTAGAAAAAGAGATCCAATATTTGAGAGTTCTAGATTTGAATCTCAGCTAAACGGAGAACCAAACCCTCATGCCATTGATGGAAAGCGACAAGCGTCTAGAACATGGGCACAGGCTAGTTCCTCTGACGGCAATGTCACTTACAGCCTCTCTCCTCTTTGCCTAGACACGTGTATCTATAGGGCTCCAGGTATGACCCCCTTTGATTAGGCATACAAATGTTTTAATCTCAGGCTGGTTTTCTGTTCTGATCTTCCACCCCGGGATGGATGTTCTGGGAACAATTCTTATTTACCCTTCACTTCTCATTACATTTCTAATTATAGTATCTCCATCAGACACTGATGAGAAAAGAGAGGGGAAAAAACAGCCAGACTCATTAATTCTACTTTTCATTAGTTTCAGCAGTAAATTTAGAAGGGGAAGATGGAACTATTGGTTAAAAAGATACTGAAAGATATCTTTTTAACAGTTTAAAGATAAACTGTCAATTTTCATTTATTTCGTATCTTTTTGACAGTTTAAAGATAAACTGTTAAATTTCGTTTATTTCGTTTACCTTCCCATTACATGGACTCGTTTGATGGCTACCTTTTTATTGTGGTCTCTTTGATAATGCAGAAGTAACAGAAAGCACTGAATAAAACTAGATGCAGAAAATGCTGCGTCTCGGGTTGGTAAACGAGTGTGCAATCTGAAGAGATGTAGCTTTTTCCATTGAGTATGTATGTGCAAATGAGTTTTGTATTAGCCAAAAATTGTGTATTTGACCCAAACATAGTTAACTTTCGAATGGATTTTTAAGATTACTTTTAATCGTTAAAACAATATATTTTTAAACTTATCCAGGACAGCTGTGTGAATTAGCAGGACTGAATCTCTGGAAAAGTGACTGCTTTGTACAGGCATTAACACACAAACATCCACACCCGCCCACATGGATAAACACTCACGCCAACGGGAGCAGAAAGTCCTCTTCCACCTTGTTCTGTCACAGAGACTCACAGAACTATTATTCTGTTCCACACAAGGGTCGGTCCTCAGAAGAGGCTAAGACAGCCGAAATGGTAGCCCCTGAAGACTGAAAAGAGTTTTTCACCTTCTTCTTTGAAATGAATTGGGAATGGAGCGAGGAGAGGGGACTGTTCTCCTCCCTAAGGCTCAGCTTGTTGAGAGCCGCCAACTCCCAAGCCTGAGGGGAGAGGCCTCCATGCTACCATTCCCATCATTTGGGGACAATGTGGCCTTTCCACTGAGGAGAGAAACTAAACAGGGAGAGAAACAAACAGGAGAGGGAGCAGACAAACAACATTTCATCCCAATTCCAAAGCCGCGAGTCAGAGATGCGAGTCCCACCAACTTCTCCTCATCTGCATGAAGAGATGATCCAAGCCATCCAAATGGAAATACAGTTCTATTTCTTGTCCAGAATGGGCTTTGGTGCTAACCTTTAAATATGGGTGTGTCAAGTTGTTTGCTATTCTGGGAATCCATGGCAAACAAATGAGGCTGCAGGTTCCTCCTCCTGCCCCTCCCAGGCTCTGCACAGCCCAGAGCAAGTCCCTGTAGTTCACTTCCAGCAGGGCAAACAGCAAAACAGGAGCTTCGGGCTCTGACAATCCCTCCAACACTCCCTGGAGCAGGAAGACAGGGGTGCTACAGAGAGACGCTTCTGAGTTTCAAAGGGCTTCCTGGCTGAGAAGGACACATTCCGGAAAGTAAAAGTAGAAAGTGGGGAATGGGGCAGATACCCAGGAGACCAAGCATTAGGGAAGGGGGGTCCTCCACACAGCAAGGTGTCTGGCAGGGAGGTAACCGCGGGAGCTGCCAAGGCTGGTTTCCTGGACACAGCTCAGGTGGCTTTGACAGGGTCAGCTGACCTGCAGCAAGGAATTGGGGCCTTGTACCGTTCAGGCATTCCCTGCTCGCCTTCTACCTGAGGGCCGAGAACAGGACAAATGGCTTCCCTGAGATATTATTCCAGTGTCAAGTTTAGGTAGACCACAGCGCCTTAGGAAAGGAGTCCCTCGCTTCTTTATAGTGGCTTCTGGCAAGCTATCTCTGCGATGTAGCTTTTTAAATTGTGCTGGAGGCTCTGTTGTCGTAGGAGCTTTGCGGGGAGCTGCTTGCTGTTTTGTCTGGCGGTATGACCTATCCTGGCATATGGTGGCAGCGACAGTGTTTTGTCTACATATTCAAAGCATAACATCCTCCAACTGTACATACACAGGAAGAATTCGTCTCTGTCATCTAGTCGGGGCCCTGTACTAACTCCAGTCAATGTGGGCAGAAGTGATGTGTGCCACCTTTAGTCCTGGCCCCTGGACCCCCTGAATAATCTTCCATGTTTTTCCTCTTTTCCTTTTTGGGCAGCTGAATGCAAAAGCTCCAGGGGGAGCCTCCTAGGCCTTGGGGAATGGTGTCTTGACTACACAGAGGTGCCTGGGTCCCAGAGTCAGTCTGTGGGCAGGCCATCCAGGAGATCCATCTGGCCAGGAATACTCATATCTTACTCTGCTTGAGAAATTAACCTTGATTATGCTAAGCCACAAAGACTTGTTGTAGCAATTAGCCCATCTGACTAATATATATCATGCCTGCTGCTGAGGGGTCCACACGATCTGGTCAGTCTTCCAGCTGCCTTGTTCACATCACAAAGTTCACTACCACATACAAATTGGCAGAGCGGTTATAGCTGAAACCCGGACATTATAGTCTTCTAAAAAAAAAAACTTTAAAAATTAAGTAAGTGAGGAAGAGGATTTCTGGTATAGATTTTAGGCAAAAAAGGTACAGTCCCTCCCTCACCCAGAAAAGCATTGTATCTCAAGTGTTAGTTGATTGATTGATTCATTCATTCACAAAAATATTTATTGAGTGCCTATTCTGTAGGCTGCAAGAAGTTAGGGAATGTAGCGTTAGGGAATGTAGCAAAGTGGTGAACAAGACAAGCTTAATTCCCTTCTCTCATAGAAGAGTCCACATTATAGTTAGGGAGACAGAATTCAAACAAATAATATGTAATAGAAATGTCATCAAGTGACAAGACCTATTAAAGATAAAACAGCATAAGGAACAGAGACTGATGGAAGATTTTAGAGGAGACTTCTGAGCAGAGGTCTGAATGTTTGTGACTCCCCAAACTTGCATTCTGTGGGGCTAGCAATAGTATTTTTTCCCTAGCTTTGATAAGATATAATTGGCACATAACATTGTCTAAGTTGAAAGTGTACAATGTATTGATTTGATACATTTATATGTTGCAAAATGACTACTAACAACTAGCACTAAGTATCTAAGTATCATAAAATGTTGATGAATCGGGGGTTGAAGAAGGCAAGCAGGTGGCTGCATTGGGTTTCTGGATCTTAGAGGCCAGAGTAAGAACAGACACCCCAGGGTTGCTGTGGGCATATATACACATCCCAAGGAACCCCCCAGTACCACTCCAAGGAGCCCATGGCCTCCAAAGGGAACAAGACATAGTTGGATTCTAATTATTGAGGCCTGCTCTGTGCAATGCACTTGGCAGCACGCTTTCACCCTATTATTTACTTAGTCACCCACCTATTCAGCCATGGAAAGCTCATGGACCAGAGCTACTCCTGAAGAGACCATATGCCCCAGTTTGCCAAAACAGAGCTGGGTTACAGCTGTTGTCCCAGCGAAATTATTTATAGTGCTCCCCTTCACTCTCAAAAGTGTCTCAGTTTGGACAATAAGTTACATGATCACCCAAGGCGTCCTTATCTATAGTAGATAGATAAACTCAAAGCCCTGGGATGGTATAATTAGCCTTCTGTTCAGCAAGTATTTACTGAGTGCCTCTGGCATGCCTGGTGCTGTTAGGTGCTCAGAATACAAAGATGAAGACAAGGTCTTTGCCTTGGAATATCACATTGTAATTGGTTGAAGCATACACACGGACAAATCCAGTGGAGAGTGCAATGGCAGCAATGGACGTGTGGTATGATGGGTGACGGACATGAGCATCAGCGGCCTACCCGCCCTGATGTGGTCCTCATGTTGACCTCAGAACTGGAAATGAAGCCGCAGTCCTTTACAGCATCATTTTCACCCAGAACTCAACGAGATCTTAAAAGAGTTTCTGCATGTCACCCACTTCTAAATCATAAACAGCCTCTCATCTGCTCCCCTCAAATGCTTTCTGGTCTAAATAAATGGCAACTCCATTCATCCAGCTGTGCAGATCAACATTTTTAAAGTTCCCTTTCACTCCTCTGTTTCTCTAATGTCCCACATCCAATGCCTCAGCAAATTCTTTCGGCCTTACCGTCAATGTACATCTAGAGTACTGTGTCTCCTTATCACCACCTGCTCTCCTACCTGCTGGTCCAAGCTAGTGCAGTTTCTGGCCTGTTTTACTGCAGAGCCTCCTAACCTGCCTCCCTGCGCTTCCCCCACCTCCTGATTCTCAGTACAGCACCCAGTATTACCCTTCATAAGACAAGTCAGACCTGCCAGCAGCTCCCTACCTCCCTTGAAATAAAAGCCCAAGTCCTCATCAGTGTCACTGGCCCCGCGTGCACCGGCCTGAGATTACCTCTTACTCTCCTTTCCTTCCATCTATGTCCCACGTTCTCGATGTTCTTTGAACCGTCTTTGCTGTTCCCTCCCTCACCTCTTTTCCGATGTCCTAATAATCCTATCTAGTTTCATCATCCCACCCACCCCTGCACACCCCACTCCCTGCCTTATTTTCCCCCACAACCTTATTACCACCTAATAATGTTGCTAGATAAAGTACAGGATGGCCAGCTAAACCTGAATTTCAGATAAATAACAATTCTTCACATAAGTAGGTCGCAAATATTGTATGAGAGATACTTATACTAACAAATCATTCGTTATTTATCTGGAATTCAAAGTTAACTAGGCATCTTGTATTTTTATTTGTAAACTCTAGTGACCCTGCCGTCTAACATGCTTTGTATTTCACTTATTTGCTCATTATCTGTCTCTACCGCCCCCCTCCGACCAAACTCAGCCCTTAGAATATAAATTCAATGACGGCAAATATTTTTGGTCTACTTGGCTCGCTGTTGGATCCCCAGCAGCTCAAATAGTGATTACCACATAAAAGATGCTCAATATTCATTGAACGAATGAATAAATTAATAAAGTGAACACACCTTCTCCTTCTGACCATCTCCAGCCTCTGAAGCATCTGAGAGTTGCTGTGTTTGTTTGAAAGTTATTTCTTAAATTGGTCTCATTCTAACTGCCCCAGTAGATTCTGAGTCATTTATTTCAGCAAGGGCCCAGGGGCTGAATTCCTGCTCTAGGATCCTGTCCTATCAAAAAAGTGGGGGAAGGGAGAGGAGGAAGCCTTATCTCCTGATGGCCCCCAACCAGCCAGGCGCCTTCAAGGAGAATACTCAGCTTTGGAAGTGCAAACAGACCCCTAGTCTGATGAATGTAAGACTCAGGGGTTCTCTAGCATTTACGGAGCTTAAAGTTTCCTGCATTTCACTGGGTGGGCAGGGGAGGGGGAGGTTCTATCTCTTGTAATTGCATTTTCTGCTGTCTGGCTTACTTTTGCATTTTCAATGTGGATGAGTCATTTGTTACTTCCCTTTGGCTTAAACACACACACACACACACACACACACACACACACACACACCCCTTTTCCCCTGGGCATAATCCCTACTCCCACGCACACCACTGCAGCCCCAAACTCACGTCTTCCACTTACTAACTGGCCCCTGGATGAACCTGGTGTAGGGTGAGCAGGGGTGGTTCTGGACTGCTGGGTTTAGAACATGCTGCCTGAGCGATGGTATAGGACCGCCTCTGGCATCAGAGGCTCAGACACTGGAGAGCAGACCCGTCCCTTCTCCACCCAAACCACTGTGAAATTTCTTTGGAACAACACAAGCTCCTGGAAATTCCCTACGGAAAAGACAAGTCTATTATAAAAACAATTACAGGGAAAATGCCCAGAGAAAATTTACCAACACTGTCTACCAACTCTCAACTTTTGAATTAAAACACACAGAAGATTCAGAGTTCGATCATCCAGCTGTACACTGCTCCCCTGCTGTCCTGATCTGTAAAATGAAACATCCCCAAACTCTGTGATTTAACTCGAACATACTACAAAACTTGCATCCACCATGCATTTGCCTCATGGACTCCCCCAACCAATGAATGGGAAGGCAGAGCTTCACAGAAACAACTGCCTTCGCCCGCGGCCGGAGCCCTGAGTATTAAAAGCTGCTTTTAGCGATATATTTGTCATTGCCTAGAGATATAACACCTACTGACTACTCTCCGAGCTACAAATGGGACATCACACCACTTCATCGCCACACCACTTCTTTGGCCGCTTAAACAAATCCTGCCAGAGATAAAGTCAAACCCAAGAAATCACAGCTCTCCGCCCAGTTTTGAAAACGCACCACCCCAAGAAATACGCCTATACTTTGCCCCACGCCGGGTCTCGGGTCATACAACGCAGCAAGCGGCGAAGGACACGCGTAACTGTAACTCCATCTTTGAATGAGTCTGTACTTACCCCGCATGAGTCTGCTGTCTGCTGAGTAAGGAAGGCACGGCTCACATTTCTGGCTTTCATTTTCTTCCATTGTCCCTGCCTACGGCACAAGCTCCTCGCTGCTCTTTAAACTTCCCAGCGCGGTTCTGAAAGCGGCCAGAAAGCGCCTGGAAAGGGGCCCGGGGGTGGGGAGGAGGGAGCGGCGCGAAACCCCACCCCGAACTATCCTCCACTCCCGTGCGAAGTCTCTCTGGCCGGAGAAAGCTGCATTCCAGCGCCCGGCCTCCTCCTCCTCCTCCTCCCGCC
>NW_006431956.1:13803680-13805985 GCF_000325575.1 Pteropus alecto | reverse complement strand
CGGGTCCCCCAGGAGCCGGGGCTGTGCTCCCGGCCCCCGCCGCCCCGGCCGCCGAAGGCCCGGCGCCGCGCGCTCCCGAGGCCCCAACAGGTGACGGCCTGTTTCCACCGCCGCAAAGCGATGAGACTTCGCAGCCAGAGGGGTAAACATTTAAAACACAGGGTCACCGGCATGAACCTTCTGGTGTCCTCACTCTCAGTCAGACACAGAACCAGTGTCCCCAATAGGCTGATGCACACGCTCATGCACAGCCAGCTGCTGAGCGTTCCAAATGTCAGGGAAATCCCTTAAAAAATTAGAAAGAGTAGATGCTGGATGTAAGCACTTTCTGGCACTATTTGGAGCCTGATTAACATCCACAGAGGTTGTTTACTTTTGACACAGTCCGTTTCAATCACTTCAACTGGGCTTTTAAGGGTTTGTATTCATTTGCTTAACGCTTTGACTCCTCTCTGGACACACGCACCCTGGATCACAGATCTGAAAAGGAAACTAGTAAAATCAGCCCAAAAATTTTTGTTATTTCCCTTACTCTGACTCTCACCAGTTAACTACTTTAAGATATCTGAAAGGCAATTAAAATGCTCTACTTTGGATGGGCAGAGGTGCATCCAACATACACGTTCTCTTTTTAAACTACCTACAAATATTTATTTTGTTCTTTACCCAGTCCTTGAAAAACTGGCAAATTTCCCAGAAAGCGAAATTAGGCACAATGTCCACAAAAAAAAAAAAGAAAAAAAAAAAAAAGATGGGAAAATAATCTAAACAACATTAGCTTTGCTATTACAGCTATTTAAAAGTAACACAATCACTTATATGAAAAGTGTGATATCTTAATCTGTAGTGGGCACTGCCACTTGAGGGGGAAAAAAGGTTAGCCTGCTGATCACACCTTGACCCAGTTTATAGGTCATTCAGGCAAGGTTTTAGATTAATTTAGATCAAGAATTCGTGTGGAACAATGGCTGGCCTATGCTCCAGATTCTGACCTTGAGTCACCTGTGTGTTTTGGCAGTGTGGGTGACATATTTTGGCCATTTAGAACAAAAAGGTGGGGGAGCCCCTAAAGGACAAAGGATATAGACCAGAGGGAAGAGGACATTCCAGGGAGTGAGCTAAACTCACACTGGGAAGGGAAGAAGAGACCCCTCCTGCTCCCAACTCCTAATAGGATTTCCCTTGAAATACAAGATGTGGTGAATCTTCCAGAAAGTCAAAGCCAGGCTTGGCAGCACAAATGCAGTTGGGTTGACAGGGCGGATAATTCAAGGTCTCCATGATTTCGCAACAGAATTAGCTGGTAATCTTGCTTTAAGGAGGAACCAGTCTTACACAGTTTCTGTACTGGTGTCCTGCGGGCAAACGCCAGATGAATCTCGTTTTAACCTTACTGTTTCCTCAAGTACAAAATGTTCACGAAGGAGGGATCTGGGTTCAGGCCCCCAGGTCCAGATTATCCTGATCCTTGTATAGCTGTTGTGTATTTGTCTTCAAATTATTAATGTCAGAGAGAGAGACAGAGAGAGAGAGAGAGAGAGAGAGAGAAGAGAGAGAGAGAGAGAGAGAGAGAGAGCTGCAACCCCAGAGTGTCAGTCTAAACCAAATGTCCTGGGCCTTGGGCTCTGATACCATCCCAACTTGCTGTGGTGTGTGAAGAGCCTGCTCCTAGCAGCTCCTACCTGTCACTTGACATAGTACAGAGGCAAAAAATCCCAAGATAAAGGAGACACAAGGCATCTACAACAGACAGCACCCTGCACATGCCAGGAGTGGAGTGGGGGAGAGGAGGGCTTCCTCACTAGCTAATTCAGGCAGAAAAACAAAAACCATTTTAGATGCAGATTACACTTTCCTGGGGGCTGCTGGGAAAGTGTGAGAGCCGCCTTTCAGGGCCCGGTTGATCCCCAGATGGGGAAAAAGGGGGCAGCTCTCTACTAGTTCTGAACTCTAGTTAGTTTCCAGCCAGCCCAAGGCACCGGCTCAGCTGACCACGTGATCAAACTGCTGGGACCCTCCCCTCCCCCACGGGCAAAGCAGACTACTTCCTCTGTGGATACTCCTAGAAGCAAAACTCCATGTGGAAGGCACCAAAAAGAAAAAAAGATTTAAAAAAAAGGGCATTCCCTGTGAAGCTAATTAACAAAATCATTATGGACCACAAAATCTAGACATATATTACAGTAAAACATGTTCTCTTGAATAGTTCAACTTTCTGACCATTGTATGGGGGAAAGCTTCTGGTGGACCAGTTGCTAGCCTTTTATTCCTCCTTGAGAATAGGAGCTCTGAAAACAATTTGAGA
>NW_006431956.1:13800101-13803652 GCF_000325575.1 Pteropus alecto | reverse complement strand
ATGGACCATAAAATCTAGACATATATTACAGTAAAACACGTTCTCTTGAATAGTTCAACTTTCTGACCATTGTGTGGGGGAAAGCTTCTGGTGGACCAGTTGCTTTTATTCCTCCTCGAGAATAGGAGCTGAAAACAATTTGAGGCTCTGTATTAATGCCATTGTCACACTGACTCTACATCTTTTACTAAGTCATTTGTTATTTCCCTTACTAAGAACTTTTTGCTGATTGTCAGTTTCTCTGAGAGGGGTCTCTGGAAAACAGTAACTGAATTCTGCAAACTACCTAAGCTCAATAACTCAGATCTGCATGAAAAATACTATTATTGTCATTGCCGTTACTGTGGAGATGTTCTTTCAGGAAGAAATGCTATTTGTACTAGAAGTACACCGTGGGTTTTTTTTTTTTTATTTTGGTTTAATGTAATTTCTGGGTTTAAAAATTGCCATCCCAAACCAATCTGCCTACCGCCATCCTTTGAAATTTGCTGTGAGAGGCATAAGGGAAGCGGGAAGAATTTGAAATTTGATTTTCCTCCAGTCGTATAGAGGACTACAGTAATGAGACCAGGGGCTCAATTTTCAACTCCATTTCTTAGCCAGGGAAGGTGCAAGACGAATTCTTAGTTAATGGCTCTATATGTTGGTAATTCATGACTCAAAATGAACTAACACACAAAAAGTGTCATTTAAGAGGAAAGACAAGGGTTGGAATAAGAGACTGCTGTAAGTGCGGATGGTGATTTTACAGTAAGAGCTAACCTATTACAGAATTGGGTCATTATTGGTTTTGATAATGCAACTGAAAGGGGCATCCACCATGATGGACATTAATCACAAGACTCAGGAACTATTACGTAAGTCTTCTCGGCAAGCCTATTTAATTACAGGCCATGGAGAGCATGTCAACTTCCTTTATGTAAGTTTTTTAAGAGGAAAATCATTGCTAGAACCAAGCATAAGTGGAATTACCCTGATAGATGTTTTATTTTATTTTAGTTTTTTACTTGAAACCCGAAGGCCAAGATGGCTTAAAATGACTTGACATCAGGACACAGAAGAAATAGCGAATGCTTGCTGAAGTCATATAATGTAATTTTCAGAGGCATCGATAACCGTGAAAGGAAAACAAAACAAAGTAAAAAACAACCAAAACAAAAATGTTTCAAACAGAGACCTCGTGTTTGATGTGTTACATGTCTCCTTTCTAAGAGCACGCTGCTCTCTGTCCCCCCGAACTCAGAAATGAAGGACTTTCGACAACTGAGAAAACATTTGCTTAAACAGATGATCTAATGAACGTAATATAGGACCTTTAGTCCTCGTTTTACCAGCCATGTGTCAGCTGGCTGGGGCGTCCTTACACTTAAATGTAAACCAGAGCCCTGGTGACAGGGAAAGGGGACACTACTGACAATTCAGTAAGAGAAGATGCAGAAGCCATTGCTGTTCCAGACAAAGCAGTACAGATGGTCCCCTTTGTGTAGTCTAAGATCAGCCCTCGTGCTCCTCAGGTTTCCAAATGTGAAATGATCATAACGGTGCTGTCTGTCTGAGTTTCTGGACACAGACCTCAGAAGAGAAATCGAAGCATCAATTATAGGTGTGAACCTCATGAGAGACGCATGACAAGCGCCACCAACGATTTCATGTCGGAAAACACAAATTTCACAGTCTGATATTCTGTATAATTCACCTATCAAAACAGAATTTTCCTTTCTGTGTGACCAGAAAGGAACTATATATATATGATCAGGTCACCATTTGTTTCTCCAGCATCCTCTCCAGAAGGTAACCCGATCCTACTGCTCTGACTTGTAGTCCTTAAAATCCCAGCTGCTCCAAGGACACCCTGCCAGCCAAAGAGAAGGGAGGTGCCCCCGATTCCCCACCATTTAAGTCTCTTTATTCAGATGCCTTGGAGCTTGGCTCCTGCACCCCATACAAATTCCTCTTGTGCTTATAAATACGAACTATACTTAGAGCCAATGTGTTAGTACTTTAAGCATATTTGCTTTCTTTTCAAGAGAATCCATTGATGTTCACTTTTATGGGGGTTTCTTTTTATCTCTTTTAAGTGGGAGGATGCTAGAGAGCAAAGACCACGTCTGCAAAACTCGGAAGCTGAAGCGGCCATGTGTGCAGCACACCATGGAGAAACCAATGTTCAGCTCTGCTTCCGGGTCACCGCAGACCAAGTCTGGATTCCAGGTGGCAACTTTTAAGTAAAAATTGCCACTTGTCTATGCTTTCCTCCCCACCCCTTTTATGCCAGAGTGAGCTAAGCCATGACGTGCTCCACAGAGTTCCTAAAGGCCCTGGGTGGGATCCACGAGAATGTGAGAACCGCCACAGGTACGGGCGCCCTGCGCGCTTCCTCACTTTACCTGGCAGTGACATTCTGAACCCTTTCAACAGAGATTTGATGAGGCCTCACTTTTTATTCTGTCTGCCCTCTCCACGTGCCCTCCCTCAAAGCTGCAGTGAGCTGTGGAGAGGGGCGAGGACTATGGGGAACAAATCACAGAGCCAGCCAATTGGGATCATGGGGTTCACAGCTACCGATTGTCCTCCCCGTCTCACAGATGAGCACACTGAGCCCTGGAGAGTTCATTCGAGTCAGGCTCCCACCTCTCCTGTCTCCTGGGCAGCTTCACTTGCTGACTACTGAGGATCTTTTATCCTCCTTTCTACCACTGCCCTAGGTGACCCCTCGATTATTCTAATTCCATTTGCTACACAGATGTGGAGAATAAAATCAGGGCAGGTAAAGCGGAGGGCATACCCATTTTTAAAAATCCCTCTCTCAACCATAGAATTGGGTCTGGTGCTGTACAAGACGTGAGGCATCAGGCACTAGTGCCTTCTCTGCTCATTGAGACCTGGTGTGTGCTGTGCGAGGTGTGTGCCAGCCTGTGTGCTGGTTCTGTACCGCCATGGACGTAGCAGGTGTGCAGGACTTCCCGGAGGAGGTGAGGCAGGGACCAGCCATCATCCATAATGGGGAGAAGCTAGGGCATGGTCAGACGAGGGAAGAGCCTGTGAGCTGAGCCAGGGCTCAGGCCTGGCCTGGGGTGGGGTGGGATTTGCTGGCTCTGAGAGCCAGCCCTGGAGGTGACCTCGATCCAGCAGAAAGAGATCTATGCTCTGTCTCCTGGGGTCCTGAAGGGGGCGAATTTTCCCTATTGCTCCTTCCCCTGAGCTGATGCTGTCCTCCGCCCCCACCTCTAGGACTCAAAATTCTTCCCCTTCCTTACCAGGGCGGGAGAAACTCATTTGAAACTGGACTCTTGCCTCTATAAGCTTCTCTGCTAAAAAACAAACAAACAAACGACTGTAAAACAGACTTTGTTTCCATAATGCATCTAGTTATTTCACTTTTCATCAATTCTTAGCCTTAGTGAATAACAGCCACAAACTTTACTTTTAAGAGAGACACACAGCAGAGCCTCCATCTCACCCCCTGGAGGCTGACAGGTGTGCGCAGAGACCCGGAGACCGCGCCGGGCAGGCCGTGGTCACCCCGCTGCCGGAGCGCCCGGCTGTGGCGG
>NW_006431956.1:13760391-13800061 GCF_000325575.1 Pteropus alecto | reverse complement strand
CGGAGGGCGCGGGGGGGTGGGGGGTCCTAGGGCGCCGGGCGCTGCAGCTGCACTGTCGCGCCCGGAGCCTCCTCTCTCCAGCGTACCCATCTCGCTCGCGCACCTTCTAGTTTTATAGTCAATTCTTGAAAACCAATTATGTGCTTCAGAGCGTAAGTATTTTTGCAGTGAGTTCATTTTCTTCTCTCAGACCACAGAATTTAAAGAGAGGGGAGAACTTCTGTGCTTTGCAGAGGGGAAAAACAGTTTTTCTAATGAAGGACCTGGTTTCTGGAGCCAAGGAGGAGGGCGAGGTGCTGAAATTGGGGGCGTAGAAGAAGACCCCCTGCGTTGACCAGCTGGTCTGTGGCTTGGCTTCTCCGACTGTCGGCCGCAGAGAATTTTGTGTTTGCCCCCACGTGTGACTAGAGCTTAAAATTAATCATTTCCCAGATTATGCCATGTGGCTTTAAGTATCCCCTTTTGCAAACTTGACAATTTCTTGACTGGACGAGGTTGAGGGGATTAAAGTTTACTAAGAGGTGGGCCAGGGTGTACCACATTAAAGGGTCTAATCGGTGTAACATGACTGAATTCATAGAAGGGCAAAGGATAACATGATAACAAGTTTCTACCCGTTCCCACACATATATACCCACTTGGTGTGCATAAGAACCCCAGGACCTCGGTAAATGACAAACTGGTGTAGAAAGTGACACAGCGAACCAGAGAGGAATTGATAATGTTTCCAAGCTTGCCTGCTCACAAGCCCCTTCTGAGAAAGGCGCTGGAGAAGCATCTCTGTGCCACCCCCAGGCTGTACCTTGTCCTGGTCAAGGGATCAACTGAAGTGCTCTGGGCTGGGGAGGGGATAAGAGACCTAGTCAGATCTCCCCACTTCTTTCTTACTGAATTCCCATATGAGATGTATGGGAAAGGGATGCAGGTGGGGGTGACCAATAGTCCCGGAATGCTCAGGACTTCGAGTGTTCCCAGGATGCACAAATGTCACTGCTAAAACTGGTAAAGTCCTGGGAAAACTGAATTCAGTTAGTCAGCACAAATACAGGCAGTATGGTGGGCAAAAGCTGAGAGCCACAAAGAGAGACATTAGCAAATGAGGCAGAAAGAGAAAGAGAGAGAGAGAGAGAGCATGAGTGAACAGGAGAGAGCATGTGAGCAAATGAGAGAGAGCAGGCCGAAGGTAGAGAAAGAAGCGAGCAGGCATGGGGACAGCTGGATGAGGGACAAGGACAGATCCCTGTTGGTTTTTCAGAGTGGCTGTCATCTTGACGTAGATACTGCTGTACCCTAAATGTCAAAGAACCTTGTCCAACTGCTCAAAAGGCCTGGAAAAGCCATTTCCTATTCTTCCTGCTTCCTCGTATAAATCAGAACCCAACCCATGGGTAGGCCTCTTCCTTGTCATCTAAACCAGTCGCAACCTGTGAAAATCAGAACATTCAAGTAGAGAGTTTACTGTGAGGGGTGGGAATGGTGGCAAATTATAACAGAAAGTAAAGACGTTTAAAAAAATTAGTGGTGGGAGCAGAGATTGGCAGAAAGTTGATAAAATAAATAAAGGCCAATGTCTAGGATTCTAGCATTTCAAATGAGGAATTTAAATTGTATCCGGTAGGCAACGGGGAATGAATAGGCCAGATCTGTGCTTTAGAAAGTGATTTTGTTGGCGCAGTGGAGGCTGAATTGAATGTGGGGAGTGGGGGGTAGGGGGTGGGGGAGGGAAGAGCAGCCAGGCAATTAGTTAGAAGCCATGATAAACCTACAGCGAAGCTCAGACTGCGTCCCCCGTTACCTCTCCCCACCTCCTCCACATTCTCTCACAAGAGCAAGTGGCCTGCAACCTGCCCACCTGGTTTAAATGTTCTCCTAAATTAAAGCTCATCCATTACACACAAGTTTGAGGCACTAGTCTACAGAAATTGTGTAGATGATCACACCAGCATCTATGTATCCAATAAGAAGCAAAAATAAACCACAAATGTGACCCAGTGAAAACAGTGGCAGGAAACTGGTAATTCACAAAGTACTGTTTTATTCAAGTCCTCGGTTTACTCAGAAGCAACCCCGCACTCACTCTTGAGCTGTGTGATCCTGGACGAGTGGTTATTTAACCTCTCCGAGCCCTGGGGTTGCTTCTCTGTAAAACGGAGGCTTTAGGCCGAACCCTCTCAGTGATAACGTGGGAATCCAGTTCTCTTGTAACTGCTTTGCCAGGCACCCCATGTTCGTGTTCGTGAGGTCAGATGATGCATGCCGGAGCCTCTTCCCACCCGCTCTGGCTGTCCTAAGGGAAGGGAGTTGAGGGGAGCTGTGCTTTACTCCCTATGTTCTTCCTTCAGCGTGAGTGCCAGCTATACATATGAGGCTCCAGATTTGTTTTATGAGGCCTCGTCTTTACACAGAGGGTGAGTGGAGTGCACACAGAGCTTTAAGGTAAGGGGACCACCTGGTCATAGCCACCTCACACTGCTAATATTTCTGCAGGCGTGTCAGCGTGGAGAGAACACTAGCTCTGAATCCCAGCCTGAGTCTTTGCTCCACCATTCGCTTGCCTGCAGGTATTTTTTTCTACCTGAAAACTGGAAATAATAATAGTGCCTACCTCGCAGCCTGAGTCTTTGCTCCACCATTCGCTTGCCTGCTGTGCGAACTTGGGCAAGGTATTTTTTTCTACCTGTAAACTGGAAATAATAATAGTACCTACCTCACAGGGTTGCTGTGAGGATAAAAAGATAGTACCTGGCACATTGGAAGTGCCATGTAAGTGTGGGAAGTGAATACATAGAATGTGTTTGACAGTTCTATCAATCTTGGTCATAACATGATAAACCAACCTTTATCATTCTCATGTGGGTCATGATCCCTGAGCAATCCAGACATATGACTAAAGCTTCTGGGTCTAATACGAAAGGTAAATTGCTGGACTGATCAGCAAGATCTCTTAATATTTGTTAGTTCACTCCTACATAGTGACGTGGTAGCTATTCCCTCTACTTCACAGGGAATTTATTTGGGCACTGTTCTTCTATGTTTGCAGTGCTCTGAATGAAAATAAATGCGATGACCTCAGTAATCGAAACACAATAAAAATATGAAAATAGATTTGGATGGGGCATGCCCAGTGGTATTAGGTTTGCAAGACTGGCTGGAAAGATTAGAATACATAGAAATTTAGTCAATGTAGGAAGCGTCTGCTGGGGAAGATCGTGCTTTCCCAGTTAGAAAGACTGGGGATCCCAACTCTCACCCCATCAGTAACCTTCCTCCCTCGCCCCCCTCCACAAAGGAAGAAAAGAACAGGCTTTTGAAACCAAAGCATTTCTACTCTATGTTGATGTCAAAATCCAGTGAACACAGCTCCGGACACACAAAGAGAATTAGCCAGGGAATTCCACACAGCCGTAGAGTGGAAATGGAAAGGACAGAAAGCCTCTGGAATCTGATAAACTCACTGATAATGTGGCTCTAAAAACACAGTCAATAGATTCATAACTTGTTTAGAATGGGATTCGGTCACCTCAGGACTACTGGGTTTTACAAAGGAGAAAACACACAAGCAACATAGCACAGAAATAGATTTAGATGTCTGGACCTTCATTTAGCAGGTCCACAAACCAATTCGGAACACCCTCAGAGATCCTAGCATCCTAGATGCAGTGGAGTGATGGCAAATATGGCTGGACAGGTGGTGGTCCCATGCATTCAATGCACAAAAGCTTGACCTTTACCCTGTAAGCACCGCGGAGCCATGTGCAGGGCAAAAAGAGCCAGGACATGATCGGATTTCCGTTTTAGATAAATCTGTGTGGAGAACAGATTTGACAGAAGCAGGAAAAGGGACAACACTAAAGCGTCCATTACAATAGTTCAGGAGGAACAGAGATGTCAGAATCTAAGCTATTTTTTAAAAAACCGTGTGGAGTTCAAAAAATAATTAGGAAGTAAAACTGACATGGTGTAGGGGTTAATTGAACTTGAGGTAGCAGAAGTTGGGAATATGACCCCAAACAGCTGAATGAGCTCAGGTGACACATCGACATCTCACCTAGGTTTTATACTGATTTAGTTTGGTCAGTACAACCACAAATAGACCCGACTAGTTCCAAAACAACTTCATCGCTCTAATAGAATTTCGTTGGTACATTCTTTCAATGCTAGTTAACTCTGCATTGCATGTTCTAGGCAAAAGAAAAAAAAAAATGAACATTTTGCAAGACTCTTTCTTCATAAAGTTAGGAATAGCTCTAGGCACATCGCATAGCATTAGTTTTATGTTATGTGAAATTTGATTGATTACCGTGTGCCAAATTACAAATGCTTGTCAAGAAGTCTAATGACTCTTTGTCAGAAAGATGCTGTATGTATGAGTTATAAAGAAAAGATGTGGCAGAAAAACTAAAGTTCAACTAAACATGTATTAATCAGGTAGACCCTTTTACAATTTTAAAATTCCTGTGCCTAGTTGTGTATTCAATTTGCCTCAGGTGCAATCTCTAGGACTCAGTGCAAACTTTTTGGTTTAATTCCAAATCATAATAAAATGTGTCAGATGTGATGCCTAGTGCCCAGCACAGTATCTGGCCCATAGTAGACATTCTGAAAATATTTGTTGGATAAACAGATGAAAGGAAAGGCAACCTTGGACAGATTCAATCCCCAGAGTCTGAAGCCTTGCCCGGAAGCATCGTGAAGAAGCAGGAGGAGACAGGGCAGCAGCATAGCGTTCTACACCTCTTTCCTGGCTCCAAGCCCCTCTCAGACTGCCTTTGGGGCTTAGGGCCTGCCAGCACCTGCACCTTCCTGCATCTTTCTTCACGACATCACTTCCCGAAGAGTTAGAGCCGCGGAGGACCCCAAGAGAATGAGACTAACCAGAAACACAAATCCTTGTGCACACATTTGGCCACTAGAGGGCAAGAGAGTCAAAAGCCTGCTTCTGGTTGCCCGCGTTCTCCCTGACAGGGTGGGGTAGCATCCTCAGCATTTCTTTTTGCTGAGAGCCCCCAGAGCTCTGTACAAGTAGTGCAGGTTCATCCCCAAGCGATCTGAAATATCCGCTTTAGTAAGGCTTTCCTTGTTAGCTAATAATCATTTTAAAATAGAAATAGCAAGCAATCAAGAAAATTTCCCAAAACCGACCAACCAAGACTCCGTAAGGCCTCTGCATTGAGCTTCCTCCTATGCAACTGACCAGAAGCTGAGGCCAGAAATGCTCCTTAGAGTGGCCGGGTGTGCCTAGAGGCACTTCGAGTCAGGTAGGAGTGCCAGGCGAAAATACAGGAAGCCCAGTAAAATTCACGCTTTAGATAAACGATGAATAATTTTTTAAAAAATATAAGTCTGCCCCAAGTTGGGGGGAAATTTGTTATATTTATTTGCTAAATCCAGTAGCCTTCCCTGCATGGGCATGAGGACACTTGTTCTTCCGGGATGCCCAGGTGACCTCCACTTCTCTGCCTTTGTTCGTGCCACCTCCTCCCTCTGGATGCCCTTCCTCCTCCCACTTTACCACCTGTGTCACACTCCTTATTCCAGGTCCGGCTTGAACGTTATCTCCTGCTTCCTCTTCAGCGCCCGTGGGGCCATGTGTCCCTGTGTGGTGTAGCATCTATCACAGCTACCGAGTGTTCCAGGTCAGTGTGTATGTGCAGTAGAACAGGCGATTCTCAGTGGGGGCACACTCAGAAGAGACGGGGCAGATTTGGATCACCGGGGAGAAGGGGTCATTCTACGGGGTCCTCTATATGGGAGCAGAGACAAGGCTGGAAACAACTGAATTTCCAGGTCCTTGAGAACGGAGACTAGATCATGTTTATTGCTCATCTTCACGTCCTCTGTGCCTGGCACAGAGACTAGCTCCCAGCAGAATCGCAACACGGATACATGAGTTTATGGAGGCTGAATCAGAAAAGCTCTAGTTCTTTGTAAAAAAAAAAAAAAAAAGAAAGAAAAAAAGAAAAAATCTCCCATCATTCCCTTTCTGGCACATTTTATCTCTTAGACCCCTCTGTCCCTTTCCTCCTTATTCACCCACTCCATGAAAAATAATATTCATTTGATGAGTTACTGTCATCGGATTTTCTGACAGTACTGTTTTCCCAGGAGCATTTTCACACTTCACCCTCTTGGCTCTGCTACCCTCGAACCCCAGCCTACTACTCTCTGTTTTTAACCTCTTTTCTGAAAATGGATGCCCTAGAATAAAATCCTTACCCCTCCACTCCAACAGTAGCCACCCAGAGGGCATTTAGGACAGAGCAGGTGCATGGCACCTCCTGCATAAAAGCCTGTGTGCCCAGTGCCGTGGACTGGGCAGCTCACAGGCTCACAGCCACCATCCAGGGATGACTGGAGCTTCATTTTCAACAAAGACAAATGCTCCTGGACCATCTGCCTAATACTGTTCAGGCAAAGTCCAAGGTAAGAGGAGATGGCATCCTGAACTGGGCCCTGGGAGGAGCTTGATAAAGGGACCAGAGTTTCCATAGGGAAGGGCGGGGTTCAGGACACGCCATAGTGGAGGCTGCAGTCCAAATCCAAAGGGAACTCTTAACCTTCCCTAGTCCTGAGGAGCAAGAGATTGGAGCACTTACCCAACCTGGAAAGAGAGCCCCAGGGGAGGGCTGCCCCTCAGCGTGGCCTTCCCCAGAGGAACTTAGCCCACCTAGGGGGACTCAGCAGGGGGCGTGGGAGGAGGGGGCCCACCTCATTCTCCTTGACTTCTATCTAGCTTTTGTTAAGTGTTTGCTGAATGGAATTAAGCAGCGAATTCAGCCATTTTTGAGTAGAAGCACTCTTTGGTGAGTGGAGGGCGTGTGATTCAGAAAGGCCCATGGGTCGGCCCCCACTTCCGCACTGATCTCCCTGAGACACGCTGGTGTTGCCCTCTGCCCGCGGCACAGAGCAGAACGTGTCATAATATCTGGGAAAGTGGTGTGCAGCCCACAATACTGCGGAGCAGGGAGGGATAAGATGGCTGGAGAGAAAGACCAGGGACAGAAAATCAATACAGGTTGCTGGGGCTAAGGACCAAGTGAGCGCTCCAGGCACCTGGTTTGGGGGTTGAGCAGAGAGTGAAAATAAAGGCCGGGATTGGCAAGCGACCTTAGAAGGGTTCGCCAGTTACTTACAGTCTCCCTGGAGGTGCTATCTATCTATTTATTTATTTATTTATTTATTTATTTATTTATTTATTTATTTTTTCTATTATTTATTATTATTTATGCCTACAGCACCTGATCTTCCTAGGTGGTCTCCCATCCAAGTACTAATCAGGCCCGACCCTGCTTAGCTTCTGAGATCAGACATTGGGCTTATTCAGGGGGGTACGGCCGTAGACCATGGACTGTGGCTCCACTGGGGTGCGAACCCAGGACCTTCTGTGTGTAAAGCAGACGTGCTAACCGCTACACTATGGAATCAGGTCCAGTAGGTGCTTTTTAACAAAAATGAACAGTAAAATACATAGTACTTCTTCCTCCATTCCTTCAGAAGCATCTGTTGAGGGTCTCCTGTGCCCCGGGCAAACTACAGAACGATGTGGGCTCAGCATGGAATGTCCACAGTTTAATTGCCATGGCTCACAAGGAACGATCACTTTGGCAGGGAGGCACTTCTTCCTTTGATTTTCCAGAAGTAAGTTTTCCCCCAACACTCTGCCCCACTCCTTACACTTTCAAGAGGGAAATCGGGCATGCCCAGTACAAATTAATCAATCAGTCAATCAATCAATCAATCAATCAATGGTTCGCTCGCTCATGCTCACTTTCTCTCTCTCTCTCTCTCTCTCTCTCTCTCTCTCCTCCCCCACCCCAGTGTTGGGAGGGGAAGCCTGTAGTGGTCCACATGTGTCTAGAACTGCTGAGAAAGGTAGTATCATTCTGGGGTGCAGACCACTGTTGCCCTAACCCTAAACTATATTTTAACATTGGCTTTATCAGTAAACAGGCTGATATTTTAGTCTTTTTTTTTTTTCTTACTCTTTTGTTTACCTCTAATTTGCTCAGAACTTGGGTAGGGAAGGTAGTATTATATATGAGGCCTTCTTAAACCACAAACCATCTCCTGGTATACAGTTAGCCATTGTTATAAATTCTTTACATTTCCTTTCATATTTAGTTATTGGCACAACCCTAGGAAGAAGGTGCTGCTAAAATCATCATCATCATCATCATCATCATCATCATCATCACTATTATTATTATTTTGCAAATGAGGAAACAAGACATTCATTAGCTGGACAAAGTTCACACAGTTACAAAGGGGAGGAGCTGGGATTCCAACTCACTTTTGGGCTGTAAAGCCTAGAAAGTCCCTTCAGTCTATACTGCCTCTGTTTAGATTTCTTTTGCAGTAGAATCCTCCCATTTTCTATCCAAGTTATTTTAAATTCTCTTTAAATCAACAAACCAAAGTACATGTACGTGACTATTCTTTTTGATAAGAAAATGCTGAAGAGAGAGAAAACAAAACAAATGCCCTTGCTGAGAGCTGAGATCTGCTCTAACACCTCGAATGTTAAGAATCGAACACTTTTCTCGTCTATTGTTGACACAGATTGAGCTATCTGGATTAACGCATCTAGCAGCTCACTTAGTTCCTCAAGGAGAGACAATTTAAGCCATTATCTTCGTTCACGTTACAGAGCAACGATTTGGAGAATTTTCCCCTATAGCTAAAGGAAGACGAGTATTACATGACCTGATCCTGGAGAAGACGAAGTCTCTGATGCTGTATTTATAACTCATCAGTCCTAATCCTGTCTACACAGGACTGAGCGTTTGCATCACGAAGAAACACTGCCAAGCAGCTATTTAAATTAGACCCTGACATAAAATGTCTTTTCAGACATCTACTACTTCGCAGCGAACATTCTCTCCAGAGAAGTCCACGAGATTCCCATAAAACCAGAGCTATAAGATTTCTTCGAGACAAGTAAAAACTACCCTGAGGGTGTTTTGAAGCTAGAGCTTTTTAGTCATCATTGCTGTAAGCTTCCCAAGATCTTGCTGGAAGCACTGCCGCGGCCATTGTTCATGCTACTTCTGGTCACGGACACAGAATGAATTCCTTGGCCCCTTGTTTTTCTCCAGCGCATTAGGGATGGCGCTAGCCCTCATGTGGTGTGACCGTTAGCTCTGGCTGGAGGACCTGAGCATGGCCCCCTGTCCTCTGTCTCAAATGTGCTTCTCTTAGAAGCCTGGGCCATGGACAAGGGTAACATGAAAAGCTCAACTCTGTGGGGATGGCTTTGGAAAGTAAGGTCACGATGATTATTTCATTGCCTCGGTCTTAGAGTCTCATCTGCATTTCTTTTGCCGGAATTTCAAAACCATAACTACTTTTCTGGAATGGAGAACTTTCTTATCCTGCTTGTTAAATGTTTCTTACTCTTGACCAAATCAATTGGGTAAAAATGCAGGTCTTGAAAACACATTAACAGGATAAAACTGTGCTATGAAAAAACACAGACTCTGTGGTGCGAGGTTGCCTGATAATGTTTTCAGAGGACAGCATGACAAACCTACATCCTCGTTATCCTTTTATCTCCAGGAAATCAATTCTCCAGAGCACTTAACTGGTACAGATTATACATCATTTTCTTATAGATTCTACCCATATGTTAGCTAATTGGAGAGCTCTGGCTGGCGTTTCCTGGAGTAGATGCCAAAGGATGAGAAGATGTTAAGAAAATATCTAGTCAGCAGCCTGTCTACCCTTACACATGACATCCTCAGTGGCTCGTTCTAATTCTGGAAACCCTAGATAGCGCTGGGCTCTCCCAGGACATATGGGGGAATCTGTGGGTAAGAGAAACTTCTGAGCTCCTTATGTTTGTCAACTAGGCATACCTGCTATGGGAAAGCCCTAAAGTCAAATTCTAAAGCTCAGTGGGAATCTAAGGCTGCTTATCTTTCTACTGTGAGTAGGTGGTTCTGCACCCATGCACACCAAGCTGCTCAGGCAAGTTCAGGTTTTAGAAATAAGAAGGAGTAACTGCAGTACAAAACAAGTAGGCAAAACTATCCTCCATGAACTATTTTAGTATTTCTGGATAAAAGTGTATGTGCATATGTGTATAGGAGAGGGGGTGGGAATGGAAAAGATTTTTACTTACTTATTACATTCATTGTGGGAATAATGGAGTTTTACACCAAGGCAATAAATGACTGCCTGGAGCTGCTCCCTAGTGTCTGGGTCACATTTTCAAAGTATTTGGAAACAAAATGATTTGAGCTCATCCTATGATCTCTCTACCCCTTCAGTCTACCGTTTATTAGTAAGAACAGTTGTCATTTACTGTCATTTAATGAGTGCATGCTTTTTCTCAGGATTCATATTGAACATTTTCATGGGTGGCATCATTTATTCCTCTCAACAATCTGATGAGGTAGATACTATTATCATCCCCACATTACAGATGAGGAAATGAGGACTTGACAGCTCAAATCACAAGCCCACAGACACACAAATGCCAGGAGTGATCCCAGGGTTCACAACCAGGCAGTTTGATTGCAGACCCCACGCTCCCAAAAGGTCTGCTCTGCTCCCTTGTTGGGGCTCGAGATAAGTGTCTGGTCTCCTTGAGGCTGGAAGGGGTGACTACCAAACACCTGTTTCAATAGGTGTCTCATGATGTCACAGTATACACTTGCATTACAGGTGATTCTTTAAGACCCCACCTCCAGTGCAAAGAACAATTACATTTTAGTTAGAAGGTACCATGAATAAGTTATAATTGGCGGCAGCCTATTGAATGTAGCCAAGAAATCTTGCAACTTCAGTTCCAGTCAATTCCACAAACAATTACTGAATCCCAAATATGCACCTGCTACTGTGCCAGAGGCCAGAGATTCAAAGATGCAAATGAGGGCCCCTTTTTAACACATGATTTATTTATACACCTATGGGTCTCCAGTGGCATGCTAGAAAGTACTTGAAACCTCATTATTATTATTACAGCTTATCTCTTTGAGACTTCAGTTTTACTCAAAGATTGGAGGTGGGACAGGGGAATTAAGTAATTGAATAGCTAAGTAATTTAAAACACTTCAAACATTTAAAACAAACACAGATATTATGGAGTTGAATAAAAATATTGCCTTATTTTTAAGATAAAATACTGGCTTCAAAGAAATCACATGCATGAAGTTAACCATCTCAGGGTTATACACTTGAATTCCCAAGGGTGCCTGTTCTCTTTTCTCTGCTGATAGGAGTTACTTCGTAACTAGGTAGAAACAGTTGAAAAGCACAGACTCTATTAATTAGTGAAGGGAGATAGATACGTATAGACAGCGATACTCTTTTTTTAGAAGCTAGATCTTCCAAACTGAGAAAGAAAGTAGATGACCTAGGAGTCAGGGAAGAGAAAGAAACTATGAGAAGCTTCATTATGGTCAGCTCAGTCAGCTACCAAAGATATGTGAACAAATACAATAGAGATAAGAATGAGAGAAAGGGGCTTAGTGAGCCCCTCATGTTGTGACAAGGGAGGAAGCTCGAGTTTGGAAGAATTGAGTGGAAGATGGAACCAGGTTTTCAGAAATTGGTTATGAACAAATTTTAAAGATACTGGCTGGGCCGGCAGATCAGGGTGTGAGGAAAGGGTCAGAGGCATGTAAATAAAGCTATCCTAGAAACGAGGCAACGTTGGAAGAGGAAAAGAGAGACAGGGATGGAAGCTCAGTCTCAGAGTGCAAAGTTGAGGAAACCAAGCAAAATGAAATGAGGATGAAAAGAGTGAAAGGCAAATAGATAAAAACTTATAGGTGATGAGAACAAAAAGATCTAACTTCTACATAATAAGTTTCTCTGGAGAAGACCGAGTAAGAGAAAAAGGCATAATTATATCCAAAGATAATTCAAGAAGTTTTTCTGAATAAAAAAGTTGAATTACAGATTGAAATATAGACTAAAAAAAAAAAAACAGGAAAACTGCTCAAATCATAAGAAGAAAAAAGTCAACTCTGAAAGGCAGTGGGTAATAGTATGAAGACTTCAGAGATGTCAAGCGTGACTCACGAATTTTACATACAGTGTTGTCATTCGAGCATAAAGGCAAAGACTTTTAATTTTAAGAACTCAGGAAAATACTTTCTGTGAGCCCTTCTGAGGAAATATTGGAAGACCAAACCCCAGTCACCCACGAGAGGATTTGAAAGGCTAGAGTAAAATGTCGGCCTTGAGGACAGAATCCATTTAATACTAAAACCGAGACAACTGTAGGAATTAAAATTTCAGAATTTAAATTTTATGAACAATGTCCATTTAAAAATAATAATATTGCTAAAAGTACCGAGAAGTAGAAGATAAGAGAGAATAGAAAATAGAATGTGTTGGTTTCCTAATTTCTCAAATGGAAGGTCACAAGGCATCATCACCTTCAAGCTGGTAAATCAGGTAACAGAAGTATAACTTAGTACACTGATTTTTAAAATCACGTGTACATGTTACTTATTAAAACAAATTATGAATAGTAAAATAACAGAGAGTTACAACAAAGGAAGAGGACTTGCAACGAACATGCTAAAGAGAAAGTCTTGGAAAAGATTCCTATAAAGCTTTTACCAACCAAACTGTGAAAATGAGTTGTGTCCTGGTACATGCACTTAGAACTGACTTCAACTGGAATTCCTTATGCTGCAGCATTAACGCATGGCATATCTTCTTAGGACATGAATATTCCTCAAATATTGGAATGTTACCTGTGGGTTTACAGGGTACACAGTGAAAGTGTGAAGACTTTTACAACAGTGACAGTTGGGTGAATGGTGACCCCAAGAGTTCACTCTTAAGCAAAGAAGTTCCCCCTTTTAGGTGGTAGATAAATGGGGAACAGAAACTGGAAGAGGAGTTTCTTCTTGAGGGTCTCCTCTCCCATTTCAGGTCAAGCTTTTAGGTCATTGATTTGAAAATATTATTTCAGCATCGAATCTCTTTCTCTTTTTACATACAGAAATACCTGTTTTACCAACGTTACTCATATCTATATTACATACTATATGTAATGAGAGAAATACTTTTTTCCAAAATAATATAGTCTTCACCTCTGTACCAACCAAGAACAGGATTTACCAGCACATCTGCAATCCTCTTATTGTTTTAATGACTACCTACGGGGCTAGGGCTCAAAACCTAGTAGTGAGGATAAAAAGAAAAAAGAGAAATCTTATGCTACTCTTGGTTTTGAGTCTAATACTCTTAGTTACGGGATCAACTTTCCTGTTTCCATTAGTTTTGCTTTGTTCTCCATTAGCTGGAAGCCTGCCCTAGACAGTAGTCCATGCATTGAGTTTCTTGCGGTGACAAAGGGGCATCAGTGTCATGTAAAACCCTCCATAACATGGAGCAGAGGGTGGCGCCCTTGGAAGGTGCTTAGTCAGTATGGATGACAGACTGAAGGTGCCATAGAAATTGAAGCTTATTTGCATTGGAAAAAAAATCTAGGCTTTCATAAACATCCCCTCATGAAAAGAATTTGCTAGATATCCTAAAACAAAAAAACAAAACCCAGTATCATCTAAAACGAACAGCTGTTAGGACAGCTGTTACTAAAAACAGATTAAGGTACAACTGCTACATAAACAATGAAAACGGGAAGTATTTTCCCATTTTATTCCGGTGGAATTTAAAACCCCTCCCATTTATTACCCAGTAATCCCACTGGGATTCAGCACATTTCAAGTCTCACAAATGCAAAAAACACTGTTATAAACCAAACGTAAATATTCCACCTCCCTTAGAATGTCTCAGAGTTCTAAAAACAACATGCACCCTACACTTCCCTCAGTCTGCACTCCTTGTCCTCTGTTTAAAACTAAAGTGTTTGTCATTAAACATAAGCCCAAGAACAACTAAGAGGCAGCTGTCCCGCTCTGTACGTGGCCCTGGTCAGTGTGGGTGTCACTCAGAAGGGGGTGACTGACATTCGAGAGGTCCCAAAGGAGACACGATTTTATAAAGATGGTAAAGAATGTAGCGACCGTTCCTATAAGAAATGTATTTCCGGGAATTGAAGATATTTCGTTTGCAGAGAAGTCTTGAGGAGACACGGCAATTGTCTGAACAAATTTGAAAGGCTATCACATGGAGTATAAAATGGATTTATTCTGTGGCCCTGGGAAGCGCAGAACCAGTGTCGGTGAATGGGCTCATTTGAATTCATTATAGGAAAGATTTTCTGTCTAGTTGGATTTAGCAAAAAAAAAAAAAAGGTTGATTCCTTAAATAGAGAGGGAGTTCCCTGCCACTAAGAATAACCAAGCAGAAGTGAGCTGAGCATCGCTCAGTTGTGTGGAGAGGTGTCTCGAACTGGAATGTAGGACCACCCAATGGCCTATTTTTACATCCTATCATTCGTGCTTAGTTATAAAGCCTTTTTTTTTGTAATTTTTAAAACTAAGAGAATAATGATTTGGTGGCAATTATTTTAAGACTCAGAGCAATTTAGCTCCATTGCTTCTTTTATCATTACTCTCTTTTGTGAAGATGAATGAGAAGCAGATGATGAACAGAAAAAGGGGAGGAAAGCCCAGAAGAAGGAGGAGACAGAAAGAGAATCCACAGCTTTCTATTTTGTGTCCTTTCTTGGAAATTGGGCTATATTTGAAGTAATATTAAATGTGAACTATTGCATTCCTAGGGTGCACTTTCATCAAAGACCAACTCACCCTTGCAAATTGTCTCCTAAAATTTCTCACTGGACATGAATTTTCGCCAGCAGCTCTACAATGTTGGTACGAAATGACATAGTTCTTGGTTTTATTTGTTCTCTCCATGGAAATTCTCTCATGTCTTTCGGTATGATATTTCTGAGCTCATCCATAACTGGTTAATAATCTATATTAAGAAAAATATAGGTTTACAGGATAAGGAATATAGTCAAGAATATTTTAATAACTATGTACAGTATCAGAGGGGTACTAGATATATTGGGGTGATCAGTTCATGAGTTACATAGATGTCTCGTCACTATGCTATACACTTGAAACTAATATAATATTGTATGCCAACTGTAATTGAAAAATTAAAAAATATTATCTAAAAAAATAAAATAAAAAATTGAAAAAGGTCATTGGCACTGGAAAAGAAAAAAAAAATATAGGTTGTGTTTACAGATTAACTTTAAAGAACATAGCACACCTCTTCTAAGCCTCCTGCCCTCCTGGCCAAAGAAACAAACAAATTAACACAAAGAGCCCCATTGACTCAAACCACTTCCTAAACAAAACAAAATTAAAACAAACCACCGAAGCCATTATAATCTCCTTGGAGAAAAAAGAGTCACGTTTGAAGCTGGATTAAAAAAATAAGAATCGTGAACTCAGCTGATCACCAAATATCATGTAAGGAACAATATCATGTAAGAAGCCCCATTGATGGATAAACATATTTGCGGTCTTCTAACTGTGCCCATCTGAATACCACGATTCTCTCAAAGCTCACCCGAGTTCCACCTCTCCCCTGGGAAATATGGAAAAGTACATGACAATTCAAGTACCACCTGAATGTTTCACAGGGACTTCAAAATCTGTGCACCTGGAACTGAACTTGGGACTTTGCCCTCATAGCCTGGTCCTCTCTCAGCATTACATGGCTCCAATGTCATTATCAAAACAAAAATGAAAGACACCCTTAACACTTTCCTTTCTCTCTCCCCGATATGCAATAAATAACTAAATCCCACCTAATCTATCTCCTAAATGCCATTCGAATCCATCCTACCACCACCATCCTGGACAAAACCATCATATTCTCTCTCCTGGACAATTGCACAAGCATCCAAGTTAGTGTCTCCAGGTACACTCTTATTCCATTCTGTCTCCGCATATTTGACCCCTTTTACCCCATCTACCTCTCCCCTCCCCTCCACCTTCTGGTAACCACTAGTCTATTGTCCATGTCCATGAGTCTCTGTTTGTTGCTTTTAGGTTTATATACCACATATAAGTGACATCATGTGGTTTTCCACCTTTTCTGTCTGGCTTATTTCACTTGGCATGATTATCGCGAGTTCCATCCGTGTTGTTGCAAATGGCAGTATTTCATCTCTTCTAATGGCTGAGTAATATTCCATTGTATATATGTACCACAGCTTCTTTATCCAGTCATCTATCGTAGGACACTTCGGCTGCTTCCATGTCCTGGCCACTGTGAATCATGCTGCTATGAACGTCAGTGTGCAAATATCTTTTTGGATATGAGTTTTCACGTCTTTGGGGTAAATACCCAGTACAAGGATTGCTGGACCATATGGTAGATCAATTCTTAGTTTTTATTAGGAACCTCTATACTGTTTTCCATAGTGGCTATACCAATTTGCAGTCTCATCAGCAGTGAATGAGGGTTCTTTTTCCTCCGCATCCTCTCCACCATTTGTTATTACTTGTTCTTGCTCCATTCTAGAGCTGAAATGATCTGACAGACAAAACTAATCATGCTGTTCCACTTCAATGGCTTCCAGTTGCCCTTAGGATAAGTTCCAAACTCCTTAGCCTGGCTTCATGGACCTGCGTGATCTGGCTATTTGCTAAGTCTCTAGCTGCTCCTCATCACTCTCTCTTCTGCCTGAGGGCACAAGTCATGTTGAACTTGCTCCCTGTCTTTCCAAAGAAGAGGCCATGCTCTTATCTGCCTCAAAGTTTTATACCTGCTATTCTTTCTGCCTTTCTTCCCCTCCCTCTCTCCCTTCACCCAGCTAAGTCCTACTCTTCCTTCAGGCTCCAACTCCTGACACCTGCCCCTGCTAGATGAGGTCTCCCTCTTAGATTTTCCCATAGCTCTTTACATCTCCTTTGTAACCCACATAATATTTTTAACTCTTCGTTTATTATCATTTCCCAAACTTGTTTAGAAATTTCAAGATAACAGGGACCATGTCTGCCTCACTCACTGCTGTATCCCAGGTACTTAACATCTAATTTATGCTCATAAAGTTGTTGAATGAATAAATTAATGAATGACATGTGCTCTATAAATCCATAATTTCAATGCAAACTTCACTGCAAAGAAGAATCACCTGGATGCCAATTTAGCAGATCCATAATCAGTTTTACGAATCTACCTTTTTGACTAGAACTCTGGGGGATTTTGATGCAGATTGTCCTTGGCTCACACGTTGGAAAGCGATACTCCAAGATACAGAGAGCAAGGAAGAGAAGCAGAATTGAGGCTAAAGAGACAAAAGGGAGCAAAATGGGAGAAGTTAAATAACAACAGAAGATTTATATGACCGTTCGAACCACCACTGAACATCCGAAGGACTCAATGATAGATTGTACAATTAATTCCTCAATAAGGATAGCCCCAAATGGTTAGAAGAAACCATCTGATGAGGCTGGAGGTCCAAGGAGACATCAAAATAAGAAAATAAATTTGAGTTTTTGCTGAAGGATGAGTAATGTTGGAAAGAAAAAAGAGAGAGGGAATAGTGTTGTACACAGACAAGTAGGAGCATGAGTTCAGGGGAAGGGAGGTTTAAGGCAGTAGATGAAGCACTTTACTGAAAAGAAGGTTCAGAAATCGAGTGGTTGGGGATATGATTGGAAATAGTGCCTGACTATAGAGGTCCTTGAAGTTAATGAAGGGGATCAGCATTTGCCACCTCAGAATATGCCAGTTTGACGTAAGGATTATTTTGAGCCGAAGGCATTTGAGAACAAGTAGATGCAGAAGGATCTCTCTGCTCTCCCCGTTTCTGCCTCACGTCAGGGCCTAAATTTCCCTTTGTGAGGGTGTCCCCCCTCCTCTCTCATACCAGGAAGAAGAGATGACTTTTACCACTGAATACGAGTCTGCAGAACAAACTTAACTAAATCCTTATCTTCCATTAGTTCTCTAATGTATTTACTTTCTCACAATTAATATCCCCGAGAAGCCCAAACCTCTTTTTCCTTTGTCTTGTCACCTCTTCACAATTTATTACCTTTTGTTAAAATGGTATATAAGCTTCCAGGCCTAACCACTTTGGGGAGTTTTCGATTCTTCTTTGTGAAGTGCCTTGTGTGCATGTGAAATAAAACCTTTCTTCTGTTAATCCTTTGTCAGTTTAAGTCATAGGCCCTAGTCACTGAACTTAATTGGTTAGGGAAGAAGTTTGTTTTCTTTCCCTTTTTCAAAGGAATGGAATTTGTATAATGGGAAAAAAAAACAAAAAAAAAACCAAAAAAACCCAGAAACAACAACAGGAAAAAATCTCCCGAAAGTAACACCTGACTTGAAATTTAAATAAAAGGATACAATTTGGAATATTTAAAAGGAAATACTCTCTTTTTCATAATATGCCCCATTTCCCTGTAGCATTAAAAGACTTCTTCATAATGTAGCCTTCTTGTGGGTTATAAAAATATAGGACAAAAAAAATGAGGCTAAAGAAAAAGGCGACATGTACGTCATGTCACGGAAGCACTTAGTTCCAAGACCATGAGTGCTAAGAAATTTCAAAGGAAATGGAACAACTGAAATATAAGTCTAACTTTGAACTCAGTTAATACAAGAAGAGTGCCTTTTTTCCGCCTTACTTATTTCATGTCAGCTTTGATGAGTGGTGGAAAGGAATTGAAGGGGATCAGGAAATGCCACTGCAGAATATGCCACTTTGGCATGAGGATCTTTTGAGCTGCAAGCAATTAAGAAACAGCAGACACAGGAGAACTCTCTGCCTTCCCCCCATCTATTGAAAAGCAGGGCATAAATTTCCCTTTGTGAAGGTGTTCCCAACTTTCATACCAGGAAGAGGAGAGTAATTCTTATCACAAGAGACAGAGAGTCAGCACCAAGATGAGTCTGCATAAACACACCTTACTAAAATAACCCTTATCTTTCATTAGTTTCCTCCATATAATTTCTATTTATTTCCTCACAATTAATCATCCCTCGAAGCCCAAAGAGAAGCCTTTGTTAAATGGTATATAAACCCTGAGTCTAAGCACTTCTTTGAGTTTGACTTCTTTTCTGAGAACTCCCATGCATGTAAAATGTTAATAAAATTTGTATTCCTTTCCTCCTATTAATCTGTTTTGCAGACCCCCATATATACTGAACCTAAGAAAGCAGAGAAAAAGCTTTTCTTCTCCAACAGAATCTAATTCCTAAAATTAGACTGGCACAATCCAATATATGATGGCCAACTGAATCAAAAAGGGGTTGTAAAGAGGTAAAAAGGAAAACTCCAGAATTTCACCCTGAATAGATCCTGTCATAGTACCCACAATCGGCTCCTGAACTTCTACGTCTGGAATTTGCAGGTGGTGCAGTGATGGAGCATTATATCCTGGGTTCCACCACTTCCAACCCAAAAGAATTTACCTCAACTCAATTGCCGATTTTTCACCCGTGAACTGGGTATACAATTTCTTTACAGGGTTGTGAGAATCCAACGTGAAAGCATTTGTAAACTGTAAGTCATCTTATAAATAGAAGGCATTATTAAATTCTATCAACAGGTAAAGCAATAAATAGTTCCCAAGAATATTTAATCTTTTTTCTTAAATTACTATACAAGTGACATTCAAGTAAATATTAGTTGTAGATGATGTGAGGTATAAACGGTAAAATAATTCTGAATGATACATAATACTCTTCTGTGTATACTTCATCTCTGTGGCCTCACTTCATTTGCTTTCCTGAGAGTAAACATCTTAAAGCCAGCACTACATCAGTGTTAGTCTCTGAAAACTAAATACTGCAGGAATTTATATGCGATATTTAGGAAAAGTGCCAAACCTGGCGATATCTGTACACACATTAGATAAAAGATTCAGCAAACAGATGCTCTTTCTTGCAATCAGCCAAGAACTTCTAATATTCTGACAACTTGTTAATCAACCAACATATGGCATCACTTTAGTAAACACAACACTCAGATTTTGCTTTTTACAGATCATTTTCTGAGGGATGTAATGGTCCTGACTCATCAACAGTATTCACTGAAAATCAAGTGAAGCTAGCCTCCGCCACCTCCTTAAATTTGTCTAATTACTTGGGGAAAAAATAAATATAGGCATCGATTTGGATTTGGGGCATTTTTTTTTCTGAGTGAAGATTTTTTAAAAATGTCGTCTTTCCAGACATTTGTCAAGTAGTAGAATATCTTTATTATACAGATGGATATATATCACAGGGCAAAATGTCCATTGTTCTTATATTAGTTTTCTGTAACTCTCCTAACAAAGTGCCACAAACTGGGTGGCCTAAAGCAAGATACATTTAGTTTTTCACAGTTTTCAAGGCTAGAAGTCTGAAATCAAGTTGTCACCTGGCTCACTCTAAAGCCTCTGAAGATTCTTTCTTGCCTCTTCCAACTTCTGGTAGCCCAGGCCTGTCTTGCTTGTGGCATGTAATTCCAATCTCTGCCTCACCTTTACATGGCCATCTTCCCTCTGTGTTTCCCTATGTCCAAACTTTACTCTTATTATAAGGACACCAGTCATGGTGGATTAGGCCCCACTGTATCCCAGTATGACCACCTGTTAACCCGGCTACATCTATAAAGACCCAGTTTCCAAACAGGGTCACAGTCACAGGTATGGATGCGGGTTATAACTTTGACATATTTTGGGGGTTACATAATACAACTCTTAACAGTTCCAGATAGCACAAATCTCATCTTATGAGATAATCCTATAGGCAGAAGTGAGCCCTTTCTCATAATACTGACAGCAGACCCCCTTATCTGTGGTTTCACTTTCCAGTTTCAGTTACCCACAGTCAGCTGAGTCCAAAAATATTGAATAGAAAATTCCAGAAATAAACAATTCATGAGTTTTAAGTGGTGAGCTATCCTGAGTAGCGTGATGAAACCTCATGCCATCCAGCTCCCTCTGGCCTTGGGCCTGAATCATGCCTTTGTCCAGCGTCTCCACACCGTAAACGCTTCCTACCTGTCATCAGATCCAGTTGCAATATCACAGGGCTTGTGTTCAAGTAACCACTATTTTACTGAATAATGGCTCCAAAGCTCAAAGTAGTGAGGCTAGCAGCTTGGACATGCCAAAGAGAAGCCGGAAAGTGCTTTCTTTAAGTGAAAAGGTACATATAGGAAAAAACATAGTATATGTAGGATTCGTTAGTACCTGCGGGTTGAGGCATCCACTGGAGGTCTTGAAACATATCCCCCCTCAGATAAGGGGGACCACTGTATCATAGATGACCATCCCTTTTGGATCCCTTTAAACGGGCCCAGCTGGCCGAGGTCTGGAGCTCAGAAAAACCCTTCTTCGTATGTCTCCCTCCCATCTCAGGAATCTCTCTGCACCATCTCCTTCCTTCACCTCTCTCCCCTGGCTTCTGGACTCCCTTTTGATTTCACTCTTCAGTTTCTAATTGTTACCTCCACATTCTACTTCAAATATGTCTTCTCTTCTGCTCTCTGATACCATGTGACCTGGGCAGCTAGTCAGCTGCAAACTCTACCACCAGTGCACCAAGTTGGGCCAGTATTCTCTGATACCATGTGACCTGGGCAGCTAGTCAGCTCTAGCTGCAAACTCTACCACCAGCGCACCAAGTTGGGCCAGTACCTCTGAGGATTGCAAAATCCAGCTCCTTCTTGTGCAAGGTGAGCCAGCCAGGCCCTAACTGGGTGAAGATGGGGAGGTGCAGGAGGGGTCAGGGCTCAGCGGGGGGATTATCCGTTTAAGGGTTTCTCCCACCAGCTGATATCCCAACGCTTAAGCATATAGCGAACTGTGATATATGTAAATAGCATGCTCATAGTCATTCACCTAACTCCTCCACTTCTAAAATTTCAGTAATAATGTTCACTCCTGACATGTCAAAAAGTTACGTATTTCGTGTGTTTTAATGACAACCGAAATATCTCCTCTACAAGATGTTAAAAGCTATACCTCTAATAAAAATGATTAGGAATATGGAAAGACACTAAGACTCTGCATAAATTCACAATTCTGATTCACCTTCAGAGGCTATAGGAGAACCTCCAATGAAAGGGCTCGTAGGTCTCTTTATAATCTCTCTCCCTCGGGCTTTCGTCTCTGTATCCCTATCCCCGAAACCCCTCTCGTGAAGGTTAGCATGACCAAGCCCACCTTGACAAAGCCAATAATCAACTGTCAGTCCTGGTCTTAGCTGGCCTTTCATAGCATGTGAGACAAGTGATCACCTCCTTCCTTCTGAAATACTTTCTGTACTTGGTTCCTGGGACACCGTCTCTCCTGGCCCTCTTTCTTCTTGCTAGTGGCCCTTTGTTAGTCTCCTTTGCTTGATCCCCTACCTCTCCCTTGAGTCCCAGACTTGTACATCAGTTCAGAGAAAAGAGTGTTTCGAAAACTACATTGGAATTTTTGCTTTCATGAATCATTATTGGGCAGAATGCTACCCTGAAAAAATCAGGTCCATCCAGAACCTTCTTCAAGAGGATGTTAGAGCCAGAGCACTCATAGGACAAGAAGCCTCTTTACCCGCAAGGTAGTCTAGAGTGGATATCTTGCAGCTACATCCCATACTATTTTTTATTTTTCTAACTTTCAATCCATGTAGATTTTTCTTCAAGCTTACACAGCATCTTTTAGATTTACACAACTCCGGTCAATTCAGAATAGAAATGGATGGTGCCACCTTCAATTATTTTGTTACCTCGGCGGTGGAGGTGGTAGAGATATGAACAAAAAGTCCGAAGCACTGAGGGCCTTTTGATCATTAGATCCGTTCGCTGCTGCCTTTGTCCTCTCTCCGTCATGAACTTGGACTTGCTGACTGAGTGCCCCTCCCCAGACTGTAGTGTGAGGAAGATTGCCGAAGAAGAGCCTCCCCTGGGAATGTCTCCAGACAGTGCATTGCTGCAAACCCCACTGACTCTCCATTTCTCAGCCAGGATAATAATGGAGTCCCCAAGCGAGGCAAATTTCACACAATGGACTTGGGGACAGATAGGAGAGCTTCTCTGTTTCCTTTAAACACCAAAGAACAGAGATATGTGAAAAGGACTCATTCATCTAACACAAAGGCCAGTCCCCTCTGGGACTCCCACTTTCTCTCCTGCTTCCAGGAGCAACTCTATTTTCCTGTTCTGAAGTCTCAACTTGCCACCAGGCAAAGAGCAGAAAATGTTGCAAAATATTGAACATGAAATAAAGTCTTTTCCACACTGCTATATTTAGAACAGAAACAAACCATCACTGGAAAATGTTATTCTTTTTTCATTGAAATTATCGGAATGACATTGGTTAATAACACCAAACAAGTTTCAAGTGTACAATTCAACAATATGTCGTATATATATTGCACTGTGTTCTTAATTTAATTTAAGTTTTATATAAAGCATGAATACGTGTAGATAATTAGACTCAACAGTCTCTCTACTAGGACAAAATCTGTGCATTTTCTATAGCTAGCAGAGAAATGGACTGGCATAATATATTCAACTATTGCTATTAGATATTGCCTGTTTCTGGGGAAAAAAATCCCTTAATGCTTTTTGAATATTAGAAAATTATCTTCCAAAATAGTAATGTAATGATTTTAGATTTTACTGTTTCATGACCATAGGGTACTTCATTCCCAATAAATTGCTCAGGCCCAGAAGTGCCACGTATGGGCTGCCATCAAAACAAGGTGGTGATTCAGTCAAGCAAAACTGATTCCATCTAAAAGAAGCACCCTTTCCCTCGGAAGAGTCCTAGTGACCTAGGATGCCTGACCCTAGCACAGTGAACCCAGGACAGGCTAAATACTCAGTAACATCCAACCGACTTGCTGACTGATTGACTATCGCCGTCTTTTCCAGATCTATATTTCATTCACTCATTCATCACGGTTCTTTGGATATATTGAATAAACTACAAGGCATTGAGATACAGTAGGGAACAAAATAAATTTCCTGTCCTCACAGAGCTAGCCTTTTAGTGGTGTAGACAACAGTAAACAATGACTGATAAACGCGGTGAAGAAAAACAAAGCAAGATCACGGGTAGAGAATGCTGGCAGTGTTATTTGGGGCGGGGGTGGGGATGGTGATTAGAGACTGTGTCTCTGATGAGGTAATACTGATGCTCTAGGTTCCCACATGAGCCATGCAGCTACCTAGAAGAAAAATGTCCCAGGTAGAAGGAACAGCAAACACCCCAGGCAAAAAGCGTGTTTGGTAAATATGCAGAGCACCAAGGAAGTCTCTAGAAGAGACAGGAATGGAGAGAAAAAAGGGAAGAGGGTAGAATATGGTCTAGAAGGGCCAGCGTGGGCCAAACCATGAGGGTCTTGCAAATTTTATGCCAAGCGTGATAAGAAGTGATGGCATATTTACTGAGGGCCTTCTTGCCCCAAAGTTCTGAGTTTTAACGCTCTTGGTAATATAGAGATAAATAAAGATAATAGCGGACACAGCACAAAATTCAGTGTGTGGAAGACTTTTGGAAATGTTCCTGTATCTCATGCTTCTGAAGAGTTCACTGGCTCAAAAGGACAGCCAGCCTCCAGCCTGGTTCACCAGGCCCTGCTGGCAGCTGGAATTTCATGAATTATGTCCCTGAATGAGCCCCTCTAGCCCCTGGATTGTGCGCTTGGCAAGCCCGTTGAGCCCAATGGACTTAAACACACCTTGAGCTGTGGCTTGATGATCCAGATGACAAAAGGCCTCTTTAGACGGTGAGGTTTTCCTCTGCTTAAAACGAGAAAAGCTAGGTTCTCCGGAATGCAGGGTGTGCTTTGAGGCCGACACATGTGAACGCTGATAATGTCAGCTGGTGGCCCAGGAGAGCCGAGACTGGCTTCAGCGAATGCACTGCACAGGGGCAGCCCCTTCCGCCGCCGTGGGGGAACAGCAGGAAATCCCGATAGGTGGGCGAGTCTGCTCTTTCTGCTCTTTCTTCCAGCCTCGCTTTATCATCCAGAAAAGAACCTCATTCTTTACTAATCAGCCATTCAGTCTGCCATGCTCCTCTTAGAAAAGAAAATGCAGGGAATTTGTACTGGAGAGAATGCGGCCTCCCATCCATGCCCCTTCGCAAAAGTATCCATAGGAAATGGCCTGCAGTATTTCACTTTCTGCTTAAAAGTTTTCTTTAAAGGAGGCCATGCTCTAGTCAGACAAACTCGGGACTGGATCCCGGCTCGCCAACTTTCCCGCGTGTGTCCTTGGATGGGTTACGCACGTTCTTCAAGCCTCCGTTTCTTCATCTGAGAAAACTATTCGCTCCTTATAAATAGGCTTTGAGGATTGGAAATTATGTATCTGTACCTATATCTACATATGACCTAGCATCTAGTTAAAACCTAATTATTGATGGGCATCATTTTTATTACTATTATTAATACTAATTCAAATCTTATCATTTTTAGGTCCCTGTGTCACATATCTCTAGACACCCCAGGGTTCCACTTCGGCAGCAGTCTGAGAGTGAAGAATCTGCCAGAGTTAGGATCCTGATGTTCTATCAATGAACAGAAGTCGGATTTTAAGAAACGCAATGGGGCCTAGACCTGGGAAGACGAATGCTCTGCTCCATTTCATCGCAGTCTTCCTGACCACCGACCCTCGACCAGAATCTTACTCAGAATCCTTCTCAACACAGCATGCCCAGCATCCTCTCACGACAGATGGCAATCGTCAAAGGAGAGAAATAAAACCTAATTCCCCTACTTGGTCTAAATGATGACTAGAAAATGTTGGTTTTATGTGAGGGAGGGAAGTAGGCTCAGTGGGGAAAGGGCCTTGTCGGCGAGTATAATCACGCGATGAAAAGCCACTGAGTTCTTCCCAGTTGTCAAAGATGGCCAAAGGTGGCAAAAACCTTGGGCTCTGGGAAGCGACAGGGCCTGGTCCCTTAAAAGATTGCCACCCCGCGACTGCCGGAGTGTCAGAAGGCCTTTCTATCTCAGACTAGATTTTGCGTAGCCTGTGCAGAACTGCAGGAACGATAAAGACGCCTCGAGTTCTGGCTGTTAATAAACAATTGACTTCACAAATGCTACGAGGTTCTCAAATTCCAATACAATTTTGAAGAAGAACAACAAACTGGGTAGTGGTTTGCTTCATCTTTTGTTGTTGTTGTTGTTGTTACATTGAAGGGAACACCACGCACAACATGTGCATGTACACACGACCTTTCTAATATCTCTGATAGGTCTCATTCTGTTATTTGGTGCTTTTTATCGAGAAGATAAAAGGCGTTCTTGGGAGCAGAGCCACCACGAAACAGAGATCAGAGAGGTCCAAGCGAGGCAGAGTTTTACCAGTTTACTATCATTAGATATCCTTCCCCCCGCCCTTAAAACTATGCTTTCTTTTTTCTTTCTTTACCATTCAAGAAATGTATTTTTCTTTTAAAAATAGATTACCTAAAACCCAAAGCTATACACTAAACTTGTAACTTATTCAACTATCTCTCCTTCCCAAAAAGAGCTTTCTCCTCCAACCCCCCAAGAACCGAATTGTTTCTTTGGCCCTGGGTGATGCTGACTGTGGATTTCAGTCAGGCTGCCCGGAAACCGGCTGCCGGCTTCCTGAGACAGCCGCCCAATTCAGGAACAGCCTCACAGGCATCCCGGGCGATCTACTTACCAAGGAAGGAAGGAAGGACAGTGGTGCTTTTCTCTCAAGCTAGCCACTCGCTTTTAGTAAAAGGTATCTTTGAAATTTGAAAACCGATTTGCCCAAAGGTCTAAAAAAAATCCTTTGAAGCGGCAGGAAATTGATTTTCACAAAATTAGCTTTTCGTTCTCTCTCAGGGGAAGAGTGCATGGAAGAAGAAGGAAGGGCAACTGAGTCTGCAGTACAGAGGGCGTGTCTTGAATCATGGGATTTATAAACCATCTTGTCACCTTAGCCTCTGACAAAAGCCAGCAATAGCTCACCCAAGGAATAAGCAAATGCTTGAGAAACTCGCTTACCGAAAGTCCATCCAACTGCCGTAACTCGGTGAGTGAATAGTTTGAACTCAGTGTTGAAAACGCAGAATGGTTTAATTCCTTTATTTCTTTTCCAGGTTCTGCTTCCGACCATGCTCAGCCAAATACATTTTCCCTACCCCTTAATGACATCTCAGCTAGATCTTGTAGGCCTATGGTCACTTTTCCTTAATAAAAAGTCTAGGCCAGCTTTAAAGTCCAATCTTGTATTCAATTTAAATCTCATTTCCTTCTGTCTCTGGTGCAGGCTGGGCCATAACCTCATGGGGACATGGCATGGTCTGGCTCTGGGCAATCTCCCCAGCCCCCAAATCCGGCTCCTCAATAGGTTTGGGGCAGTGAGGAAAGATCAGGAAAATCCTCTTGGGGTTGTTTTCATTGTTTCTTGGGCTAACACTGATAAGCTCTTAGCATCTATTATGTGCCAGGATCCAAATGTGGTTCTTGGATGCCCGACTCAATTTTCTGGCTGGCTTGGCAAGGTCTATACAGTTCCTTGAGGTGGGAGATCAGTCCCCCGTTCAACCTCTCCACAGCTCCCACTACTGGCAGCACCCCTCTCCTCCCCTTCATAAATACACCTTCTTAGAAACTTGGGAGCCCTTGTCTGTTAACAGAGAACTCTCAAGATGGTGCCAGCCCACTCCTGGTCCATGTAAGAACCTCATCCATCCTTGCCACCCCAGCCACTGGCTTCATGGCCAGTTCTTTTCTCTGCTTTGCTCTGCCATCTTTCTCTTATTCCCTTTCCCCGGGCAAACCAAGCACAGGAGCTGATTGGCTGGCCTGTCACCTCAACAGATGTCCAGCCAGTAAGAGAGGTGCCAGACTCCCTCTCTTGCCAGTACCCTTCTCTTCAAGGCAACCTTCCCTTGGCTTCAAGGAGAAAGCACCCCTCATGTCCCCAGGGGAGAGAATCCCTGTTACAATGGGCATTTCATTCATGGAGTGGTCCTGGTTACTTCAGGAAACCCTTTCTCTGTTTCTCTACTTCCTGGGGCACTGTTGTGAGTTCTGGTAGGAGGGCCTGTTTCCCTCAAATCCCCGGGGAAGGTGTTTATTCCCATTGTTGGGGGTTATCTTTGGTGTGTGGGGTACTTGAAGCCTCTGTGTTCTCCGATTCAGTCCCTAGCTGCCAGGGGAATAAGAAAAAGGCTCAGTTAATATTTTTTGTACCACTATCCGAACATCTCCTGAAACACATCCCTATCACACCACGAGCCTTTGCAGACTTACCAATTCACTCACCCATTTAACAATTATTTCCTGAGTGCCTACTCTGCACAAGGAACTGCTGTAGGCCCTGGGGATATGTCAGCCAACAGGGCAGAGGAGTTATCTCTCAGGCAGCTTACATTCTATGGGAGGTAAACACAAACAAGCTTGCTAGCCAGATGACTATAGATAGTGCTATGCGCTCTGAGATAGTAAAACACAGTGTAGACCGACTGCAGGGGAAGAGCACCACTGAAGACTGGTGGCTGGAAAGGCTTATCTGAAGAGGGGGCGGGAGGATCATTGAAGTGGACTAAATGATTCCCAGGCAGGACAAATGTAAAGTGGGAGCCCCTTTGGCATGCCCAAGAAATTTAAGATAAGTGAGTGGGTTGTTTTCCCATTGACATCTCAGGGTTAAACTTCCCAAGATGCCTCTCCCTGTCCTCTGTTTGCTCCAGGCTAGTACATGAGATAACGAGCTACACCGTTCTTTCTGCTGCTAGTCCACCTGTATACCTTACTTAGGCTGTTACTGCCGTCTATTAGACTTAGAGACTTTAGAGATGAAGGAGCATTTTCTTTCATTTATGTGGGTCATCCTTATCACAAGGGTATTGTAGATCTGACTAAACTGCCACACGTACAAACATCAGCCGCCAGGCAAGAGAACAGCTAGAAGGCTTTCCATACCCAATACTTTCCTAATGGGTAATGGATACTTTCACTCGAATATTAAAAAGTGTCTGTTACATCTCAAAGCATTATACAAATAAAGATATATTATCGTGAGGCTTACTAGAATTAAGTATGGATAATGAGGGGGAAAAATATAAGGTCAAAGAAAGCTGTAGGGTACCATTTCTCCAGTTGGTTTATTACTTTGAAATAAGAGAAATCTTGTTGGAATTGTCCATCTCGTTAAATAAAATCACCGCCATAACATTCATGCCTGAAATGGCATATTTCTTAGTGACATGGAATTTCAGAGCTGAAAGATATCTTTGAGGTCATTAATGACAACCCACTCATTTTACACATAACAGATATCTAAAACCACATAGCATTTTAAATTATGAACTTGAACTTGAATCCAAACCTCTTACTCCCAGTCCACTAGTCTTGAAACTACATTGCAGGACCTCTAAGCTAGGATATGCTACCTGACATACATTATATCAAAGACCAGAGCCAACTCTGTCCTGAGCACAGTTAGACTGAAGGCATTGTGGGAGGCAGCTTCCAAGATGGCCCACAGTGATCCTCACCTACTGATATTCACATTCTTGTATAGTCGCCTCCTACTTATACCAGGGCCGGTCTATAGAACCAACAGAATACAGCAGAAGTGAAGGCATGTCATCTCCAAGATTGGGTTATAAAAGACAGGATGCCATCTCGGTCTCTCTCTCTTGGATCACTTACTCTGGGGACAACCAGCTGCTATGGAGTGAGGATGCTCAGGCAGCTTATGGAAAGGCCCACATAGTGAGGAGAGCTGAGATATTCAAACAACAGCTGGCAAGAAACAGACTTTCCAACAAGCATGGGAGTGAGCTTGGAAGCAGATCTCTAGCCTCACGTGACCGGAGTTGACAACTTGACTACAAACTTACAAGAAATCCTGAGCCTGAACCACCCAGCTAAACTGTTCCCGGATTCAATACAGAGACACTATGAGCTAATATTTATTATTTAGGCTGGTATTTTGAGGGATAATTTTTTTGCGCAGCTATCAACCACTGATACAGACACAGTGCTTTAAATCTTCTAAATCACCCTCAGTACCATGTGATGAGCTGTATTACTCAGTGAGAGCTCCATCTCCTCTCCCCTTCTCACACAGGGGAGAGACAGACAGACGCTTGCTCTGCTCAAGGACCTGCCAACAGGGATGAAGAGGTGGGAGGGTGATCTGCCAAATGCCAACAACACCTCCTCAAGGACAACTCATCACAACTTCTGCTAGAAAACCTGGACCAAAGGCATGGCAGTCGTTTGATGTACACAGAGGGGAATGAACACGAAGCATGACTTGAGGCAGACTTCCTTTAAATATGTACAATCTTTTGCTGTTATTTTCATGCTTTCAGAGAACCGGAAATTTCCAGAAGCTGCTTTTTCCCTGCCCTGGGGTGGAAAGTTTTTTGAAGATGTCAGGAAACTAAAAGGTCATATTTTCTTTACCAGTTCTAGGCATGTGAATGCTTTAAAAATGTTTGCAATTTGGGGTATAGGATATACTTATGCTGATATGTCTTACATCTTAAAGGCACCACCTGACACCTGAGTCATCCCACTCTTGTTTTTCTGCTAGACTATGTCTCTTTCCATTTTCAGAGTTCTGTTTGAATTCACTAGATTTATAAAGATTTTTAAAGTGCTACAATCTAGTTAGTATCATTGTTTTTACTCATCTCCTCACTATTCGTCCTCATGCCTGAATAGAGTTGTGCTTGGTTCTATGCTCCCCTTGTCTCTGTGGGGGTCCAACCTGGCTTCCCACATTAATTCCTGAGTCAAAGAACATTTGAGACTTCGAACTTGCTTACTAAGTGTCACCAGATAACGCCAGTGCCTGAGAGGCTGGCATGGTCAGGGTGGAGCTGGATGATGTTAGTGGTGATAATATCAGCTCAGCCTGGTTGGGAACTTTCTTTAATGTGAGGTGCATATCGTGTGCTATCTTCTCAACTTTCATATGAGGGAAGAAAGAAAGAAAGCAAGAAAAAGGAAGGACGGAAGGAAAGCAGGAAGGGGAGGAAGGAATGAGACCAAAAATGAGATCTGAGGGATACTGGCAGACTTTCTTGGCCTTCTCTGTCCTTTCCTTCCACAGTGCCTGAAATTCACCATGACAATGTATCTCTGCATTAGAGTTATAGTTTTTGAAGTGCGTACTCTTATGCGTGTTAATCTGCTTTTTGTTCTTAGTATTTTATGCTGAAGAGGTTTACCAGAACATGTCTCCTCAGGCTTGAGAGAATAAGAGTTTTATGGATGAGAAAGAGATAAGATCCAGCCAAATTTAGACCATAAGACATCTCCTGAAGACAGCTATTTTTTCGGAAAGACAGAGCGGCTCACTCATGCCTTATAAGGACTTGATGTCAGAGGTTACATTGTTTGCATTTTGAAAAGTTTACTGGTAAGAAACTAAAAGTTAAGCACTTCTAGGAATTACAAATAGAGTAGTTGAATTTTTAAATAAGAATTTACAGTCTTGTGGGGGCCTGGTAATTAATGCTGTTAAAATTCAAGGGCTTTGGGGACTATGGGATTAGCATTTCAAGTTTAGCCATAGTAAAGTCAGGAAGTGCAAAAGTTGAAGTTCTTATGGCAAAAGTAATTCATCCCCATTACACAGTCTTGACAGAATTCTTACAAGCCCTAGAAATTTGTGTCTCTAATATACTTAGTTTGCCAAGCTGCTTTTGTAAAAGAAGACAGCACAGTTAGCTCCTTCCAGGCAATATGATTACACTTTCAGCCTCATTATAGGACCCTTGGCATTTGGTTTGAAAGGCCAAGAGCAAAATCCATTTGTAGAAACTTCTTGAAAGAAGATAGGGGCTAAACTAGAACAGGGAGACCATTGTTTCACTTTTCTCCATGGAAACAGAACATTTGAATTTGATGTAACAAGATTTTTTTTCCAATCGGAAATTAAGAAATTAAGAAAAGAACACCATTCATATAGCATCAAAAATTGAAATACTCAGGGATAAATTCACAAAAGATGTACAATGCATGTACACCAAAACCCACAAAATATTGCTTAGAAAGAGTTAAAGAACTACATAAACGGAGAGATATAGATCATGTTTGTGGATTGGAAGACAACATTAAGATATCAGTGTCCCCCAGATTTATGTATTCTGATCAACATAACAGAAGGTTTTTTTTTTCTTTTAGAAATTGACAAAATGATTCTAAATGCATATCAAATGGAGAGGACCTAGAATGGCCAAATCAACTTTGAAAAAAAATTAAGTTGGAAGACTAACAATGTCTGATTTCATGAACTATTATAAAGCTATTGCAATCAAGACAGTGTGGAATTAGCAGAAAAATCGACAAATAAGATGAGTGGAACTGCGTAGAGAACCCAGAAATAGACCTACACATATATGATTGATTGATTTTTGAAAAAGGCGCAAAGGCAGTTCTATGAGAAATAATAGTCTTTTCTATTATCATTTTTCTTTCTTCACAAATAGTGCTGAAAAATTGGATATCCATATAAAAAAAAAGCAAAGAAACTTTGATATTTTGCACTAGATGAAAAAGAGTAGTATTATATTTATAATAGATTTAAATGTGAAACCTAAAACTATAAAACTGCTAGAAGAAAACAGAAGAGGAATGTCTTTGTGACCTTGGGTCAGGCAAAGGTTTCTTAGATCTGACACCGTAGACAAGATCCATAAAACAACAAAGTGACGAAATGGATTTTATCAAAATTTTAAAGTTCTGCTCTTCAAAAGACACTGTTAGGAGAATAAAAAGACAAGCCAGAGACTGGGGGAAATTTTTTGAAAACAGTATATCTGATAAAGGATATGTGTCTAAAATACATAAAGAGCTCTCAAAACCAAACACTAAGAAAATAAACAACCCAATAAAAAAGCGAACAAAGGATTGGAAAAAAGTGAACAAAAGTGAAAAAAGTAACATCTCAAAAGTACATAAAGGATGGCAAATGAGCACACATGCATACACAAATTTAACGTAATTTTTCATTAAGGGTATACTACAAAGAGATACATAGTTCTTAAAATGTCTAAAATTAAAAAGACTGATCTGACCGAGTGTTGATGAGGAAGAGGAGCTACTGAAACTCTCAGACGCTGCTGTTGAGAATGTAAAATGGTGCAAACAGTTTGGACAACAGTTTGGTAGTTTCTTAAAAACTTAAACATATACTTACATGCGATCCAGACATTCCACAGCTAGGATTTACTCAAGAGCAATGAAAGTGTTTTAAAACGTACCTGGGATTTGTTTTAATCAGGTACGGTGAGACACGCAGACATGGAAGTGACTGTTATGAAAAAAGACATTTTACTCACAGTTCTCTAGAAACAGGAGGCATGAGACACCATGCAGGAGTACCACACAGGAAGTACCAGGGTCAGTCAAGAGGCCCAGAGAGCTAGGGAAAAAAATGGGCAAGAGATTTTGTTGTGTTGTTTGCAAGGAGCAATGGATGAGTCGGGTAAGCAGGCTAAGCAGGATTCGGGTTGGCTGTTTAAATGATTTCAGCAGGCTCCAAGGGGTAGGAGCTGCTTCTAGTTGTCTGATACCTGGCTTGATTAGGTCGGGTCAATAGCGCACCAGAGTGTAAGAGCCTATGAAAGGGGTGGCTGGGGTTGGGATGGAGAGTGTCTGCTCTGGATGGGTTAGTCTGTGGATGAAAGGTACACTTTAAGGGAGAGGCAGACTCTCTAGGATAACCAAGATGGCAGGATGTCATAACATCACAAACACGTGGTCAGTACAGAAATTATATGTTCACACAAAGATTTTACACGAATGTCCATATCAGCTTAATTTGTAATAGCCCCAAACTGAAAACAACCCAAATATATGTCGATAGCTAAATGGGTAAACTGTGCCATATACGAACAGGAAATACTATTCAGGAATGAAAAAGAAATCAACTATTGATATATGCAACGATACGGCCGACTCTCAGAATAATTACACTGGGTGAAAGAAGGAGACAAAAATGGACTATGTATAATTCCGTTTATTCTATACAATGCCAACTAATTCATAGTGACAGAATACAGATCAGTGGTTGCCTGGTGACAAGGTAGACAGAGAATGACATTAAAAATGAGAACAAGGAAACTTTTGGAGGTTATGGACATGTTATTATCTTAACTGTGGTGATGGTTTCATGGTATATACATATGCCAAGCCTTATCAAATAGTACAATTTATTTTTTTGAAGATGAAATAAATTCTTAACAAACGCTGGTAGAGAAAGACTTCTGAACTTCAAAGTGGGAGAACAAATCACCAAGAAACGATTGATGGGTTTGACAGTGTAAAGAGCTGAATATTCCATATGTTCTAAAATGGTACAAATGTGTGTAGTTACCATAGGTCATTTATACCTCAATAAAGCTACTTAAAACAACTGCCTGTCAAAGGAATATTTTCTATTTTACTCTCTGAAGTTATCTATTCAGAGTATAGAAAACCCTCAGCCCAATCTGAGGTCACAGAGTGGCCCAAATGATGCTCAGAGATGCCTGCAGGTCCAAGATTTTGGGGGAAGCAAACTGGACTAGAAGTTCGTAATCTTGAGTGTTGGTTCCAGATCTGCCACTGATTTGCTGTGTCATTTTAGACCCAAAACTCGATTTTTCCAGATCTCAGTTTTCTTGTTTACTATGAAAATGTGGGAGTTAGCATTCTTTGAGCTCGCATCATCTGTGAGAGTCTGTGCTCCTAAGCAGCGGACCTAGCCTTCCTACTTACGTGGATTTATCCAAGTTGACCTGCTCAGTTTCAGATAAGCCCTGATCAGATCTCCAGTGACTGTCAGCCGTTTGCCAAAGGCGAAGAGGAAGACTAGGAAAGTGGACAGAAGTGCCAGGTAAACACAAGTTGCCTGGCAATGTGCTAATTGCTTTTGTTTTTAATTGTGGAACAATACGCATAACATATCATCTTGAAACCATGTTTAAGTGTGAGGGTCAGTGGCATAAGTACATTTGCACTGTCCTACAACCATCCCCACCACCCATCTCCAGAACTCTTTTCATCTTGCAAAACTTAAGCTCTGTACCCATTAAATAATAGCTCTCCATTATCCCTCCTCTCAGCCCCTGGCAACTACCATTCAATTTTCTGTCTCTGAATTTGACTACTCTATGTACCTCATATAAGTGGAATCACAAAGCACTAAGTGTTCTTACATTATCTCATTTAATCCTCCCAATAAGCCAGAAGAATGGGAATTACCTTTTTTTTTTTTTTTTTAATGATGAACAAACTAAGGCTTCGAGTCAGAAGCTCTACCTCACACAACTAAGGCATCAGTGGGCCAGGACTGAAACACAGATCAGCTCATTCCAAAGCCCTAATCCTTCTGTGACTGTAATCAGATAACAAAATATTCAATGAAAAGGCAGTGATCTAGCAAAGGGAGGACAGAAGTTCAAGAACAATATACGGATCAGAGGAATTCATTCAAACGTAGTCTCGATTAGATTGTAATAGGCCAAGTACAACCTTAGTGGCTCCGTCTCCCATTCTTATAAATTAGATGTATTTATTTATATTACTCCATTCCTAAAACCAAGGTGAAATAAAAAAATTACAATGTGTAAAGCTCCAAGCTCCTTTTGAAAAATAGTACCATGAAACCACAGTACATGTTTTTATGACTTCCAGTGTTTAAAGTTAAATGTCTCTAGAAAACACAGAATAAGATTCCTAACAGACATAACCACAAGTGGTGCTCTTACCCTCAAAAGCATAAACTAACCTTTCCCTGGCTGCTGTTTCAGCTGTGGGGGAATCCTAGGGTACAGGAATTTGCAATCCTTAGTGTTATATGAAGGGACATTTGCTTCCAAGACCAGCTGTAGTCAATCAACCCTACAGTGAACCAGACAGTCCCACAGTGGGACTTCATGGTAGAAAAGATAAAGGGTCTTGTGATGAGACAACTGACTTCAAGGTACCCATTCACAAATGCGACAATAGGCCCTAAACCCAAGAACAGGGGATTTGCACCCAGCAGGGTTAAGTCAGCCTTGTAGATATTCAAGGATTTATTTTTTTCAAACAAAACTGTTCTTAGGTTTATTCTTAACTCCAGATTGAGTGAATATCTTTTCTTTTCTATACTGGTCATTTGAGACTTATTCATTATTAAAGAATCTTGCAAGCATTCCACAATTTCTAGGAACAGATTGTTTTTAATGAAGAGAAAAAAAAAATTCCAATCTTAGAGTCTTTCCTTCTTGCTAAAAGATTTGGCACTGCTTTTTAAAATAAATCAATACAACCTTTCTTTACCAAAAGAACTTTTACTTTTTTTTTTTAAGGGAATAGGAAGTACAAGACAGTAAAGTTTATTTAAGTGTTAGACAGTAGATGAAAAAAGCATAATATGTTCTGCTTTATTTAGTCCAAAAGGAGATTTACTGGATGCGAGGGAGATTTAGAAGTCTCACAGAAGGAACAATCTCTCCTTTGTAAAGATCATCATTATACTTAAAGGCACTGCCTATTTCTGTGTGCTTCATGCATAAAGAGATAGAAAATGCTACTTCACAACATAAGAATTTTTTGTAATTCATTAACTTTCCGTTTGGACACATAACAAATATTTTACATCCTGATTTGCACAGAAAGGTTTCAAAGGCTAAGTGCTTACCCAGTAAATGAGAAGGAGAGGCAACGGGTGTGGAAATGGGTACTCGTCCTCTATCTGTGGATATTTACCACAATAATAACATTTTACTTTTATAGTTCTTCACGCCCGTCGGCAATCTGGGCATTTACGGCAAATGTACACTCGTCAAACCGGAGTTTAAAATACATAAAACCACATCAGAAGAAAATCATACACTCATTGCATGATATACTAAATGGTGAGAGAGAGAGATTAACAGAGTCAGAGAAAGAGTTTATTGTCCACATCCAGGAACCGAAGCATCCTCGAGACGGAAAGCTAGGAAGAAAGAGGGAGAGGGAGGCGGGGAGACAGAAGGGCAGAAAAGCTAATCTAACTTAAAATGTTAGGTCTGACCTAGTCACACAATCTTGACTACTTTGGTTAACAGCAAGGGACTTCTATTTGGATATTTAAACATGAAACTTAAACGGTTGGGGTTAGTATGGAAAGAACATAGGATTTGGAATTTGATATAAGTCTTGGCACTGCCACTGATCCCTGTGTGCCCTCAAGTAACCCACTCATTTCCTCTGATCCTCAGGTCCCTATCCAATGTGGAAATTGGATTAAATCCTTCCCTTGGGTCTATGTAACATTAGAAGGCTATAGTTGTCTGGTAAATGGACACAAAAAGCTAGCAACGCACCTACAAAGGACCCTCAGTGTTACACTCAGCAAAATTTAGGGGAGAATTTAAGCAGGGAGGAAGGCAGACATAGTCTTTCCTGAGATTAGAGAGCATTCTCTCTCCAGAGAGACTTTAAATCCTCAGGAAACACTCAAACCCAGGCGACATCGCTCCCTCCAGCACTCATGCCTTTGCTGGACAGATATCACATGGTGTTGGATTGTTGGGACATGCTTCTTCTAGCTTCTATCATAGAACCTTGAAGCAAGCTGGGCACATGTTCGACACTTAATGAATGAACTCCAGGAAGATCCCTCCGCTGGCCATTGTCTATCCCTGCCTGGGGCAAGTGACCTTGGGCAACTTCCTTAGTCTGTTAAAAAACTTCAGTTTTTGATAGATAAAATATATAAAATTCAGTCTGAGTAGCTCAGACAATGAGAAATTTTAAACCATGTGATGTCTGTCTTTAGTAAACTCTTCGCCTACTCTTGGCAACCAAAAAAGCAAGCAAACAAGACACAAGAACTGGGGCATTCTTGTATGTAGGTCCAGCAATTGCCTCAAATGCCTCCCTCCTTCTGCCTTATTCTCTCTCTCACCTCAGCTCTAGGCACGCTTGGCCTCTGACCCTTGGCCTCTGACCCTTGGCCTTAGTCTCCAGGAACCGAAGATCTGATCTCAGATTCTTCAGGTACCCAAGCCTCACGCTCTGGTTCCTCTTCTTCCGGGTTCGTTTGGATAACATGCTTTCCTATCTTGGTGTGAGCTGCAACCCAGAATTCGCAAGGCTACCGACCAGGCCAGTCTTGCCTCTGTGTCTCCAGAGAGGGGTAACACTGTCCAGTCCCAATCATTGAGAACTTCATGGGAAAATTATGTCCTTTTTAGGCTGTCAGCTCTATCAGAGTATTGAGTTATTGAGAAGGCAGCCACTGTAAAGGCACAAAGAGCCTAGAGATGGAGGGAAAGGGACAGACTCTGACAGCTACGCTGGATACAGCCATGCCTGGTGTCGATGTGTTCCTAGACGTTTTATCGCATAACCGATTAACTATCTTTGTCCCAGTCCATGCCACTCTTAGGCCAATTTACATTGATTTCTTTCTCCTGGCGACTGCTCTGATATTTAAACTCCATCCAGACAATCGAAAGACTGGAAGAAAGAATAGCGGAAGGAAGGGAGAGCAAGTAGACCTGGAAATCCATGAGACCGCCAGGATTGCTTCTAAACAAGCCCTTCTGTTCCCACACATCTCCCTTGGTCTGGCTCACACTCCCCAGTGGAACTAATTTCAGACCGGTCCCTGGAGATAAGAAAGCAAGACTGGACCCTTTTCTTAAATGCATTCTCAAAGTTGGCTCTCTTCTTAAACAGGGACACACTGGTGAACAAGATCTTACTGCTTTCTAAAAAAAAAATGTTATTGAATGCTTTAGAAAAATGCACACTACCTTACAGATCTATTTAGAAGGAAAAATCTGGCCCTATTTTTTTTTTCTTACTTCCAGAGCCTTCAAACTCACGTGCATAACCCAATACCTGTTCATAAACAAGCTGCCTCTATTTTCTTACATGGAACAAAAATACTGTTCTTGTTGTTTATATCATACCCTTTTATAAATTGTCAGTTCTATCAAATCATTTAACATCGCGCGTCTATAAAATCCAGGAGACTTTAACTCCTGTTCCATGTGGGGACACAAAGCCGGGCAGTAAGCAGGGTGTATACAAAACTCCAAGATTCTCACTTTAGTACAGAATGAGGTTATCTGTTGTCCACAAAAATAAAAACTCGCTACAGCTTTTGTGTTATTTTAAGACACAAAATAAACTAAGGTCTGAGGGTCAGGAATAAACGTCTTACAGAAATGGAAACATATTCAGGTAAAAAATAGTGCATATCTTTTCTCAGTACAATAAAATAGAAATAAATGGGAAAAACACTAAGTTTAACTTCAGTTTATTTTCTTTTTAGCTTCAGAAACCTATTTCTATTTACATGTAAAAGATTAGCATCAGAAGCAGCAATTCTACATAATACTATGTAAGTGTTCTAAAAAACTGAGTTCAAATATGTGCTAAAAAATTTAAGTCTATTCATAGTAATGAATGCTGTAGTTAAGAATGCAAAATAGTTTTAGTAATTTAAAACCAAAAAAGAAAAAAAAAAAGTCTAGTTTAGGAATCAGTATTCCATATATGGTTTTTCTTCAAAGGCAACTTATTTTCAGGAAACTGGAGAAAAAAACCTTTAGCTCTTTTGGACTTAACATGCCCAAAAATGACTGTTTAAATCTAAAACAGTATTTTAGTCTTATATTTTAAAAACCAGTGTTTAATGAGTTTTATTTTACATTTTCTAAAATACGTAATTAAAAAGTGAATCTAGGCAGAAGAGAAAGTTCCTTTTTCAAATGACTAATGATATTAATTGTGCTCAACGTACACCTCTGACATTATGATTATTTTACTACTGTTTAGACGCAGCACATCTGCTGGACAACCTACTTTCCAAAACTCAGATATATTAACT
>NW_006431956.1:13750322-13760291 GCF_000325575.1 Pteropus alecto | reverse complement strand
AAACATAATGTGTTTAGAAGAATAAAGACAAGCCATGCTTCACCCCCTCCTCTCCACCGAATTACAAAAATAAAATATTAAAGTTGCAAACTGTCAAAGGGAAACAAGGGTGCTTGTTTGATCTCTGCAATGAAAACATGGGTAAAAAAAAAGGACAAGATGTTCCACATTTATTAACCAGCAGAAGCTATTATTCAGACCAGTCCAGAATTACAGAGAAAGGGTAATTAAAACCACAGATCCTGAGGCCTCACCAAATCTTTTGAGTTGGAATTGGAATCTCCAGGGAAACTTTTTTTTTTTAACAAGCTCCTTAAATGATTTTTCACTACACTAAATTTGCAAGGCATGGTGTGTGATGTTGAAGAGACAGAACAGCCTGCTAGAAGCATCAAGTATTTTCCAAGCAACTCTCTCTTTTATACTATCTGTTTTGTCCCTTTTCTCCCTTAATTTTTGGGAGATGAGATGGGGAGGACTTTTGGGAGGTGGAAAGATGAGTCATCCTGGCCAGCCTCCTCCCACTAGGGTTTAGCAGACAAAGATTGGGCAATTGTATTCTCCTTGTTTGATATTTCAACCAATGAATTAATAAATGCTCGATAATGATCAGATTGTGCCCAATTAAGGAATTATTTCCTCTACAGATCAAGTTGATGGTTCCTGTAATAGTATCTGCATCCTCGTCTAGATACCAAGTTCTAAAAAGAGAGTATTTTCTCTGTATACCTCATATAACTGAGAATGTCGCTCACAGATGAGAACGGGCGGCTTCTGAATTTTCTTCAAACTACCAAATACTTTGAGAGGTGCTAAAAAAAAATTTATGTTCAGGGGGAGCAGCTATGTGACTCCATCATTTTATCTTTCCTGATCAAATATTACAAATGCAATACATAATGGTTGATTCTTATTACAAATAGATGCTTGTCTCTTTTCATCAGCTAAATGTTTAATTTCTTACAAAGACAAAAAAAAAAAGATTCATTCGCTGGTTACTCAGGAAATACTTATTTTCTGGCTTTGCCTTTCTCGAACTCTGGTTTATATGATTCTTTTATAACAATTAATTGCCGGAATAGCTCTTGTAGGAGTCTCATGAGCACGAGTGTGTACAACGCTTAATTAGAATGTCAGCCTCTGACTAATCTCAGATAATCGACACCTGGATGTGTTTGTGAGCAAGACCTCAAAGTCGCAGTGAAGTAGACAAGAAAGAACATAACAGTTACCCTTGACCAAATCGTTTAAATTGTTATCCTAATTTTCTAACAATTCAAGACCTATTTCGGTAACTGCTGGAGATGGGTCAGAGATAAAATAAATGTAAACTGCAGAGGTAGGCTCTTGGAACATGAGCCAGTTCATGTGGGGGGAGACTTTGCTTGCATTTTTCTCTGTGTGCAACTCCGGAATAAAGCCTCTAAAACTTTCAAACTCAAGTAAAGTGTTCTTTGATCTGTAGTAAAAACCCCAATCAGATGATAGTCATTAATGCAAATAAGTTCTCTGTTTGGAACTGTGATGACCATTTGGCAGCTGTAAATAACTCTTTGTTTAGGATTGGAAAACTCATGGAGAAGCAGGATATATAAATTGTAAAGGATGTGAGCAGGGAAGGAGAGAGGTGGGGTTAAAGAGAGAAAAGCAGATATACACAGTAATCCGGAGGACCCTAAAAGCAGGCCAGGAGAACCTAAGGAAGAAGTAAGCACAAAACATCTAAAAATAGCAGGACTGTAGGAAATGGTCCTCAAGATATTTTACCTGCCATTGTACTCCAAATCCTGCCATTTCAAATCGGATCTATAAAAAGACATCTTTTAATAATGCATCATCTCCTTCCTACCCATTCAGTAAAGATGCCGATTATACATCCTGCTTGGTGCTGCTGGTCCTTACACTAGGATTTCTTAATTTCTTACTGTAAAAGGTCAGTCACATATTACCTTGCTTTCTCTTCGTGCATTTACACACATCACACATTGGGTCAACAACAGTTGCTCCTTTCATCTTTGCAACCAACCATGGGAAGTGAGAGATGCAATACTTGCAAACACATTTTAAAATGTACATCCCTTTACTCTGAGCAGGCCTCGCTCTACATTAATTTTTGCTGAGGATGTGCTCTTTTATTTCCCTCGGACTTGTGCTTTATAGCAGAGACGCTATGTAAATATTTGCTCAATTTTCTAACATCAAAGGCTTCTGAGAAATTACTGATGTGTCATAAACGATTGCTAAAATGAGATATAAACTTTGTCAATTTAGTTTCTCATTGAATATTAAAGAGTAAGATTTGAATATGTATAAAAATAAAATTATTTAATGAAACTTTTTCTGTTCGATTCAATTTTAGTTATTTATTGTTGTATCCTTTGTTTTCTCACTTTTCTACTCAGATTATGTAGATTTAAGTCTGGTTTAATGATGTAGATAGCCAACATATGCATTAATTTTTACAGAGTTGAGTTATAGGCTTGACTTTAAGTCAGCTGAGATGTTATGATATGCTCAACCTCTGCCTTCCTATTGGAACCGATAGTTTTTTATGATAAGTCATTTGCTTTGCACTGTGCGATCCTGAGATCCTAGCCAGAGCTGGGTTTTTTTTGTTTTTTTTTAAAATCAGAAATCAGTTCCTGATCAAAAGGCTTGCTGCTGCCATAAGAGGAGGCCAGATATGTCAACAAGGCTGCCCCGTCTTAGTGGTGACTGGCTGAACCAATCTACCCCTGGTTCTCGGTGAAGCTGACTATGGAGCACACAAGGCGGGTGAGTTAGTAAGTTATAGCAGCTAATAAGTAGAAGCAGAAACAGAAGGTAGCAAAGCCCCCAAAATGGTGGGCACAGGCTTAGGAGAAATGGTGCCTGCTGAGGGGATGGCAGCGTAACTAGGTCACTACAGCTGAGGTGTCCCGAGGACTGCTACACTAGCTGCATCCTGCATGGCTTTTCTGTTCTGCACAGCTGTAAAGACACTTCCCTCCTATTTCTCTATTTAACTTTAAATTTCCTTCGACTAAGGTAAACTGCATCTCATCCTTCTCTTCTCAGCCCTAAAGAACTACCTGTGACAACCAGTAAATTGCTCCTTGCTGTTTCTCCTCTCTGTCCTTCTGTTTTTTAACGGTGTAAGAAAACCGTTGCAGCATAGAATATAGGGTATTGTCTTTCCCCTGGAGTGGAATTATTATAGTTTTGGTCTTTGACATTAGTAATATATTCTTTTAATCTTTCTGTATATATATCCATTTTTTAGTATCAAGAACAAGTACTCAGTTTTGTTTTGTTTTGTTTTGTTTTGTATTAAACCCACAAGGAAAACTGTGCTGTTTCTCAGTAACAGTTCTTGGTCACATGACACCATGATTTATCCCTTTCAAACTCTTAACAGTGTTCAAGAATGACAGCTACTCTGTCTTCCTGTCTTTGGTAGTATTTTTTTTTTTCATCTTTCTTTCTAATAATAAGTCTTAGCATCTTCTTTGCAGAGTCTTCATTCTTTCTCCTTCATTTCTGTGTGTCCCATTTGTTCTTGTTCTCATCTTTCGAGACACAAGGAAACCATCTTAGCTACATCAAGACAACACCTGACCCTATCTTACCTATATAAAGCCCATGCCTTGAAAGTTAAATCATATAATTTAGCAAAAAAATAGAGACATAGACTATTAGACCAGGAAGAGGTCACCTGGTCTGGCCTCTCGATTTATAAACTTAAATTTGTGTATTGGAAAACTTTTAGTTAGGTATGTTTGGAACTTGAGTATGTGAACTTACCTCTTCAATTGTAAATCGCATAAAATCTAAATAGAAATCAAGTATTTCTGATGGAAATTTAATGTCTGAATTGAGCTATTCTGAAAGTGTAAAATACACACTGGATTTTGAAAAGAAAAGAGCAGAACACGTCTCATTAACATTTTCACTAACTTTTTCATTAACATTTAAAAATATTGATTGCATACTGAGCTAATAGTTGGATATATTAGATTAAATAAATATATTATTAAAATTAATTTCACTAGTTTCTTTTCAAGTTTTTAATGTGACTACTAAAAAATTTAAAATTACATGTTTGGCTCATATTATTTTCCAATTAGACAGCACTATTTAGATGGAATAGAAGGGCCAGTGTACAGGCACAGGCTCTATCTGGTCCCAGGTGAAAGTTCCCTCTCTTTGGCAGGTAAATTGACCCAGTCATGAGCATTGGGAAAGTATTCATTATGACCAAGTTTTAATTTCAATATAATAAATAAATTGTATGTATGTCTCTCTCTCTCTCTTTTATTTCCTAATCAAATTACTACCATCTTCAATACATTAGTTGCTGAACAGTCCCCGAATCAAACCTTGGCTCTTAATATCTGGATCAAACGTTTGTTCCTGGTCACTTTCTAGTTCAAACTCAATAAACCATTTTATTGAGGTATTACTGATATGTAAAAAGCTACACATATGTAATGTATACAACTCAATTTTCTCCTACCCTCTTTTTTATAATTATTGTTGTACTTGTTATTTTTGTGTGTGGTAAGGATGCTTAAGATCTACCCTTTTAGTAATTTTAAGTATAGAATACAGTATTGTTAGCTACAGGCACTATGCTGTATGGTAGATCTCCAGAAGTTATTTATCTTGCATAACTGAAACTTGGTACCCTGTGATGGTTAATTTTATGTGTCAGCTTGACTGGGCTAAGGGATGCCCATATAGCTATTAAAACAGTATTTGTGGAATTGGCAGACTGAATGAAGAAGATTGTCCTCACCAGTGTAAGGGGGTATCATCCAATTCATTGAGGGCCTTAATAGAATAAAAAGGTGAGGAAAAGGCGAATTTCTGTTTGCTATTGGACTTTTGGAATCAAATCAGAACTTATACCATCAGCCTCCCAATTTTTAGGCCTTCAGACTTGGACTGAATTACACCACTGGCTTTCCTGGTTCTCAGTTGGAGACGGTGGACTGTGGTACTTCTTGGCCTCCATGATCACATGCATCAATTTCTGAAATAAATCTCCCGTATGTATCGTCTATATATCTACATCTACGTCTATGTCTATGTCTATCTATATCTATATCATCTATATATCTCTATCTCTACTGATATCTATACCTATACTTATACCTATACTTAAACCTGCACCTAAACCTATACCTACACCTACACCTACATCTATATCTATATCTATGTTTTTATTTATCTGTCTGACTGCCTATCTATCTATCTATCTATCTATCTATCTATCTATCTATCTATCTATCTATCATCATCTACATATATCTATCTATCTATCTATCATCTATCTTCTATCATCTATTTATATGCTATTGGCTCTGTTTCTCTGGAGAAGCTTGACTAATATATTCTCTTTGACCATCACCTCCCCAGTTGCAGACTGTTGACTACTTGCTGTAACTTCACATGGTGAAATGGATGAGTTAGCTTTCTTGGGTCCTTTTTATAAGGACATTAATCTCAATTATCTCCTAAAGGCCCCACCTCCTAATACCACCACATTGGGGATTAAGATTTCAACACACAAATTTTGGGAAGACACAAATATTCAGACCACAGCAAAGATTTCAGTATTTCTGCTTTGTTTATACCCTTAGGAAATGTGTAGTCTGTCCACTGGATAATCCAGTGAGTGGATGAAGGGGGCTTTCTCCAACTGCCTGCTGGAGAGATGTGTGCCTTCTATTTTGTGCCTGATATTTAGAATTTATTTTCTAAGAGAAATAATGTCGTGTGTGGTGATAAGTTTCCATGGTCTAGCTATATTATAGATTAAATAGAACCTCAAAGGACAGCCTAAGACTCTAATCGTTATTTATATTAACATCATTGTTATGGATTATTTGGTTCTAAGTTTTCATAAGTCAATTAAAATCACATTTAAAAATAAATATAACAAGTCTGCAAGCTTTTACCGTATGCATATGTTGATCTTGATGCCTCCCAAATGATCAAAAGCAGAGATCAGGTTCGATTTGCTCTTATCATCTACGTCTTTTAGGCATCACCAGTTCAATGAGCCCCACATATCTTATTTGTTAAAGAATAGTGCTTGAAATCATTAGACCGCAGCTGTTCAACTAGTGACTGGACTCAGAATTCAAGGGAAATAGTCCAGAGTCACGATTCGACCTTTTCCAACTAAGTCATCTGAGGGTTCGGAGCAACACTAATAAACTTTTTACCTAACCAACGCAAAATTTAAATGCTATAGCAAAATTAACACTCACCCTCCACCTTCTTTTTTTTACCTATTTGTTCTGATAAACAAGTCATTTTCATTTTCATTTTCATCTCCCTACATTTAAAATTGATTTTTCACTGAGATCTTTGTGGTTTTAAAATTTTGCCAAAATTGCATACCTAAAGGTTCAACATCTCAAAGAAATCTCCCAGTTCTCATTTCTCAGGGTGGTTGCCACAAGGTCACAAAGGCCCCTAGAGATTGAACCTAGATCACAGAGGTGTGAGTGCCAAGTCGCCCAAGACAGCCACAACTCAAAGGAAGCCAAACGCCTCTTCCATACCAAGTCTTCAAGCCAGAACATAGCTCCGCAGAGGTTTGGAATAACCTTTCCTACTGAATACCTCCTAGGGGCTGAAGTACATGCCCAGGGTAGAACACCCTTTCATTTCAATGTAAGATTTTGCATTTCACTAAGTCATCCTTTCTCCCTCCCCAAAACTTCCCTCTATGCAATTCTGCACCAAGTAGGCAGGGTTATTCTTCAACACAGTGGAAATCCCTGGACTTTGAATGGGATATTCTTTGACTCAGAAATATTCCTCCTGTCTCCCAAGGACTGTCTTTTACCTCCTCTATGCTCTATCCTGTCTGCAACTTTTGCGCACTTACACTCTGGAAAGCAAACATTCCACCTATTTGTGCATTGGATCATTTGTTCCCATCACTGAGGGAATCCTCAGGAGACTCTTGAACGAGAACTCAATTTCTTAATCAAATAATTATTTCTGAATTTTACATTCCAGCACTCCTTAGTGACTGCACGACAAAGATTAGTATGGATGACTAGACAAATTCTGTGATCTCCTGACTACTACAAAGTAAAGATTTCTAAGTTAGAAGAGGGGGGAAGGGAATTTTTTTCCTCCAAAAATGTGGCTACTGCTTTCAAATATGCCGTAACTTTTATTATGAAGACAACTACAATTCTGGAACTACTTTAAAAATTATTTATGCTGTCATAACCTAATAGTAAAGTTAACCATTTCTCATTAAAATCCTAGTACATACACTTACTCATACTATTTTATTTTTAAATTAATATGCAATAAAATTGGCTTTGTGTGAGTGTATGTTATATTTATTTAACAGTTCTATGAATTTGAACACATGTATAGTTTCATGGAACTACAACCACAACCAGGATACCTAAAAGTTCCATTACCCATCAAAATTCTCTCTTGCTGCCTAATTATTTTGACACCATCCCCTGATCCCTAACCACTGATGGTGTCACTATACTTTTGTCTTTTTGAGAATGTCATATAAATGAAATCATGAGTTGGGTAAACATTTTTTTTTTTGGTCTGGCTTCTTTCAATCAGCAAAACTATTTTACAATTTAAGCAAGTTGTTGCATGCATCAAAATTTTACTTCATTTTATTTCTGAGGACTAGTCTCTGTATGTATTTATCACAGTTTGTTTAAACACTCACCCTTTGAAAAAATATTTGTGTTGTTACCAGGTTTTGGACATTATAAAGCTTCTATAAATATTTGTGTAGTATAGATATTTGTGTGAGCACAAGTTTTCATTTCTCTAGAGTAAACACCTAGAAGTGGGGTTGCTGGACCATATTGCAAGTGTATGTTTAGCCTTATGAGACACCACCAAGCTGTTTTCCAGAGTGAGTAGTTGTTCATTCCCACCAGCAGTACATTAGTCTAACTTGCTCTGCAATCTCACCAACACTTGGTATCGTCAGTATTCTAAGTTTAATCTATTCTAATAGGGGCATAGTTGTATCCTGTCATGGTTTAATTTGCATTTTCATAATGACTAATGATGCTGAATACATTTCATGTGCTTATTTGCCATTCATATATGCTTTATGGTAAAGTGTTCATTCAAGTCATTTGCCTATTTTTAGTTGGGTTGTTTATTTTCTTACTGTTGAGTATTAAGTATTCTTTATTTGTTCTGGATACCAGTATCCTGCCAACTATGTGATCTGAAAATATTTTCTCCCATCTGTAATTTGCCTTTTCATTCCTTCAACGGTATCTTTTAAAGAGCACATTTAAATTTTTTATTAAGTCCAGTTTTTAATAGTGGTTATCTTTAGACTTTTTCTCAATAGTTCTGCATTTCGTTCTATAGTTCTGCATTTTTCAAATCTATATTAAGAATATATTACTTTCCTATTTTAAATTATGTTATTTAAAGCAAAACAAACATTCTTTGCAATTAAAAAATCCCAACGGAATTCATCTGTGCATTTGAGCTGCTGAATGTGAACTGACATGTCTACTTAAACCCTTGTTTTTTAAGACCATCAGTAGAAAAGGAGCGTTTTTAATAAGATGTCATGACATCAGTATAAAAAGGGAATAAAGAGATAATCAAGTCATAATGCTTCATAGTCATTAGATGAATAGAATATTTTTGATGCTGCAACACACTCTACTGTTTTCAAGTCTAGGCTTGGTACATCCTGGTAGAGTTTTAAGTGACTTACAATATTCTATATAATAATATGACTTTACTTTATGTTCTAATATGTTAAAATTGTTCATTTTTAACAATTTAAAACAAAGCCTGGGCAAAAAGTTTTGGCACTCTGCCATCTTCATGGTGCTAGACATTTTGAGAAAAGTGGGTTTGCTCAAATGTTGTGTGGTCTTTCAAAGAAGGTGTAGATGGAGCAGAAGATAATGCTATTTGCAAAGTGTCCATTCTCTGTTCTGATTCACCACTGGGAGATGCTCTCAGGAGGGCCTGGAGCGCTCTGCTACAAGCCCAGGCATCTGCCTTCATTGGATCTCAGCAGGTTTCAGTCATCAACACACCGGGCTGCTGGGGGCAAAGAACTAGATCCTGCCCACAGCAGTGAGGATGAACCTGAGTCTCTGCAGCCTTCAAACTCCAAGCTAGCCTCCAACAGAATGATGATGACAACAATATTTTTACCTTTGTAAAGAGATTAATATCAATGTGCTCTCAAATGCAATTCCAAGTGATGCATTTTTACAACAAATATGTTGGAACTTACATAGTAAGCAAGTGCTGCCCCCTTTAAAGGTGTTACCTTATTTTAATGGTGCTGTCATCACTCAAGCCACCACTATTGATACTCCACTTGAGACATTTTAAAAAATCTTCTCAATGGTGGCAACATTTTGACTTTTAGGGTAAGCCTAATGATTCTGTAAGCATCAAAGAATAATAATTATCAATATTATTGACAATTTCAATAAAATTGGGCTGATTTCAAAGGACAGCCAGTGTTTCCTTTTTACAGCATAGTTAAATGCTCAGCCAACATTTTCTAGAAAGACCAGGCTCAAAATACATTGTCATTTGTGGTGGTGGTTTTCTTTGTAAATAATAACTTGAGATTCTAAAGTAAGGAAGCTGTTGACTTATATTATTACAAACTCAAACTCATTAAAAGGGCTATAGAGACAATAAATGCAAGTCACAAAAATATTTTCAGCAATGGTAGAATTATTAGTATAAATTTATAGCATTCCAAGACGAGTATTCATTTTACTATGTTCTGGTATATTTGTCTCCCCTCCCCACATTTTTTAAAGCAGTCTGCATATTTCGTAACCACAGTGGGTGTGTATAAGAATACTATGACCTATAAAAGATAAATATTGGATAAATGAATTCATCTAAAGAGGACTTGCCCCTTGAAAGGCCCAAATTTCTTTAATTCTAATATTTTGAATAGAACTTAAAAAACATCTT
>NW_006431956.1:13749909-13750312 GCF_000325575.1 Pteropus alecto | reverse complement strand
CCTTCCCCTGCTTCTTTTACAATAGAGGCTTCTGGATGTAATTTACCCATTTCTTGATGACTCAGGATTATCTTTGTAAGCTTCAGCTACTCATGATGTTTGCAGATTCCCAAAACTATAGCACAAACACAAATAGGCTCCAGAGCATATGCAGATGCAAACAATTTTTTTTTGTCCCAACAAGGAATAGATCCATATTACTCTTTTAAAAAATGTATTTTGCTTCCTTTTATCTCCTCCTTGTATGGGCTCTCCACCCTTGCTTGTTCCTATTCAGATCTCCAACTCTAAAACTCCCTCCTATATCTTCGGTTTTCTGGGAAGAGTAACTAGAATGTCAAATATATTAAAACTGTGTCCAAATAAATTATCTAGTGTTTGATTAGCAAACTAGAGGGGAGTA
>NW_006431956.1:13729541-13749881 GCF_000325575.1 Pteropus alecto | reverse complement strand
CCTACACTAACTACCTCAAATCATTTTTATTTGCTTTTAGTTTTGGCTGAATCTTGAATAGATGATGTTTCCGATCATAGCCTATGGATAAGTGAAGCACTATAAGCCCATCTGATGGATAAAGACCCAAGGCTCAGAAAGCTGAGCAGCAGAACTATGACTGGAGCCCCTGACTCCTGGCTCTTACCAGTCCTTTCTACCTCCCCTCTTTGGTCGGTGCTGTTTTCACTCTCCGGCTGCCCCACCTGCTCAGCTTGCCATCTCCGTGGCTGCATGGATATGTGCAGTCTCAGTCTTTCCCTTCTTCCATCTCTGCCCTCCTTAAAAGCCTGAGATTGCATTGGATTAACATTCAGTTCCCTGGCTTGCATACCTCCTCTTCGCTCTCCATTTTCCTCCTGCCTCCCAGACTACCAGAAAACACCAAGGACTTGTGACCTTCAAACTAAGCCCAACCCCAGTCCCTAAGCCAATCCCGTCCAAGGTCAGCAGACTCAGAAATGCTAAAGAGTGGGTGTTTCTTATCCTAAACTCAGTATTGAGGGGATCTAAAGGCCCACTGTCCTAAAGCTTTCCCCGCCCCCACTCCCACTGATAGCTGGGTCCATGAAACAGAGCACCTGCTGAAGCTTCTGCATTTTTTTCTCTCATTCCCTTGCTGAGACAGGGATCATAACCTGAACTGCAACCTGCTTATCAGGAATCTCCATCCTCCTTCTCCTCTTACATGAAAGGGAAGGAAGTTGGCTTTTCCTGGTCCCCAGATCTGTGCCAGGCACTGTGCTGGGTAATCTATGGGTTGTATCATTATATTATTATTAACATGTTGTGGATGAAGAAACAAAGGCTTAGAGAAGTCAAATTACTTGTTGGAGGTCACAGAGCTGATGTGTTGGAGCTGTCTGTCTGAAAAGTAGCTTTTCCTATTTATATAGATTTGACACCTAAATCTACTCCATGATGAAATGACTACCTTCCAGTACAACTTATTGAATTTATCATCTCATTGCCTACAATCCATTGTTTTCACACCCTCCTTATCACATAAGCCCCCTTGGGATATCAACCTAGTTTATCTGAATAAAAACTAGTGCCCTATATCTTGCTGGACACTGCAAGGATCTGTCGACTTCCTGTGAAGGTCATCCTAACTACAAGGTTTTCCTTTAGTCCTGGTCAGCTGCCTTGTCCTTGACTCCTTGCCTTTTCTGCAGACTCCCTGATGAGGTTTCACGAATGCCTTATGCCCTTTACTCAAGCTGAAAGTCAACACTTTCTACCTTATTTTCCATTATTACCCCATGCTTGGCTTCAGCCAAATGGAACTAATTGATACTCCATATACATCTGGTGTGTTTTTCTGTCTCTTTGCCTTTTTAAAGATAGATTTTTAGAGCACTTTTAGTTATACAACAAAATCGAGAGGGAGGTACAGAGATTTCCCATAAGTCCCTCATTCCCACACACATATAGCCTTCTCTATTTTCAGCATCACTCACAAGAGTGGTACATTTTTTACCAACGATGAACCTAAATTGACACATTCCTTGCTTTTTTATGTTGTCTCTTTGCCTTTTTAAAGATAGATTTTTAGAGCACTTTTAGTTATACAACAAAATCGAGAGGGAGGTACAGAGATTTCCCATAAGTCCCTCATTCCCACACACATATAGCCTTCTCTATTTTCAGCATCACTCACCAGAGTGGTACATTTTTTACCAAGGATGAACCTAAATTGACACATTCCTTGCTTATTTATGCTGTTTGCTCTGCTAGAAATGTCTTTTACAAAGCTCCATCAGCCACCTATTTTCTTAGCCTATCTCAAATTTCTGCACATTTAAATCCCTTTATCTTTAAGGTCTGGTTCATATGTCTTCTTCTTCATGCAACCTTTCCTTAGGTACACTTTTGTGCCAGTTAGAAATAAGCTCTTTTTTTTGACCTTCCAGAGCACTTTATTTGTACTCCTCCTGGGGCACTTCACCAGAATTTAAACATAAATGGCACATTGATCAGATCAGCAATGTGAACTGAAGTCACACAGGAACATTTTTTTAGCCTGTCCCTTGTGTCTTTAACCCTGATAAAAGGGATTAGCTTTTTCTCTGCTCTTGACGAAATCTCTGGCAAAACTGTGACTTTTTTGGTCATCCCTAGTTATAAAACAAAAGTTGTACATCCCCTGTAGGTTACAAAACACAGACTCAATTCAGAAATTGGAATTCCCAGCCCGATACTGATCCATACTCGAACCATCATGCAAAGCCAACACTTCTTTACCATCTCTCAGCCAGTGATGCCCGTAGGCAAGTCGCTGTCTTCAACAGAAAGAGTGCATTTGGCTTCCTCTATCTTCCTCTTTGTCATCCTCCTTCGCTTACTAACTGCTGTTTCTGACCAACCTCCATCCTCACGGTTGAAGTCATGGAGGTCAGAGGAACAAGAAAGATCTTTTTGACTAATAGAATCATTAGAGAGCGTGGCCAGTCCTTAAAGTTGACTCCTTCTCTCTAAGACCGCTTCAGGGGCTTCTTCAGAGGTTTTCCCACTCTGAGGTGTTCTCCTGACTGTCTGACTCAGGCAGTGCAGCCCTAGTCCAGCATCTAGCAACCCACCTCCAGCTTTTCTATGCTGACGTGCCATCACCTGTCCCTCTGGGTGGCCGTAGTTGACAGAAGTTAAGATGACCCCATGCATCCTTTTACCAAACAAATTCAAGAGGCAGGCTAACTGCAACTTGGTAACAACTTTCCTTGGCTCCCGCCATCAGAATAGCTAATCAGTCATGGCACATTCTCTGTCAGATTTCTCACCTTTGAGGGAGGAATCAGTCTCTGTGTCCCCTCTTCCAATCTAAGGGTTTAGATGTCAAGTTCTCACAAAGGTCCTGTTGAAGTCCGTCTTACTAAACTTAGGTGAGGTGGCAGACAGCTCCCCAGCCATTTTCCTTTGGGACATGGGTAGAAAACACAGCATAATTTTTATTTTAAAGTTAAAAAAATTTTTAAATAGAAATTCTCCTCAAGAAATTTTCTCTTATCTTTCACTCTCAGGGACCTTTTATATCCTCTTTGTAGCTGAGAAAAGCTTAGATTATAGAATCCTTTTTTGATTTTCTTTTGAAAATATGCACCTTGATCTGGTACCCTACTTTGAAATTTCATATCTATTAGAACGAGAAGTCTCAATAGAAACTTTCAATTTAATGTTCTATTATACCAGCTAGAACATAGTTATACAAACAGACTAAAGGAGATTGTATACTACATGAGGGCAGAGACAATACTTGATTCATCTTATTTCCTTCATAGTATCTAAAATTATCTCTGTAATAGATAATACATAGCTACAACTTCCTGGAATGGGCACACTTGGTCCTGTTCTTATAGCTACTAGCATTCAGGGCCAACCATAGGGTTATTTTCATATACCCTGTTAATTAACCCCAATTCAAAATTATTGAAGATGTGACAGAGACTGCTCTGTGTCCATCAAATCCTATTTTTCTTTCCTCTTGGCAGCCATTTATGTTTCACTGCTGTCTCCCTTGCAGTCAGGTGGAGTCAAAAAATCGAATTCTGGCCAATGGGATGAGGGCAGAAGTGACACATACCACTTTCAGATCTGGCCTCAGAAGATTTTCTTGGAAGTCCTCTGTGATTTACTCCCATTGGTGGGTTGAATTCAGAGAAGGTAGGAGCCCTAGATAGAAATAGCAAATCCCCATACTGTAAGTAGCCTGCATCCCTAAATGACTGCTTATAGAAGAGTCCTTATGTTGTCCTCATCCTCACACCACTGGACAACTGTGTGAGTAATAAGCATACCTTTATAGTGATAAGCCACTGAGATGTGGCGATCGCTCATTACAGATCTATGCCCACCAACACGGAGGGCTAGATTCTAATAACACATTCATAAAAGCAAGCTATGGAAATTCTTCTAAAAAGAACTTTCTCGCCTCTCCTGAGAAAGTGCCAAAACTGTAATTCTTGAGTTCCAGGTAATAAGATATATTACTTTCTGTGACAGTTCACATGCCCTCTCTTGAAATACAAGTCTCATTGCTCTTTTTAGGTTAAGTGACTTCATTTTTAGTTAACAGAAATATATAGAACAATTCTTTCCTTCTTCCATCATTTTCTCAGGAAAAAAAAAAACATGCTCATAGGCTTAGAACTCATTTTTAATTAAAAAAATTGTTATGGGGTATGAAGGTGTAGAGTGGGCATAATTATGAAATGCTAACTGAAGGACTTGGCCTCTTTTCTGAAGGGCTGCAGATCAGGATGTGGTAGGCAGTATTTTTGGAGCAGGAGAAAGACAAATTCATTCAACCATGCAAATTAAATTACAGGGCTTGGAATCATTATTTCTGTGAAAATGTGATCTCCATACTGTGTTAGTTCTGACATTCTTTTCAGATTTTCACCATAACAGTTCTACTTGGCCTTTAAATAACATAGGATCAGTAAAATGTCTCTGGCGAAAGATGATGTATTAAACTCCAAAGTTAAATTTGAACATCTTTGCTTTAGTCTTCCAAACTTAAAAAATACCTCAAAAGAAACACCATGTAATCAAAGAATAAAGAATTATTATTGACGAGTGTAAAATTCTAGGTCTGTTGGGCTTAAATTAGTGTCCAAATTCACCTTGGATCTCAGTGTGTTATCCTATTTTTAATAAAGTATAAGGAAAGTAATTGCATATTTTCCAATATTATCTGTTTCAATACTCAATAACACTGAACTATAATAATTATTTGTTTTAACTAAATCATTCATATAGTAATCTAAAGATAAGTATTCTCATCTCCCTGTGAGAAAGAACAGTTATCACTGTCACATCAGTCAGAAAAATATCAGAAAAACTTTAACTTTTATCTTTTAGGTATAACAAGGGAAGATGAAAGCTTGCACCCCTAGATTAAAGGACTTCGGTTTAAAGCGTCGTGACCACCAATTGCCGCATTGATTTCGTAATGGCCTTTGGCATTCTCAAGGTAACCATAAATTAGCTAGAGGTCTTATAGAAAAATTGCTGGAAGAGTTGATGATGGTGATTAATCACATGTTATTGAAAACACATGTTATTGAGAGCTAGTGTTTATTGAGAATTTACCACATGCCAGTCAGTAGGTGCATAAAAAGGTAATTCTAATGGATACTGTTCTGATTTTTATGAGCAGCTGGATCATTTCTCTGTTTGAGGTGGTGCCTGGATATTTCTTTCTTTATAATTTTCAATTCTTTAAGTGTAATGCAGGAACTCTGTGGTACTCTGCCAACTCTATGTTCTAGGCACACATTTGTCAGAAGTTCATTTAGGGAGCTGGATACCACCACCATCATTACCTGTTGTGATATTGAATATGCAAATTAAATGTTCGCAAATTCACACAAGCTGCTACAGAACATGAAACCTGGTAACAGCCTTAAAATAGTCTATAATTTAATATCCAGCAAAATAATGAAACATAGCCTTCCAAAGGCATGCCAATTACACATGCTTTTATATAGGAAATGAGTGATGCTTAAGTTAAATCATGTCTTTGAAGTCAGTAACACTTCAGATAACCCAAGAGTCCCAATCAGGGAAATTCTCATTGAAAGATTGTGTTGTAACTTATATATTGAAGGGAGAGGGGATGTGAACAGAAACATTTTTCTGCAGGTCTTCTCGAAAAGGAGGAAGGGAGCAGGGGGAGTCAAAGGTCAAAGGTACTGTGGGACAAAGTGTGGGCAGAGGCCCATGAGACCCATGATCATGAATCTCGACCTGAGTAAGAGTAAGAATGAGCCGGTGGAAAAAGATGAGAGCTTTAGAGTTAAAAATTAATGATTATATATTCTGAAGACACTTAAAACATTTTTACTAAATATGTCTTCATAGTCACTTACACAACTTAGAAATAAAAAGTCTATGATCTACCGATGGCCAAACGAGACTTCCAAGTGTCTTTTTAAACATCGAGGCTGAGGTCTTAGGGAAGGAGCATGGCTCTTCCCCAGGGCCCCAATAACTTACTAATTTTTTTTTTTTTACAATTTTTAAATGGTTTTTTATTGGATAATAATCTGAAAATAAAACCAATAGGAGCAAACGTATAATTGCTACTTGATTTTAGCGCCCGTATTTGCATTTATGATCTTGTTGGCAACAAGCAGCACAGATATAATACGAATAGAATGCATCTGAGTATATAGCACACTGTAAAACTTATTAAACTTAAAAAAAGTTTACCCACTACCTACTGATTTTTACTGACCTCATTTGTCTGACATTTTGATCAAATATAATAAGTAGGTAACGACCATAAGTTTTTCAACCTACTTCTTCTCTAATCCATTTATTCCTCTATTGCACTGCAGGAAGGCACATAATTGAAAGACTAAATTATATATAGCACACTGTAAAACTTATTAAACTTAAAAAAAGTTTACCCACTACCTACTGATTTTTACTGACCTCATTTGTCTGACATTTTGATCAAATATAATAAGTAGGTAACGACCATAAGTTTTTCAACCTACTTCTTCTCTAATCCATTTATTCCTCTATTGCACTGCAGGAAGGCACATAATTGAAAGTCTAAATTAAAAAAAATATATATATATATGAAATCCTAAGGCAGAAACATCTGCATCAGGATTTTCCGTATATGTCTCACCAGCTCAATATGGCCTCCCTCTAGCACTTCATCTCACGTAACCTCAGGCAGAACGAGACTGCTTGCCTACACAGTGAGGAAAAAGATGCCTTTACTTGAAGGAATGTCTTTTGATTAAACTTTAGGTAAAGCAGGGTTAATTTAGATTGTCCTGAAAAGAGGTATGCTGCCTTCCATGGCAAGGCCAGTGAGGGCCTCGGCTATGATAGCTTAGGTAACAACACTAAACATGCAGTGTAGTTTGGCTAAGAATTATCGGTGCCATTCATGAAACTATTAGCAACTGTTTTATCTGCGGCCTTTGGCCCTAGCTTCTCCTGGTTTAAGCTTGATAAGCTTACAGCTTGTCTTAATGGGTGGTACAAGACTGTACTCCGTTTCTCTTAGGGCTTCATGCTCATTAGTTACAGACGCCAATTAAGAGCTTTGATAGAAAACTAGAGGAATGTGCCACAGCACATGTGGAGGCCCGGAAGCTTCTTTCACATATATCATGGATGAATAAGTCTCCATGGCTTGCCAAGCCACACATCAGTAGATCATGTGCATCAGCAGACAGTACCAACAAAAGCAGCACAAAAATTTTGAAGTCAGCACTTTCTGGAGCCAGCCTTTTCATTCCAACTGATAAGGATTTAAACATTTTCATTAACCTCGATGATCCTGGACATTTTAAATGACAAACACATTACAATTATTTTTAAAGGCAAGTTACATAAACTAGGGGACAGCCCACTTGATAATTTTCTAGAAATGATTACTGACCCTTGCATATCCCTCCTGGGACCATGAGAGGTCAAGTCGAGGTTAATGTGCTGGCCAACCACTTACGATCTAGAGCAACAACTGTTTGGGTAGGGATTATTGCCATTGTAAACCACTGATGAGAGTTTGAAATGATAATTCTTAATTAAGAAAACAAAACAACTCAGCGTCTGTGCTCTGATCATGCAGCTAACAACTGGCTCCACCTCAATCCAAACACAGAATAAAATTCAGTAAAGGGATGGATTTATTTTTGTAATAATTTGTTTTAGATATTTAATCTAAAACAACGTGGTAAGCCTTCAGAAATAACTTAGGGTATCGAGTGTTGAAAGAATATTTGCTCTATTTTTTTTTAACGAATCCTTTGCTTTTATTTCAACTGTATCTTATTACTGACTTATTACTAACTTGTTGCTTCCAAAGAGAATTTTGAGACATGATATCCCAAAATTATAGCATGTTCAATGAAAGTAATAGAAACTTTTAAAGTGTATATTTTGAAACATTTCATGTTTAGACAGCATTCGATAATCAACATTGTCTTTAATCAATGAATTATTTAGTTTCGTAATGTACTTTTGACATGCCATAAAACTTATATGTGGACAGATCAGATCAAGAAATAATAACAGCAAAACCAGGTTGAATAACGTCCCTTTCATTATCTATGGACTTGCTGGGGTGCCATGGTAAAGGGTAGAGAGAACTGGAGAGCATCATGAGAAGACTGAGTAAATTTGATACCTGGGATTTGCTCACAAAGCTGCACACAGGCTATATGATTTATTGGGAAAATGTCTCAAGATAGAAAAGTGATGGAATTCTAGAGCTAGAAAGAGCTTATGGTTTTTGTTAAAATCTTTTAAAAATGCTAACCTTCTGTTCTCTCAATAAGGAAAAGCAAAAGACATTTGCACTATTTCAGAAAATATTTGTTTCTCTATAGTACACTCCCTGAAAATATTCTCAAAGTAGCCTCTCCCCGCCCTCGCCCTGTTATTCTCAACACACCAGGCTGTGGCTTAGTTTATTATAGAAGTTCAAAGGAATGCAATTCCTCAGCAGTTATATAGCAAAACATTCAGGGTTACATTAGTTTAATAAATTTTCAAGCTGATTTTTGAACATTCTGCATTTCTACAGAAGCCTGAACTTTACATGGGGAATAAGATTTGTGAAATTCTTAGACTTCTTTATTAAATTTCAAAAAGGCCACAGTAGACATTGTCCTAAATTTTTTCTCAAGAAAACCTGAAAACTTTACAACTGCAAATGCTTAGAAAAAACAGATAAAAAGACATTATTTTTTCAACTGCATTACTGAGTTTGCAGTAGAGAGTGAACGTGCAGGAGAGAGAAAGGAAGGAAAGGAGGGAAGAAGGGGAGGGAGGGAGGGAGAAGGAGAGAGAGAGAGGAGAGAGGAGAGAGAGAGAGGAGAGAGGAGAGAGAGAGAGAGAGAGAGACAGAGAGACAGAGAGACAGAGAGAGAGAGACAGAGAGAGAGTGAGCGAGTGTGCTAATGCACACCAGGTGTAAGATCTGAAGATCTAAAAAGCATTGTGTTAATGGCACAAACAGATACTGATCTGCATTATGGGTGCTTATGGGTCTCAGTAACCTAGATGCTTGGGTTTAAATTCCTGTGTTAGGAATAGGGGACACATGAAACTTTCCCAGCAAATGGACACAATAATGAAGCCCATCTGTCTATAACTAGATGCCAAATGAAGGGAAAAGATAATATCCATTCAAAGTTTACACCCAAGGTTATATATGGTCCAGGACCAATTGAATCAAGAAATTAGCCTAAGGATTCATCCTAGAACAATAAGCAAAAACAAATACAAAATGTCTCTGGAGGACTGACTGCATCCACTCTGGCTGCATATTTTTATGCAGTGCTCCCTACTAATGATAACCTCATAATTCTAAATTACAAATCACATGAAGAAACAATCCACCAGAAGAAGCACATTACTAGATACAACATAGAAGATTCTCTGAGTCCTACGAAGTCTGGATAAATGAAGAAAAGAACAGATAATTTAACTTAAATTTTAAATAACTAAGAATAAGGGAAATAAAAACTGTATACAAAACCACGGTATTAAAATAATAGGTAGGTAGACCATGTAGAAATGAGAATAATGGTAATTGAAGGAAAAATCCAATGGATAGGTGAAATAGCTATCCACTGGACACAATGGAAGACAATCAGTGGTCTGAAAGACAGCTTTATAAAAATAACTCAGAGCAGCACAGTGAGCTAAAGGGATAAATACAAATTTAAGAGAGAGGGAGAGAGAGAGGGAGAATAAAATGAACAAAAAATTCAATATGTGTAATAAGTTTCAGAAAGAAAATAGAATTATAAAGCATCAATATTCAAAGTATGTACCTGTAAATGTCTCAGAATTGACTAAATATGTGATTGTTATGTGTTAAGAAGAAAGGAAGATACATAAAAGACAAATCTACAATGAGATTATACTGTAGTGGAACTGCAGACCAACAAAGACAAAAGAGATCTCAAAAGCAGCCAGAGAGAAAAGACAAATTATTTACAAAGGGTAACAATTAGACAACAGTAGACTTCTAAAAAGCAAAGATAAGAAACAGAAATCAATGGAATATTTTAAATGAAATAAGATAAATAACTGTCAATCTAGAATAATATGTCCAACTAAATTATTGTTTGACTGTCAGGCATATTTGCCAATTATTAACAAAAATATCTTAGAAAACCAAAAATTATTTCTTAGTTGGAAAAAAACAACTAATAAATAAATTAAACTCTTGCAAGACTTATTTAGAAAGAGGGAAAGGAAAAGCACAAATGTCTATATTATTATGGAAAAAGAGGGTACTATTACAGATAAGCAGAGATTTTTAAGAGAATATAAAGAACAATTTTATGTCAATACATTTGAAAATCTAGTCAAAATGGTCAATTTACTATAATACAACTCACAATTATTCAAGAAGAAAGAGAAAACCTCAATAGAATAATAATAATGAGAAAAACTGTATCATTAGTTAATTACTAAATCACTAGTTACACACATATACACACATACACACATACATATGCACACTCCAACCCCCAGGATTCTTTCAGACAAGTTCTATCACCTATCAAGGTAAAAGTAATAATATTTTCCATAAAATATAATAAGCTGATAATCTTTTTTAACTTATGAAAAGATATAAAATAAGCAAGAAAAAGTATAGGCAAGTCTCATTTATGAATACAAAAATTCTAAGTAAAGTATTAGCAAACAAAATTTAGAATGAATATTTTAAAAATTATAATAAAGTAGAAAAAATAAAAAATAAAAATTATGATAAAGTAGAAGTTACCCCAGAACGGGATGGCTTAATTTTAGAAAACATTAATGTTATTCATGAATTAGCATATTCAAAGAGGAAAACCATAAATTCATCTCAACAGATGCAGACAATATTTGATAAAATTCAAAATACTTTCATGATAAAACCTTTGACCAAACAAGGAATAGAAGGAAATTTTCTGAACCTGAAAGGAGATACCATCCACTATAAAACCAATAATACTTAATGGTGAAAAGTCAGAGGCATTTAACATAAAAATATGAGAAAAGACAGGATGCTTGCTGTCGATGCTTCCAGTTGGTATTGCACAAAAGTTCTTAACCATAATAGCGAATGGAGAAAAATAAGTAAATATATAATATAAATAAATATTTAATTTGTATTCAAATAAATGAAAATAGAATGTATAAATATTATAAAAGAATGAACAGAATTGTCATTTTTTGCCTATCAAATAATTATTTATTTAGAATATCCAAATAATCTACATGCTCTTAAAAGTGATAAAGAGTTCAACATGGTTGGAAACAAGAATTAAAAATCGATTATGTTTCTATGAACCATCAACCAATAATTAGGATATTTCAGAAAAAAATAAAATGTACAATGAAAATAAACCTACAATAATTATAAAGTACCTAGCAAAGAACCTAACAAAAACATAGAAGATTTTTGCAGAGAAAAATGTAAAATATATTGAAAGATATGAAAGTAAGTTTAAATAAACAGAGAGCTATATTATGTCCATGAAAGTGGAGACTCAATATTCAGATATAGAAATCATCTCCCAGATAATCAATAAATTCAATGCAATTACACCCCAAATTCCAACATTGGTCGTCATGGAACCTGAAATGATGATGCATATATACTAATATGATATACAGTGAATATTCAAGAAAAGGCAAGATCACATTTGTGGAAAAAGTAAAAAAGTCTACTTATTTTAAGTTTATAATAATTAAAACTGTGGTATTGGTAAAGAATAGATTGGAAAAAAGACATATGGGGGCTCAATAGCATCAACTATCACTGAGAAAAGAAAGTTAATAAATTACACTGGGACAACTGCTTATTTATATATAAAAACATAAAATTCGATAAATACATCACACCACCCAGAAATCTAAATTCTATACAGATTAAAGATCTCATTGGGAACAAGTATAACTGTAAAACTTTTCGAAGAAAAAAGGAAAATAGTTTTATTAAATCATGTGAGGAAATATTTAAGATTTCCCAATGTACACACCATAAAGGAAAATATTTATAGATTTAACTATATTAAAAAATCTAAACTTGTGTATGATAAAAAATACTACAGATAAGTGAAAAGCTAAGTTATTGACTGGGGTAGATATTTTCAAATCATATGCTCCCTCTCACACTTACTGTCCAGAATATAAAGAAAGTGCCTCTAAATCAAGAGTAAAATGCAATTAAAGAGAAAAATATATAGGTAAAATATATCACACATAATTTTTATTGGAATATTCAATAACATTATACAAATATACTCAGCTTCACCAATAATTAGAAAGTCCTTATACACAAGAGATTAACAAAACAGAATACTTGATAATACCAAGTATTGGAAAATATGTGGGAAAACAGAAATGAAATATTGGTTGTTCCTAACACTAGTTGTACATGAGAATCACCCAGGGAACTTTGAAACGAATACCAGTCTTGGGTCCCATCTCCAGAGATTCTGATTTAATTGGTCTAGGATGGGACCTAGGCATTAGTTAATTTAAAAAGCTCCATAGATAATTCTTTTCTGCAGCTGGACTTTGAAACTATTGCTCAACATTGTTGATGGTTGAATAAACCAATACAGTTTGGAGAGCAATTTAATAATATCCAGTAGAGTTGTGCTTCCCTATGACCCAACAATTCAACTTCTAGGTGAATCCCCTTGAGGAATTCTCACACAAGTATAAGCAGATATCTACAAGGATCACTGCAGTAATACTATAAATAGTAAAACTGCATGGACCACCCAGATTTCCTCAGTAGGAAAATGGATACGTCAACCTTGGATTATTTATGCAACATGGTGCTGGTCCTGCAGTTATCACACAGGGACTAGGTATCCACGTGTCAACATGGATGCATCTCCAAAACAATGTTGAATTAAAAGAGTTATAAGAGAATATGAACAATGCTTTATATATTTTAAAATTTGAACACAAAGCAATAATATACCCACAAATAGATAGAACCACATATAGATATTTGGTGTCTGGATCTTATTTATGCACCCCCCCTCGCAACAACCTCACATAGTAAAAATACTAAAATATACAAATACTAAAATATAGCAATCTTAGGATAATTATCCCTTGTGAAGGAAAGAGGGGGCAAAGAAGGAAGTGGTGCTTTGACTGTATTCAAATGTGTTTCATTTTATTTTACAAGTTATCTGAACTGAAGATGGCAAAATAACACATTTAATCTTAGTGGTGGGTCTGCAGATAACTTACATTATTTTTGTATGTTTAATATATTTTATATTAAAATATTTAAAATCAAAAGAGCAATGCAATTGATATAATCATGTGGGCATATCTTTATTATTTTTTACTCATTGAAAAAATATTTTTTAGATGTAGAATTAAAAAGTAAACAAAAAAGGCATTGGATATGGAGGCCAGGGCTGGAATTCTCATCTAGTGCTGCAGCTAATTATTAGTAATGTTGTGTAAACCATTTCACTACACGGGCTTCAGTTTCTTCATATACAATATAAAGAAGATGGGTAAGATAGTACGAAATCCATTTTAGCTTTAAATTTCTATGAGTCTAAACTTGTAAAAAGATACTATTTCTGAATTCAATTTTTCTCTCTCCTTGGACACCACCTTAAAGTATATACCTGCTCACACTAGATCAGTCCATTTCTTCCCAAATATAATCACAGGCTATCCCACAAAGTGATGTCTTAAGACAGAGGTCCCCAACCCCTGGGCCGTGGACGGGTACCAGTCTGTGGCCTGTTAGGAACTGGGCCTCACAGCAGGAGGTGAATGGTGGGCCAGGGATAGTGAAGCTTCATCTGTATTGGCAGCTGCTCCCCAGCACTAGCATCACCATCTCAGCTCCACCTCAGATCATCAGGCATTAGGTTCCCATAGGAGCACCGGTCCCTGGCGCCAAAAAGGTTGGGTACCTCTGCCCTAAGAGATATTTAATAAACAATCATTGAATCAAAGATGTATCAAATGAGCTTAAAACGTCCCCATGAAGCAGATTAGGAACAACTTGAAAACAGAACAAAACAAAAATTACTTCTGTTCCCATTTTATAAATGTATCGTTTCTTTATTCATTTGCTCATTGGTTATTTCATATGCTGTTTGTCCTGAATGAACATCTTTGAACCAGCTTATCTCAATTTGTCACGTTAATGAAAATTTTATAACACTAGATGTTATAAAAGTAAACTTGCCTTAAAATATATATGCAAAAAATCTGAACTCTCCCCTTTCAAGCCCCCCCCCCCCCCCCCCCCCCCACCTGCTTTATTCTATATTCTAAGTGTTTTATTTGCGCCCAATTACGACCTGGCTCAACACTAACAACTGAAACACATTTGCTCACTAATGCAGTTTTCTCCCCAGGATTTTGATGTGTTTGGCCAACAAGAGTTAATTATCCCCATAACCCTATGGAAAGTGAAGCACAGAGAAGCATGATGTGAGGTGAGGTCACACTTTACAAAGAGGCTAATGCAAAGCAGAGAGAAATAAAATCCATTTTCAATACATGTACCAAAAATTCACTGCTGAAATCCCAATTTCTTTGCCCACTCTACCCCAATTCTACCTCTTCTAGGCTACCTATTTGCTTCCAGAAATGCTATCCATAAATTAAACTAATAGATAAAGGAGCCTGGACAACCCACAACCTTGGTAGTTATGCAGTTGAATGAAAGAGACAACAATGACAATAACAGCCACAAAACACAGGATGCTAATTGGTAGAAATATTCTCGTATCATTTTTGTTCCTCATTCACTAAACTACATGAATGAAGTTGCCAATATTATTTGCATTACAGGTCCAGTAAGGAGGATTTAATGTGATAAGTGTCATAAGATATTTAATATCACACTTGGCAAAAGATGGCGGTCAGTACTTGTTAGAGGTAGTATCATCATCATCATCATCTTCACCTGATGGTACCACTGGACATGATACTTCAGATTTGTCCAGGACATAGATTTATAAAAAAGCTGCTCAAAGCAGCCATTTTCTTTACAAAGGAAAGTTGTCCAAGGTTGCAAGGTTTTGAAATTCAGCAATATATTTCCCACTGGGGGAAAAAAGAAGTCACAGAGACTCGCTCTCACGTAGCAGGCAGATAATAGGCCACTTAAAGAAACAACATCTACTGAACATTCTCTTAACTGGGGCAGGAGGAGCAAGACAGGTAGGAAGCTCATATTCTCCACAGCTCTCCTTTGTAAGAGTCAAGGACCAAACTGCCATAGTTGAGGGGTAGCCAGCGTCTGTGAAAGGAGCTGCTGGGGCAACACTATACTCCAGAGAAAGAAGCGCAAATCCTTAAGCACAACTAAATCAGAAAGCAAGTAATTTCTCTAAAAGCATGACTGTCCTAGATGGTAAAGACCAGACATATTTGGTTCCATTTTTCACAGTTCCCAGATCACCCCCTCCCTTTCAGGCCATCCAAGATTACACTGTTAGCGCTCACACTTTCAAAAGTGGGACACAGATTCCCATTGCTCACAACAGGACTTTGCCCTTGGAATAAATCTAGCTGCTACACAACATGTAGGGGAAAATTTAAAGGACACCTATAGAACTAAAACCAGACACTCTCCTAAGTGAGAATAACAGATGGCCTGGCAGATAATGATATTTAACAGTAACGAGTCCAGTTCTGGGAGTACTGTGAACAAGAATCATGTTTCTAGAGGCCGAGGCCGACAGTATTTAAAGACTAGAGGAAGTTAGAGGGAAGAATGCAACACTTTCCATTCATGAAAGGGGCTTTCGCCATTATCCTTCTGTGGAATGCATCGTTTCAGACCAGCTGGTCTGTAGGAAGCTGTGACTCAGATGACGGCTTTAGTGGTGAAGTGGGGGAGGCGGGGTGCAGGGGAAGGCACAGATCATTGCTGTGTTCCTTCTTGCCCAAATATCAGCCAGGCAACACCTTGATAGCAGCCAGCTCATCCCTGGCTGATCCCTGGGAAAGGCAGATCTCTCTAGTAGCAAAGTCACAATTTACAGCTACCACATAAGGAGGGGAAGAGGGACCGCTGAGGGATGGGTGGTGGAAGTTAGGAGTCCGGAGGGGAACAGGACGTTTTGGCCACTTCTAGTTGCCTTCCTGATTACTTGCACACCTTCTAACCACATCCTGCTAGATCGTTTGACTGTTCTGGATTCCAGGATTCCTGAGCAGGCGCCAACATATGCACAGCTGGAGCTCCATTTAATAGTGTAATCAGAGAAAGCTAATAGCGGCTGAAATATTTTAATATTTCAATGCCCTTTTGCCATAGTTGTTTTTTTTTTTTTTTTTTAACATTTCCAACACTATTTCATGGCATTTTCAAGAGGGGTTCATGAGTCAGAGTTTTAGGGAATTTCACTCTAGATTTACAGTTTCTTCAGCAAATCTACCTCAATATTCCAGAGAGGTTGACCAAAGTTGATTTGCATGCTAGGACAGCAATGCTCTTTTCTGGAGAAATTTTTAGTTGCTTATTTTCCAATCTAAAATACAGTTTTTATTACTGGAGGAAATGAGGCAGAAGATAGTCACTTGAAACATTAATGAAATTACGTGATTCTTGACATAAAAACATAAACATTACTATGACTATTACCTGCTACCTGCTAAACAGTGTTAAGGGCAGAACACTCTGGACCTCATCTCGTAATTCATTTATGAGTTGGCAAATCATTTTACTTATACCGAGAGTCCAACTTATAACTTCATTAAGATTAAAATATGCAAAAAAAAAGTTTATTAGTGGATTAAGAAAGAAGAAAAAGAGAACAACAAAGACAAAGTACTTACTTGCAGTGATATTTTTAAAGTAATCCTGAATTTCAAATTTGGCTTTTTTTTTTGTTTAAGAGCAAAGCCCCTGATCTGAGCTATATTCCTTCAGTCCTCAGGGTATACTCCACTCTTCTACAGGACAAATCTTTGAGAAATCTTCCTTTTATATTTATTTCTCCAAGTATCAAAGCTCTACTGGGAAGTAGTAAAAAAAAAAAAAAAAAAAAAAAAAAAAAAAACCGTTTAAAAAAAAAAAAAACAAAAAAAAACACGAGGAAACAAAAAAAAAAAAAAAGACTGTCTTAAAAAAAAAAAAAAATCCAAAAGTCCAGGATGTAAGCAACAAAGGAAAAGTAAAACCTCTCCAAAACCAATATCTAATTCAGAAGTGTAACCGCTCCCCTAGCTCCGTTTGCAGGCATCCTCTCGTATTCTTGGTGACATTTCTCATCATCCATCCAGGGCTGTTTTACAGCAATGTGAGGATGCTTGAAGAGAAATGAACTCATTCTCCGAAGTTCCTCGTAGTGAAGGAAAACATATGGAGGATTTCCTGCCGAGGATTCCCTACCGAGGCACAAATTCGAGGGGGTGTGGAGTTTACTTGTTAAGGCTCTCCATTTCCTAGACTCAGCACTATCTGCTCAACAATGAGCCCACATGCACGGCTGCTGCTCTGCAGGGAACTCTGTTCTCCTGAACAAGCCCGGCGGCAGAGACACGTGTAGGAAGCATGGCAACAGTACGTTAGTGCCCTGCTTGCCCTAGTCCTTGTTTCAGCCACATCTTATCTCCAGGACCGGATAAAGGTCCATAAGGACATTGTGCTGGAATACGGGCTTCTCGTCCCATTTTCTTCCTTCTTGTCTCTTCGCCTTCACCTTCTGATTTCTTACCTGAGATCCTTCCCAGATGTGTGCGCTTTGCGAGCATGTTCCCAGAAAGTAATTTAAAATGTTACCAGTGCTTTCTTTCTCCTCCTACTCCTTCTCCATTTGAAAGTATGCTTCAGAGGACAGCAAGTTTCAAAATAGGTTATGAAGATACCAGTTGATTTAGGAATATTAAAGTACACATAAAAGCTATAGAGCCTACAGATTATTACTCTTTAGTTTGAAAAACAAAAACAGAAACAGCTAGCATCTCAAAAGCTATCTTTAAAAGCATGATTTGGGGTTACTTCCTTCCTTAACACCAACAGCGAGGACACTACTGCCCATCAAGAGAGTTTTTCTCCTTTTAATCTAGCAATCCCATTAACAAAGCATTAACCATGCATTAATCTCAATTATCTTAATTCCCTCTAACCCCACATCCATCTTTTTCTTGCAAACTGGTGTTAAACATCGCTCTAGAAATAAGTTCTACATGATCTTTCTTTCCATGTCAATGTCTTTGTGTAAGAATTTATTCTGTGGGGCAAACGTTTCTAGAAGCCCAGCCGAGTGACAGCATAAATGATTAAAAAGAGGTAAAGATGGTTGCGTGGAAGAAGATATGTAAGTTGTACGTGAAGCTATGGCTTATCTGTGTGCTAGGGGCAAAGAAAACTTTTGTAGGCTTAATAAAAAATATTTTTAAATTAAATATCTGGAAAAAATGTTCTACACCAGGAGTCCACAACTATGACCCATGGACCAAATCAGACCAGTATTTATAAATAAAGTTTTATTGGCACGCAGTCACACCCCTTTGTTCATATATTGTCTATGGCTGCTTTCATGCCACAACGGCAAAGTTGAGTGATTATAACAGAGACTGTGTGGTCCACAATGCCTAAAATATTTATTATCCAGTCCTTTATAGTAAAAGCTTGCAGACCCATCTTCTATATAATAGAAAGTCACTAGATAATGACAAATCCATAGGCTTGTTTTTCTGTGTTGTGTAGTCAGAAGTATGGTCTTAATCGCATTTAAGAAAATGCTGAGCACTCAAATGTCCTCCCATTACTCCCAGAGCTGACATGGCAGAAGGGCTTCTTAGGGGCACAGAGTTGGAGTGGAACCCAAAGCTCCAAGGGGACAAAATGATCATAGAAGGGGTGTTTTCGGATGACACAGTCAGAGGAAGGATTTGGACATCATCAGGGAGGGCAGCTAGAGAACCGGGGCTGAGAGTGAGAGTTGAGAAGCACAATAATGCCATAAATGGAGGCAAAAATAGTGAAGAGTGCTTACAAGTCAGGATATGCAGTGTGAAATGTCCGAAGCAAGCTGTTAGGACTAAGACTTTGAGAAAAAAAATAAGGAACGTTCTTTCCAGTGGCTTAGTGGAAGTGTGACTAGGTTGTCCCAATTTGTCCAGGATTTTCCCAGTTTTAAAACTCAACGTCCTGCATCCGGGAACCTCTTCAGTCCCAGGGAATCTCTTCAGTCCCAGGGAATGTGGACAGTTGGCCGCCCGGCCTGCGGAGGCTGTGCAGGAAGCCTTGGAAGTCCAGCTGGAAAGAAAAAGTTGAAGTACAATAGCCGTGCCTTCCCAGTGCTTGGTACCTTCCAACCCTAGAGAGCTTAGACGAGAAGAGACAGGGAGCCACTTTGGTGCTACTGGGGCCACTGAGGAGCACTGGAGAAAGTCAAGGCCTCTGTTCCCGGTGCATAAGTGAGAACAGAGGCCTTCACTTTCAAGTTCTTGCTACAAGAACTTGAGCTGTGTGAGCTGGAAGAGAAATCTCGAAATAACCTGTAAACAAGTGTGAGATCATCTGTCCTACTGGACAGTTTGTGGCCTGGCCTTCACACCCCAAAGCCAGCCTGCTTTTTTTTTTTTTTTTTCCCCAGAAAAGCTAACCTGCATGATTTGATTACTGGTCATTACTTTGAACTCTCAGCTTTAATTTTCCCAGACTCTATAGCCACCCTAAGTATTGCTCAGGTTTTCAGTTTAATTGCTTTACCCTAAAAAATGAATGCCGACCCAATTTTCTAGGTCCCAAGAATGTAGCTATTTTTTCACTCATCAATCCATCAGTAAATCAGCCTATCAATAAACATTTCTTGAGATGCTACTATGTGCCAGGCATTGTCCTGAGCCTGGGGTGAAAGACTGAATCAGATAGGTAAGGTCTCTGGCCTCACGGAGAGAAAAAAAAAACCTGAAAACATGTAAACAGGATAATTTAAGACTGTGACAAATGTTTAGGGAGGAATAAGCCAAGCAACATGCTGTAGAATAACTGTGGGGTGGGGATTCCATCCTAGTCAGGGTGGTCAGAGAAGGCGACATTTTAGCCAAATGCTAGAAGTTGACAAGGAATGCACTGTACAGTGAGCTATGAAAGTTATAAGTTCAAAGACAGAGGTAGGGAAGGAAGTTAGCATGTCCCAAAAAAGCAGAAAGGACACTGAGTGGGCAAGTAGGGAGCGTTAGAGACAGGCAGGGACCAGATGGTGTGTGGTCTTGCGAGAATGATGAGAAGGTTTGGGATTTTTTCCAAGGGTAAGGCAAAACTATGCGAGGGGTTTAGCACGGGAATGTCTGTGATCTGATTTATGTTTCAAA
>NW_006431956.1:13729008-13729485 GCF_000325575.1 Pteropus alecto | reverse complement strand
AGATCGGTTAAGAGGTGGATGTTGGCTGGGATAAAATGGTGCCATTAGTGTTCAGAGGCAGAGAATGCTTTTGAGATAATTTTGGAGATATAGCAAGTCTGCCCCCAAAACAGCTATCTGAAATCATCTCATTTAGTTGTTCACATGTTAATTTTTCAGTTCCATCCAGTTGAGGCAAACTCCAGAGAGCAGGGATCTTGTTTTCTTAGTCACCACCCTATCCCCAGCTTCACATGGAGAACGAACACCTGTTATTCTGTCCTCTGGACATCAGGCATTGTGAACGAAAAGCCATGACTGAGCAGGATTGGGCTCGACATACAGAGAAAGAACAGGTTGTTCGGCCAAAAGCTATCTTTGCTTCTGGAGTTTGAACACCGAGGTGGATGCAGTAGATCAGCTCACTCGACATCTCTTCCAGCTCCTTCTCGAGTGCTTCCTTCATGGTAGAGCTTGGACAGAGAAGAAGAACATTTC
>NW_006431956.1:13725729-13728843 GCF_000325575.1 Pteropus alecto | reverse complement strand
GTCTTGCAGGTGCGGGCTCTGCAGTCGGGGCCAGCTTCACGGCTGGGACAGAGCAGTTATACAGAACCCGAAGTCTAGAAGGGCTTCACATCTGCTGACACTTTGTTGTCGCTGTCTTAAGTCTTAATAGCTTTGAACAAAGGGCACTTTCATTTCGCCCTGGCCCACACAATGTAGCCGGCCCTGCCAACCGTTCTGGGACCAGCCCCTTCATTCTGGACGGGGCAAGGACTGGGTACTCCCAGAGCTGGCAGGTGTGGCAACAGCTTCCAGTTCTCTGGATATTGCTTAGGATGCCACAATCAGGGGCAGCGGCTCCCTGGTCCTTGTCTTCCTGGTCATGGCAAAGAAGAGGCCAGTTCTGCACACAGGTGTTGTGTCAGGAGCCATTTTTGGAGGCTCACTCTGGATCCTGACCATCCAGCCCTCTAATGATTTTGTGAGCAAAATTCTCTTTCTGTTTAAAATAGAATGGATGCTGTTATCTTCAACAATACTCATTCTTAACTAAACTAAGGACGCACTTGGAGGAACAAAGTCTGTTTTATTATCAGACTTTGTGCCGTTGAGGGAGTAGAGTTTAGTGGCACTTCTGAAATCTTGTGTTCTGGACATGTCCTCTGTGAGGTGCGGAGTCTGAACCACTGTTTAGCAAGGATGGACTTGGGCACGTTAGTTACACCCTTTAATCGCGAATTCTTTTCCATGCTGACGTACTGTTGATTTCCCATGGGTGGGCCCAGAAGCATAGCCTATCTACATTCTCACTTGGATGTCCATTTGACAGGCGGAATGTGAGCTGTATATCCAGGTGTATTGGTTACCTGTGGCTTCCATAACAAGTTATTATAAACCCATGGCTCAAAACAATAGGATTTATTCTCTCATGGTTCTACAGGTCAAAAGTCTCAGACCAAGGTGTGGCAGGGCTGGTTCCTTCTGGTGGCTCTGAGGGAGAATCTGTTCTGTGCCTTTCTCCTAGTTTCTGGTGGTTGCTGGCAATTCTTGGCTTTCCAAGAGTTGCTTGTGCCTGCTTTCCTTCCTTCCTTCCTTCCTTCCTTCCTTCCTTCCTTCCTTCCTTCCTTTTTTAACAGGAGAAAATTATATTTTTAACACATATACATGGAGAATTCACACAAGTATAAAATTCCCTCCTATGCATTCTTTAATCTCCTCCTCCTTGGTCTTTGCATGGCTTTCTCTGTGCATCTCTGTGCTTCCTCTTCTTCTAAGGACATGGTTGTTGAATTTAAGTCCAACCCTAATCCACTATGACCTCATCTTAACTTAATTACATCGGAAAAGACTCTATTTCAAACAAGGTCACATTCTGAGGATCTAGGGGGATATGAATTTGCAGGGGACACTATTCAACCCACTGCACCAAGGTAGGGATTTGGGCATATGGAATAAAATAAGGCCATTTGATCTACACAGAATTAAAACATCTTGGCCTCATGGCTATCCGTTCCTGGCCAGCTGAACCAACCAGCCACAGATATATGAGATTAGAAAGACTGAAAGGTAACCAACCATATTATGGGGAAAGGGAGTGAAAGACATTGCAGTTCGTTTTACCTTAAAAAAACAACAGTAATGGCAACTTGCTTTCCAACAATGTATTTGTTGTCAGAGCCCCTCAAATTTTGTTCCGCCTAGGGAAATTTCTATAGTGCCACCAGCAAAGGTCAAGTGTTTGTGGAGAGGAAAAAAAGGTCAGGCAAAGTCATTGAAACTAATGTCGTTTCACTCATGACGTTTTACATTTTACAAATCAAAAAATAATTTAATCTATTTTAGATACTTTTTTTCCTAGTTCAATGAGATCTAGTTCCTTAAAGCTGAAAGAAGCATCCCCCTCCCCCCCAAAATGAATACCTAAAATTATACTACAAAATACAGCCTTAGGATGGAGATATCTTTTTTTATGGGCACAGAAGAGAAGATTGCATTACTGAACTAGACAAAAAGCCATTCCATCAGAATCCTTTCATAGTTTTTTCACTGTACATATCTTGCCAGGAGAGAATTACATTTATCAAGCAGCACTGAAGTTATTTATTCCTTCTTATCCTATTAATTAAATTATAATATAATCACTTGAGTTATCCATAACCAATCTTAGGAAGATTCATACAGAATGCTATTCTTTTGTTCATATTTGGCTTCTGCATAGTAATGAGACGGCAATAAAGTTTATGTTCCCTTAACGTGCTAAGAATTCTATCTTGCACCAAATAGCTAACATTGAAAATAACTATTGGTATAAACAAACCAAGTAACACAATCATTCATAGCATACATTAATGTGTCATTGAAAATATTAATACGATGCCCACTGTAGCTACAAAAATCTAAATACTTAAGTTATAAGCATGCACAAAGAAAAAGTTATGAAAAATATGATGTGTCTGAAAAATAATATGAAAATAAATTTTGGAGATTAGTTATCGAACTACCTAATTTTTAATATTCACTTTAATAAGATGAAACTAAAACTTGCATTGTTCTAGCCTAAGTATTTGTCCTCATATAATTTACAATTCAAATTTACAATGCAGAATCATTACTGCCATAATAGGCACTTAAAACCTATGCCATTTTGCCATTTGGCAACATTTCATACCTATTAATGAATTATTTCTTATAACACTGCCCAACAAAGGTATATGATCTATCTGCTTTAGGTGAGAAAATTATTTGATTTTTTTTATGCCCACAGAAGGATTCTGAGTGACAGGAACACAGGAAAAAAGTTGTTGGTTAAGACTTTACATAAATATGCCTCAATCTACATATATTTTATTCCCTAGCCACATAATTACATACTTTCATCTCACCATTAAAGGGATGCCAAATACCTTCAATTTGTAATGTTTTTATTGTCTAATCATAGCCATCATTAATAGAGAAAACATACTCCTTTGGAAAATGAATCATCATGTTTTTACTTTTTTGTTGCTGTTTCTCCCGAGGGCAATGAATAAAATCACAGAATATCCTACTTAATAGTTCTCTCATACGGATAAAAAGCTCCAAACATCTGTGCTGATATTTCATTTTCCCGTGATTGATACAAATACACAACCAGTTCATCTTCGCATGAAGAAAGAG
>NW_006431956.1:13653812-13725656 GCF_000325575.1 Pteropus alecto | reverse complement strand
ATTTATACAAACTCAAATAAGTTAGAATGTCTCAATGTCCAGTTCTCATTCATAGTTATACCAGAGCAATTCTGCACTTAATGGATATGTAAAGAACTGTGAATGAAAAAAAAAATACTTAAATTATTAGCAACAATCAAATGGGATTTTTATTTCAGTATTTACCAATTCTAAATTGCTCTCAAACCAAACCCTCTGCTGTTGCCCTTGATCAATGTGAAAGCTACTCAGTTCTTCCTTCATCTTTTATAACTCCCCAAATATTTTCTTTTTATTCCAGGTTCTTTTTGTATTTATTCCTGGATCAATCATTTTATTCATCATTCTTCCTTTAACTCTTAAGCTTAAACTCTTAACCCTGAATGTCCACCTGGATTTTTGTTGACTTTAGATCCCTTTTAGTTTACTTTCTTTCCATCTTTGTGCTGGTTTTCCCCACCACAATGAATCCACACAGAATTAATGATGGCAGAAGATGTGAGCCATGCAGAAACCATAAAGCTGCAGATCGATATAAATAGTGCTCAGCGACATATCCAGCAAACTCAAATATCTTTTTTTAAAAAGATCATAGTTCAACTGAAACGTTAATAAACTCAACTAGCTACATAAAACAAGATAGTTATCAAAATGAAAAATGAAAGGCAACTGGGAAGATAGACAAAAAAGTTGGTAATTTTTTTCCACTTGTGACATTAAATAATTTAAACACCATAGTATCCTTTTATTTGTTTGTATTGTTGTTACTCATGGTTTTGATCCCATTTCTCATCATTAATGAAAAGAGTGACGAATAAAGTGAAATTCAAGCTCGAGTTGGTTTTGAGAGCACTTTGTTTTCTCTCAAGTGTCCCCCATCATTCATTATTAGATGTTGCCTATATTCCCGTCTACTTTTTAGTCTAGGGGACATATTTAGGTCTTGGTAATTTTGAGTTGACTTATTAGGTAAAATTCAGTGACACGGCAATAACTACTTTTTGAAAGTTTAGATATATTACATCTATTGCATTCTCTTTGTCCATTAATTTTATCATTCCATAAAAAAGGCAATCGAGTTAGTAAAACATCATTTCTACTCCTCCTTTTTCTAAACTTTAGTTGGCCTAAAGGTGTCTTTTCTCTTAATGTTTGTTCAACTATTTCACAATGGATTCAAGCAAGACTTTCTGGGCAGTAAATTCTAGGATGTATTTTGCTAACATCATTTAGCACTAAAAGGATCACATTTTTCTTTTCCCTCCAGGTCTTATTTATTATGCAGCCTACTATGTCTTTTTAAGCTTAAGAGACCTTCAGTCATTGACTTCTAGTTAATAACATGATTATCAAGCGTCCTTATCTGTTTTTTCCACCTAAACATTTTTGGCTGTGGGATAATCCTTGAATTTCTGTCCCTGCCTCAATAGAGGTTAGCATTTTTTGAAGATGTATGATTTCCTTCTGTTATGAACAATCCCTATGATTACACGGTTCCTCACACCTAGTAGATAAAATAATATAGCGTGTCTTAGGATGAGAAGTCAAATGTGATACCTGCAGGCTTCTGGAACTTTCCTGACTGCTTATTTTTACAGCCTCTCTGTCTTCTTCTCTCTTCCCTGCCTTGACATATGACACATGCTGGGTGTTCTGAGCCTTCTCCTAAATGAACCCCCAGGCCTACCTTTGTGTGGGTAGCTCATTCCACCACCTACCATGTCACAGAATAATGTGATCGACCCACTTATGGTGGAGGGGTTAGTCATTTTCAACATTTTCTTCAGTGTCTTCATAAAATTCCAAGTAGAAAATTATTCCCAAAATTTAAGCTGATAGAAACGTGTCTTAGGAACCCCTCTGGCTATTCCAGGCAAGATTCTGCAGTGGGCAAAGCAAGATACACAGCAACTTTAACTAAATGTTGCTTTATCAATTTAAAAAATAATCAAGTTTACAATTTTTTTCTGTCTGTCTGGAGTAAATGTTTTAAGACTTTATATTTTAGAGCAGTGAGGTTCATAGCAAAATTGAATGAAAAGTACAGAGAGTTCCCATATACCCAAGTGCATGGCCTCCCCACTGTCAACACTGGAATCAGAATGGGACATTTGTTACAATTGATGAACTTACATGAACACATCCTTATCACCCACAGTGCATGGTTTACACTAGGGTTCGCTCTTGGTGTTGTACATTCTATGCATTGGCACAAATGTGTGATTACTCACCCACCATTACAGTATCAGGACAGAATAGTGTCGCTACCCTAAAAATCCTCTGTGCTCTGCCTGTTCATCACTTCTTCCTTGCGACCTCTGATCTTTTCACTGTCTTTATAGTTCTGCCTTTTTCAGAATGTCATCGGAATCACATAGTATGTAGCCTTTTCACATTGGTTTCTTTCACTTAGTAAAATTTAAGATTCCTTCATGTCTTTCCATTACTTTTGAGGGGAGGCAGTTTCCAATGTAATCTATTTCTCTCTCTCTCTCTCTCTCTTTCTCCTTCCTTCCTTTCTTCCTTCCTTCCTTCCTTCCTTCCTTCCTTCCTTCCTTCCTTCCTTCCTTCTTTCCTCTCTTCCTCCTTCATTAATTTCAGGTGTGCAGCATAGTGGTTAAACATTTATATAATTTATGAAGCGATCCCCCTGATTAGTACTCACCTGACACTATACATAGCTATTACAGTATTATTGATTATATCTCCTATGCTGTACTTCGTATCCCCATGACTATTTTGTAACTACCAATTTGTATTTCTTAATCCCTTCACATTTTTCACCCAGCCCCTAGCCCCCTTCCCATCTGGCAACCATAACCATCAGTTTGTTCTCTGTATCTATAAGTCTGTTTTTGTTTTGTTTGTTTATTTATTTTGTTCTTTAGATTCCACATATAAGTGAGATCATATGGTATTTGTCTTTCTCTGTATGACTTATTTCACTTAGCATAATGCCCTCTTGGTCCAGCCACATTGTTGCAATGGTAAGATTTCATTCTTTTTTCATGGTCGAGTAATATTCCATTGTATGTATGTATTACCTATTCTTTATCCAACTGTCTATTGATGGACACCTAGGTTGCTTCTGTATCTTGACTATTGTAAATGATTCTGCATGAACATAGGGGTGCATGTATCTTTTCAAATTAGTGTTTTGGATTTCTTCTGATAAATACCCCAAAATAGAATTGCCGGATCATAAGATAGTTCTATTTTTAATTTTTTGAGAAACTTACAAACTGTTTTCCATAATGGTGGCACCAATTTGCAATGCCACCAACAATTTTATTTCTTTTCAATCTGTACACCTTTGGATACTGTTTTATGGAGTTATAACTCATATGCCAGAAAGCTGACCCTCTTAAACTATATAATTTGGTAGTTTTAGCATACTGTATTTACAAAGCTGTGAAGCATCCACACTATCTAATCCCAGGCCCTTTTCTTTACCTAAAAAAGAAACCCACTTCCCAGTCTTCACTCCTTGAGTGGGTCACATTTTATGCAAAGAATTAAACAGGCAAGATAAATAAACTACTATGGCAAAATTTAAAAGTACAAAAGTAAAAAGCAAAACAAAGCACAATTTAAAGCATAATATGACCAATTTCCAAGTGAAAAATACCAGGCTAACCATTATGAAATTGTCATTTTTAGAGGTAAAATGACCTTAATGGTGGCAATTTCATATGGCTCAATCTAATATTCACATCTAATTTGAATCACTGAATTGTTTCAGAATATCTTGGTGACTATAGCCTTCAATTTAAGTTACAATCAGCTCCCAAACATCATAACATAATACGTAACCAAAACATGAATAAATGAAAATTGCAAATTTTTAAAAAAATCACATTTAAATCCTTACTTTAAGCATCCTCCAGTACTGACATATCTCCATACAAACAGATGCCCTGGGTGGTTCCTTAGGCATGCAGAGAAAGGAGATTCAGACACTTAAAACTAATTTTGACAATTTTTTTTAACCATACTTAAATGTGTTAGCTAATTTCATGAATAATTTGTCAACATATTAGACAATCCCATTAATAACCATTAGAGAAAAAAAACAAACAAACATGGGACTTGTGCTAACACTGTGTGTCTGCTGCTAGTGGTCTCCCCAGCCGTCCCATCAGCTCAGTTGCTCAGTGATATCTGCTATTAGCACAGGGGTGCTGTTTTCTGCAAGCTGTGACTGTATTTTGACCTTGACTGTTATTGTGATTTGATTGGACAAACTGAAGTTCGTCATTTTAGTTCTTTTGAGCAATAAAAACCTGTGGAATATCTATATCTATATTTATATCTATGTCTATCTATCTATCTATCTATCTATCTATCTATCTATCTATCTATATCTATCTATAGATAGATAGATTAAGAAAAGCCATAAAAGCCTAAAGAATGCTTGTTAGCAGGGCTAAAATTTCCAATGGAATGGCCAGGAAGTTCTTGATACTAAACATTCATTCTAGGTCCCTTAGACACATTTTTGGCATGAGTTTTGTAAGAGCAGCTAAAAATGAGGTTACATAGCCCAAATTTTCCTTTACTAGCCCTTTTTTTTTTGAGAAAAATGTCAGAAAAACAATTTCTCTGAAACTGACACTAAAAGGAAGAAAATGGAGAAGTAAAATATCTGGGATAATTTACATCTAAATAATGTAATTGCACTGTGCTAGAAATATACCCTTTATTATAAGAATTGATATCCTTTTAAAATGGTTTGGAAAGAGGAGAGTTAATGATATTTCTTGCCTTTAAGGCACCTCTCTAAACTGGGCCAGGACACAAACTAAATGACAGTTTGCTAAAAGCAATATTCATTTTATGTATTAAGTGCTAGCCTTATGTAAGACACTGTGTGAAAATGTATCCTGTTTTCTCTAAAAGTTGAGGATCAGTAGATAGACTTGAGAAAGAGTATATTACAATTTGGCAACATTTAGTTATGTTTATTTTCTTATTATTCTTTTTATTTTTTTGATAATTTTCGGGCCCAAAGTATGGAATATATTTCGAGAAGTTAATCCTCTCCACGTGATAAGTGCACTAAGCTGCCTCTCCACTTAGCACTGCAAGTTACAGAGAGTTTTCTCTGGGGGCCTTTAGAACATACACCCGAAAGGCTGCCATCTGTAGAGAAACCTTTTATTCTTAGTCTCCGAAACAGACGTGCACCCTGCTGTCCTCAGGAGTCACTGGACAAGTAGAGTAACAACTTCGGGCTTGTTACCAACATAACTACCATAATAGCAGCCTCATATGCCTGTCTCCTGGTGGGGTGATGGAAAAAAAAAAAAAGGAAAAATCCTTAAAAAATTTGAAGACTCGCGAAATAAGACAGAAAGATCTTGCAGGTTGATTGCTAAAGAAAGGACAGGAGAGGAAGGGAGAAGGAGGAAAAATAAAGAAAAAGAGTGTCCTAACAGTGCACGTCTAAGAGAATATTAGCAGCTACAATTACCCTCTTGTCTGATAGGATGTTACTGGAAGGCACGGAAGGCACAAGTAAATGAAATCAGGTGTCAGATCTATGACCTTTGCAGTTTGTAACAAAAAAGCCTTCCCTTCTTCTTCCTGTAAGCTGGAAATGGGTTTGCCTAAATAAGAGTAGGATTCAGAAGCAGAATTAGAGAGGAAGCCTGCAAGTGTTTCTTGTTTTTCAACCATGGTTGGACTAAAGTGGGAGCAGTGTGGTCTTGAACCCCTGCCAAGATGGACATGGAGAAGTTCTAGCTGAGGTGTTATCTCTCTGTCTCTGTCTCTTACACACACACACACACACACACACACTTTCCTTCACACAGCGCTCTCTCTCTCTGTGTATGTATGCATGTGTGTATATGTGTGTGTTTGTCTCTGTCTCTCTCACAGATGAGAGTTACAAGCTTTCCCTATTAGACAAAGAGTCTGGAGCCTGAACAAAGACTGAGCCCACGGATCTCAATTTAAATACACTCCCCATCTCCTCCCAGAGCTCAGACGAAGTTCTCTAGTTCCAGAAATTGGCTGGCATGGATCTTGGTCCACTAGAAAGCTCTAGGCCCTTGACTTGGACCTCTGGTCTCTAGAGAAAGCTGGGCAGACAGTTCCCCACTTCCCAGACCTGGAGCAATATACCCAGAGCCTCAGCTGGCTTTTAGCAGTGAATGGTCCTGGTTTCTTCCCTATTTGGGTTTTTGCAAACATGTTCCCTAATTTCAGGCAATTGTCTTCCCTTATGCTTTGTAGTCTAAAACCACTCTATATTTTCTCTCTCAGTTTAAGCTAAGCAAGCAATGCCACACCCTGCACACAGGTGATAGCTCAGCCCTTAGGCGGGACATCTCTCTCCCCCAGCCCCACACCCTTTGGAGCCCTCTCAGTTTCTCTGTTTCCACAGAACCCCATGTGCCTTATTGGCAGCTCCTCTCCCCTTGCCTCGGAAAAGCAGAGTCGACCAGGCCCATAGCCCATACACTCACAAAGCATTGCATCATCACTGGGGCTAATGGCCCTTCTTTCTAGGTCATCTTTGCCACAGATGGGTGGCAGCTCGAGGAGATGCAAGCAGAAGGGAAGATTCAAAGCCCTGGAATTGGGAAATCTGCAGCTTAGAGTCCTAGGCAGTTTCCCTGGAAGAATGCAGCTACCTCCCCAAGGTGCCACGGTCCTGACTGTGTGAGATGAGGTCTGGCCTCATGGAACTCCCCCTGAAGAGGAGACCACCTGCAGAGAAGTTATCTGCATAAACAGCGATTTCACTTGGGCTTTCCTGGCAGATGGTCCTGATTTGCAAAAGGTATGCAGACACTCTTTGAAATATGACTTCTGTTTTTCAGGCGATTTGGAATTCTTCTTTGTGAGTCTTACCATCCCCATGGCAATTTATTGACCTGACATCACTGGCTTCCTCTGAAACCCAGTTCTCATTTCTTCATTTCTTATTTTTTTCAAAAGTCACCAGACTCTAGTTTCTGAATCTACATGTTCCCTTTTCACTTCCAAATACAATTTGGTTATCAAACCTTATAATTTTTTTCTCCCTATTCCTACTGTCACCATTCTAATCCTGACCCCTGTTACTCTATGCCTGGCCTATTACACTGTAATCTAGTGTTTTAGGTTTCCACAATCTCCCCTGCACGTGACTACCAAATTAATACCATTTAACACATTTTCTCCTTGTCTTTGCATGCAATGGTGCCTTGAAGGCCTCGCCATTACCTACATGCAATGTATTGTGCTGTGCATTAGTAATCTTATTAATCTAATTTTTATTTCCTCCCTATAGATATTTGTTGGATACCTGCAGTGCGTTCTGCACCATTCCTGGCTTTAGAGAAACACTAATGAATAAGCCAGACCCATTTCCTGCTTGCCTTCCAGAGAAGAGGGCTGATATGAAAGATAAATACTCAGAAGGAGAAACTCTGAAAGCATGCAATGTGGGAATGGGAGGTTTCCCCAGAAATGACATTTAAGCTGGGGCCTGAGGGTGAATAACGATTAATTAGTGAAGTGCAGGTAAAGAGACAACATATGCAAAGGGGCTGAAGTGGCAAAGAGCCTGATGCATCTGTGCAAAGAAAGAAGGTTGGTGTGGCTGGATGCGGAGAGATGCGGGGAAGCACAGTGAGGGATAAAGGCTGAAGGTCACCAGGGGCCAGACCATGCAGAGCCTGGTAGGATGCATTGAGGAATTGGGTTTTATTATAAAAGCAGTGGGAAACCTCAGGCAGATTCAAAGCAGAGGAATGCAATGATTCATTATGTTTTAAAAAGATTACCCTGGCTGCAAAGTGGAGAGGGTGTCAAGAAGATGCTCCTGGGCGACCATATAGGAGTGTAGTACAGATAACAGATGGTGGTGGGCTGGACCAGTGTGGGGCCATAGAAGTTAGTGGAAAAGGAGAAAATAATATAGGGATTCAAGAGAGAATGAGATGTAGTGATCAGTAGTGAGAGAGAGGGAGGCATTCATTTCTCTTGGGCGTCAGATGACTGGATTATATGGCAAGGCTATGTTTAATTTTCTAATTACCTATATCTTAATAATTTTGTAGTTTTGGCGAAGTGGTAAGGTCAAAACAGGGTCGGAGAGGGTTAAGAAGTAAGAGAGAAGTGAGGATGTGGATATAGTAAGTGAAAGCAATGGTGTGGAGAATTGTGGCTGACGTGGAGAAAGTGAATAGGCCTGTGGTTGGAGGTGGCCGTTAGGTTAAGGGAGGGAAGGTCTGGCAACGATAAAAAAGACTTGAGCATGTTTAATGATGTGGGAGGGAGAAAGCAGACAGGGAGAGGTTGAAGATAAGGAAAGGAGATGGGTGTAGGGGAGGGAGGGGATAGTAAGATGTCTGAGAGGGTAGGAGGGACTGGCTTTTGGTTAGGAGGAGGTAGCCCCTCTGTTTTACTGAGAGGGCAGGAAATCAGTGAGCCTTTCAAAGTCGTAGTCTGACCTTAATGTGACTTCATCCACGGGGGATGGCAGAAGACAAGTTCAGACTGTTCACACTACCCACCTGCATAAACCCTTGACCTCAACCTGACTGTCTCATGATTACTCCACGCTCATGCTGTTCTCTAAGAGCCGAGTGATGTTTTTGAAGGATGCAGTCAATCACCTGTGCTTATCCGGCAGTGATGGAGCAGGTACTAAGGAAAGGAGGCAAAGCTACGAGTTCAGCAGATTGTTAATATTTATCCCCAGAGGTATATCTTACCTCATCTTCTATACACACACACAAAATACTCTTATTATATCCAAAGGTTGATCTCAATATCACAAAAAACACCAAATTACCAAATAATCCAGGTCATAGGACCTGGGTATGTACAGGATTTGGGGGTAGGTGACATAGTCATGAAAATTCCCTTATCTTTGTACAAGTTGGCTTATTAGTTAGCTTTCATGATAACATAAACATGTTTCCTTGTTAAAGACCCTGACCTTGACCCCTGATAATTAGAAGCAGTGATGACTTTTCCTGACTCATTAATGAATAAAACAGGCCATATTTTTTCCTCACCTATTTCTACTCTTAAAAAGAAAACAGTAGGAACAGTAATGACACAATAAGAAAAACAGCATTTATATTAGCCAAAATGATAATGATGTAAGTCATTGGGCATGTTGTTGAGGAAGTTATGGTTTTTAAGACCTGCAGGGAATATCTGAAACGACCCCAGCCAATCATTCAGATTCCATAAAGGCTCATTCTGCTATGCAGCAGAGCAATTTGTGAGCCAGGACTGATAATAATACAGCCAGTTTTGGGCTATCAGATTTAATACCTTAAACACTCATAGGAACGAATAAATGTTTTGTGGAATGGTTCTGTACAAAAGAACTTGTTGTGGTAATCTCATCTGAATGTATCTGAAAAGGCGAGGGGATTAAAGTCAGGAAACATAATTTCTTACTTTTGAAAAAGGCTTGGAGTCAGTGGTAAGTCTCATACAATCAGGAAAGAGTTCTGTAGATGGCATCTCGGGCTGTGAATCCAGAAATAATCTGCACAGGTGGCCGGTGTCTTAATGGCTTTCAGTTATTGTTTTGATTTTCTCAGCCACAACGTTATATTTTGCAAGGGTACCATACTATAAATAAATTTGCTTGTGCGTTTGAGAAATTCCTTCTAGAATACTTAGCATCATTCAAGCAGGGCTCAGAATATTAGGAAGTAGCTCTGAGATTATAAAGTTGCTGCTTGATTTTGACTCACTGATGAACTTTCACAAAGCAGCCACTCTGTGTTGGGGGCTGGGGAGCCAGTGTGACTTAGAGATAGGCCCTTCTCTCAAAATGCTCACAGTGCCTCCCCTGCCACAGACACTCTTTGGGAAAGACCTGAAAGCAGACTAGAACCCAATCTGATTCGTGTCATGGGGAGAACAGGAAAGGGAAGAGTAGCTCTGTTTGGAAGGTCTAGAGAAGACATATTTAAGCAAGCATCCACAACTCCTGAATCCCACAGCGAATGGGCGGGATCGCCTGGTGGAAGAAGCATGGGAGACCAAGGCAAAGGCAGGGGGGTCAAGATGCATTAAAACACAGAGACTAGGAGAACACAGGTTTGGAAATGACTCTTTGAGCCTGGAGGGAGGAGAGCCATATGTCTACATGCATCTCTGACTTCCCAAAGCCATAAGCCTCTTCTCCAGGGAAAAATCATTCTCAACCTAATCTTTGCAGTTTACTTTATACAATACAGATGGAGAATGGGAGTGGACCAGTGAGCCCAGAGCAGGGACACTTGGGGGACCTGGCCAATAGTGGACGATCTACTTATTTGGCTTGGGAAGCCATCAAATGCCCTGGTGCATTCACACCCCATCATGGAAACCACAGGGCTTCACACAGCTCTGATCTCATATAAAGAGAAAATTACTCACAACATACTCTTTCTAACTTCTGTGAAGCCAGGAAGCACATACACCCCATAACTCCTCCTAACTGCTAAGCGTGCAAATGTGAAAAAGAGTGCCGAGGTCTGTCATCGTGAGCAAGAAGACTACTGTGATGGAATAAACCCCATGCCATATAGTGGTAATATGCTGCCCTTCGTGGCTGTCATAGGCTGAATGTCTGGGTCTCCCGACAATTCCTATGTGGAAATCCAACCCCCGGTGTGATGGTATTCAGAGGTGGGTCTCTGGGAGCTTCACAGGACACGAGAGTGGAGGCCTCGTGAATGGATTAGTCCTTATAAAAGAGACCCCAGAGAGCTGTCTGCTCTTCCTGCCATGTGAGACATAATGAAAAGGTGACAGTCTGCCACCTAGAAGAGAGCCCTTGTCCCACCATGCTGGCACCCCGATCTTGAACTTCCAGCCTCCAATGCTGTGAGGAATAAATTTCTGTTGTTTATAAGCCACTCAGTCTTTGGCACTTTGTTATAGCAGCCATAATGGACTAAGACAGTAGCTGAGATAATATAAATGGCCCTTGTAGGTGACATTAAATAGAATTAGGGATTCTGTCTCTGTACACGAAATAAATTGCGGCCTATTGAAGGTATGAGAGTTGACTCTATGGCCTTTTGCCAGTCATTCATTTACTAATTCATTAGTTGAAACATTTATGATGTTCGCCAAGCACTGTGTGAGTAGAGAAACTGAGGGATAAAAGATAACCACAATAATAAAACTTCAATATCTGGACCCCTTTAGTTAAGAATTTGGAAAGTACATAAAATTTAATGTGGAAATAAACACTCAGTAAACCAAGGAAGATCATAAATATGGTTGTAGAAGAATGCTCAAATTATGTAGGATAGTTTTCAAGAACCATCACTTTAGAAGTACGCAAAGACAATACATAAAAAACAAACCATTCTTAAAGATTTATCTAAGCAGTTTCTTAAAAAATTGCCATTAGGCCAGGATTTAACCTGGTCCTAGTTACTATAAATCTGTGAAGGTAATCAAACTACATTTTTAAAGATTCTTCTATGATTCATACTTCCAACTAAATCAGCCTGACTTTTTCTGCCATGCCGAGTCATAGTTGGTATTCAACCTTTTCCTGAAAAGTGAATTTTATGTAAGAATGAATAGATTTGCTCAATTTGGATAACAAATATCACACATAAGTCTCCAAATTAGATGAAGACCTGTACCCAGAGCCTTAGAGGGCAGTGGGGTGATGAGGATGACCTAAGGCCATGACATGATGGGATGGTTACAACACCCTTGCACCAGCTAGACAGTATCACTTAGGCAAACGAGTACAACAGTCCCTGTTGAACGTATGAAGGAAACACAGCCATGAGCTGGTTGAACTGCTGGCTCAAGGTCATCCTGTGAGTCCCTCATGAAAAACTGGCTGTGTCTGTTGTCATGTCTGTGACTATTTCTATCCCATTCCTGGTGATAAAAACCCTTCTATTTATAATGCTAATTGAGATGTTTTTGAGCTTGAGATGGTGTTTCTCAGATATTTTCTCTCTTCTTCCCTTCATTAATGTTTGGCATATCTATTAAATAAAAAAAAAAAAACCACTTCCCATTAAACCACAAAGTTATGACATTTATGAAACATTAGCCAGAAAATATAAAATTGTATTCCGAGTTCACTGGGGTTGCATCCTTGATAAGATTCAGGATTCTTACAAGAACAGCAACAACAAAATCAATCTGGACATATTCCTTATTTAAAATCTTGTACACATGAGAACTTCCGAAGGAGACATAAGAAATAATCAGGCTAACATTCACTAACTTGTCTTTGTTGACATGAAAATATTCTGGCTAATGTCAATCTGACAATGAATAAGTATCTGTACTCTCCAAAAATGAGGGAGGCTATGCAAGATTAAAATACTGTCAGAGGCAAAAGGAATCCTTAATTTGCTCAAACCCCAAAGGCAGAGCTGGCCCAAGAAAAAAGCCTCCTTTGTTGAGGCTCCTATTGGAGTCACTTCCACTCTGCTTTTAGTAATTTCATCCTTTTAAAGCCTTACTTTATTACCAACCAACAATAGACACCATATCACACAGAATCTCACCTGCCCAGTGCCAGGTGTGTGTGTGTGGGGGTGGAGTGTGGACAGTGAGGGTGGCCAGGGGATTTGCCTTAAAGTGATACAACAAACACGATGTTAAATTGAGATCGTATGACTATATTTATTTGTGGTGTGGAGTGGGGAGGCTGCGGGAGGTTACCGGGCAAAGGCGCTCAAGACTTCTCAGGCTGCTCCGTGGCACCCCTGGGAACCGCTATTTTCTCTGATTCAATCCCTACTTTCACGGATGTGAGTTATGGCAAATGAAGCAGCAGGGCACATAAGAGTGCCAACAATGGGGCAAGTTGTTGGTGGCAAAGGATTGGAAATCATGCCTTTTCCAAAAGGATTTCTAACTTGCACTGAGGACCAACACAAACGATCTCATTGGCCGGGTTTCATGTCTCCTAAATGATCCTATTTATTCATTGCCTGTAGTCAGATCACTCTATGTGAATTGATCGGAATGACCAGATTGGCAAGGCAATCTAACATTTCAAAGACCTATTTTTTTGCCTCAAACGTTACCAGTCCATGACATTCCAAAGTCTCGAAACCACTGACATCTACATTTTGCTTAAAAGTAAACGTCACCATTTCTATCCTTGCTTCTTCAGAGGAGGTAGCAATCCAAACACATTTGCCCATTTTGGTAAGAGGCTAAGCCAGAAACGAATCAGATGCAGCGGACGATGGCAGCCAGGCTCTACTGGTTCACCTCTCTTAGTCACTTTTTGCCCCTGAACTAGGCTGACCTCTCTGTGGCATCCAACACCTTTGAGCATCACCTCTGTCTTGAAATGCTCCCTCGTTTGGTCTGACAGCACTTCAGGAGCTTTTCCTCCTGTTTTCTGAGCTGCTTTTCTTGGTTTCCTATGTGTGCTCCATTCTCACATTTGCCTGTCTAAATGGATAGTGTTATTTCTTTCTCTGTTCTAGGTCCTCTTCCCTTCTATATTAAACAGTCTCCCTGCAGCCCTCATTCATTTTCCTGGCTCACACTGATAACTATATAGCTATGCCACCTAAATTTATTTCTCTCATCCAGATTAATTATCTGTATCCAGAGATAATACAGTTAAAGCACTTAGTGTCGGGCACATAGTAAGGGCTCATTCTCTCACCGAACAATTATTTATTCAGTGCTTATATGTACCAGATCTCATTCCACAGAAGTAAGCAAAACAGAAAAAACCTCTGCCCATATGAAGCTTAGATTCTAATAGATAGAATCTCGTAAGCGAAATGAATAAGGGTAACCTATAGTAGGTTACATAATGTTATGTATTATGGAAAAAATATGATGCAGAGAAAGTGGACAAGGAATGCTTGGGTAGGGGACATTTGCCACATAACATTGGGAGGCCAGAGGGCCTTATGGCAAGATGGCATCTTGAGTGAAGACCTAAAGGAGATGAAGAGTGAACTATGCAGATATCTGGGGCAGGCCATCTGGAGACAGGAGAGACAGCGAGTGTGGCGTCGGAGGCAGCAGAAGTGGGGTGCACTTGGCCAGAAGGCTCTACTCACGTCGCTAGGCCCTACTTCTTCAGGAAAACTTGGTTTTAGTCACTCACACAGGCTTTATTTTAATGTAAAATGACAATCTGTGAAAGGGAAGCAAAGGTGCCAAACAAACAACAAACACATTAAAAAATACCGAAGCCCAAAAGAACTGGGACAAAGGCTGATGCCCTGGCCAAGCACAGCGAATTCCTCAGGGTGAAGTTACTCGCAGCCTGTCAGTCATTCTCCGCCAGAGGCGGAACTGCAAGTGGGGACAAAGCACCACTTCAACAACAAAGCTTTTCCTCTTCCTTTACTAATCTGGGCAATCTTAATGCCGTGTTTGGTCCCATCTTAACTGACTGGGAGATCTGCCAAGAGCATGCATCTAGCAGACCTGACCCCGTGAAGACAAAGAGGCATCTCTGGGCCCAACTGTGCAAGACTGCAGTCCCTATTTTTGTGGGAAGGAATACCAGAATGCAGGCAGTTTCCAATGAGTTCTGAAAACCTGCCTCAGCTTTCAGCCATACTTCGTCCTCCTAGACTGCGCAGATCATTTTAGGGGCTCAGGTTAAAAGCGAGGCAGGAAGCTGAAAGCACCAATGCAATGAGATGGGGGTGGGTCCAGGTGGCAGGAGCCTCCACCAGGAGATGCATGCCCACGTCTGTTAGGCGCTCTGGGACTCCTCGGCAGGAGCCATCCCGGGGCCAATCCAAGTCCTGTGCCTGGCTTTTATCCACCCGCGTCCCCCCTCCTCCTGGAAAACCAATGAAAACTTTGTGCCTGATAACCCAATGCTGTTCACATTAGGTGTCCTCAAGAGATATTCCTGCAGGCTTGAAATTAGTGTAGTTGCTTAAGATATCTCTACTCACATCCCAGTTTTGGCTTTCCAGCTCATTTTCTTTAGACTTCATAAACAGCAAGGAAAAAATACGATGCAGAGAAAGTGGACAAAGGCTGATGCCCTGAAACATCAGGAGAAATGATATGGGGCACAAGCACCCCAGGCATCACAGGCTTATTTACATGTGCCCTTGTCTCTTTGTAAATGAGAACCATGGCGTAAAGATCACAGCATTATCAAACACTTGGGAGAAAGAATTTTCAGCATATCCACAACACAATCATTCCATTAGACTCTTAAATAAATCAGCTTCGTTTCAGCTGTAATATAAACCCCTGTGAAAGACGTAGAAAGCTTTAAAATAGGTTTTCATGACACTCTAACACATACCATTTGTTCTCCTAATCATTGTCATATTGATCCAAAAATACAATAATCTCTGTAATTCAGACTGCTTGTTTAAAAATAATTTTGACAAGTGTTAAGATTAAGTTAATCAGTGTGTTTTCAGTGAGAAAGAGTACTTAATAACCTATTACTAATATAAGAGTATGGTAGAATGCTTAAATTGTCTGCCTGAAAGAACAAACTGTTCCTTAAAGACCATTTACGTACCCAAAATGCATATATTAAGTTGATGTGCTATCTAGAAATAATTTTTGTTTATGCATTAAGTCTAATGCATTTGGCTAACCTAATTTAAATCAAAGTTGAAAAAAATAAAAATGGTGCTTCTTTTATAATCTTAAAATTGAGATGGGCTTTTCCTCTTAATTACGGTTAATTAGTGAGGTTTTATTGTAACAATAAATCACAGGGGAAGCTTCTAGTTTCATGGCCTATTGGTGCTGATTCTAATCAGGATCGCTGACCTATTGCTTGAGGAAGGACTGGCTGTTTCCGGAAGGACCCATTAATGACTTAGGAAAACAGATGTGCCACTGAGCCATAGTAGTCACGCCAAGGACAGAGTGTCCCGTCTTCCTCCTTCATCCTCTCAAATAAAACCAAGGACAAACAATGACCTGAGAGCACTGTAAAAACAGCCAAACAGCTTACAGTATCATCAGAGTTTAGAAGAGCCTGCTTAGCCAGCAGCCATTAGCAATAGAATAAACCTCTTCGTCTCTCACTCTGCTAAAATTTCACCAGAACTGACACACCTACAAGGAAAGGATCCTTAAACAGAAATAAGAGAGGAGAAAAAAAAGGACTTGGAAATCAAGATATTTAATTAGGAATCCTTTGGTTGTAGTAACAGAAAACCATTAACACTCACTTAAACAAAAAGGAAGATTGAGAGGATGTGGGGGTATTGCATTAGAGACATGGAAGCACAGAAGGGCCACAGAAGAGTCTGGACTCAGCAATCTCATCTGTCTCTGTCTCTCTCATCTGTCCCTCTCTGTATATCTCTTTAATTTTTTCTCTCTATGAACTTTCTCTGATTCGCTAGGTACCGAATCACTCTTGGATGTAACAGGATGTTCTGGTTTAAGTACCAATAGGAACTTCTCACTAACTCTCAAATCCAATTCTAAATCTTCAGAAGAGGTTATTGGTCATTCTGGTGTTTTATTTCAGTTGTGTCAGATATAGCCTGATATTGGGGACATAAATACTGCTATAGGGGGCCATGTCTGTGAGTGAGGATGTAGATGTGGGCTGTGCCATTACCCCAAAAGTTACATACGACAGGGGTGGCACTCTCTTTTGCAAAAGATGAATTCGGGTACAAAAAAATGTTCTATCACGGAATGGGTAATTTCTTATCCAAGATCAACCATTGATCTTTTACAGAAAGCATGTGTCAGTATATCAAAGGAATGGAAATAATTATATACCCTATTTGTATTTAAATAGACTTATTTCCTTTAAATGACAATATAACGCCAGGAAGGGGTAAATAATATTATTCCATTTATTTTCCAACGGAAATGAAGATTGTTATACTGCTCATACAGAGAGAAATGATAAGAAGTAGCCATTTGATAAAGTGTGCCAAGAGAGCTGACCAGAGTGAATGGAAAGTGCCCAAACCTGGCTCAGAGCTGACTCGTGGCCCTACAAAGCCTCATATGGCCCTCCGTGGGGGTGCAGGTGACTGCTGGTCTCCCATTGCCCCTAAACATACCTCTACTCTAAATCTCATAGACTCATCATGAAACATCTCTTTTTCTTTGCATTTCAGTATTTTCATTCATTCATTCATTCATGGTGACATTGGTTAACAAAATCCAGTAAGTTTCAAGTGTACAATTTAATAGTAAGGGATTGTGTGTTCCTCTCCCATAGTTAGATTTCTTTCTGTTGCCACATATTTGACCCCTTTTACCCCATTTACCTCCCTCTTCTCCTCTCCCCATTCCCCTCTGGTAACCACTAGTCTATTGTCCATGTCCATAAGTCTCTGTTTGTTCGTCCTGTTCGTTTGTTGCTCTTAGGTTTATATTCCACATATAAGTGACATCATGTGGTTTTCAACTTTTTCTGTCTGGCTTATTTCGCTTAGCATGTTTATCTCTAGGTCCATCCATCTTGTCGTAAATGGCAGTATTTCATCTCTTCTTATGGCTGAGTAATATTCATTGTATATATGTACCACAGCTTCTTTAGCCAATCATTCATCATAGGACACTCCTGTTGCTTTCATGTTCTGGCCACCATGAATAATGCTGCTATGAACATTGGTGTGCAAATATCATTTCAGATATGAGTTTTTAAGTCTTTGGGGTAAATACCCAGTAGAGGGATTGCTGGACCACATGGTAGATCAGTTCTTAGTTTTGAGGAACCTCCATACTGTTTTCCATAGTGTTTTCTTTACTCATGTATCTTTCATAGTTGTCTTTCCCCACAATCACTGCACAATACGGACACTTGACAAAATCTTTCATAATTCAACCCATCGGTGGAGGGGTGAATGGGTTAACACAGCTTTCTAGTGTGTTCCATGTGCAAGAGGAACCCAAAGTGCCATAGCATTGATCATTAGCTCATCAAATAAGAATGCTGTGGGAGAAAACTTAGAAACCAATTTTCTACAATGGCCCAGCATCTAGCAAAAGTAAACTTAGCTTTAGAGAGGTGAACGGCCACTCAGCGAGTCAGAGGAAACACCAAGGTTAGAGCCCAAGTTTTGTCCACACGTCAGCACGGCTGGTGAATGTGCACCGAGAAAAAGATCACTTGAGAGAAAAATAGTGTGGTCTAACGCAAATGGATTTGGCCTTTGCTAGGAAGAAATCCTAGAAAGCTGTTGGTCTAATTTAAAGGTAGGTGGTGAAAACAACTTCTCCTGATTGCTCATCCTTTCTCCACGTGCCTCGACTTCTCATGGTCCCCAGAGCACTGCCCCATCTGAGCAATGGGACAACAGAGGCAAATACAGACAGAAAAGGAAAATGTCTGCAGTACCAAAAGCATTTTTCAAAATAAAACCTCAAACCCTTCTTTATACGGAGAGTTCACTTATTTTCTGTTATACTGAAAATTTGCCATTCTCTTACAGAACACAGGTTATCCCAGAAGCCAAGAATGGAAAGAACCAGGAAAACTCACGTCTTTTTGTTTCCCACTGAATGAAGAAACTCTGCTCCACCTCGTCCCTCATTTGGCCTAGTGACAGGAAGCTCACTGCTTCATGAGGCACTGTCTGCTTGCTGTGTCACCCCAGTTATTCATTTGATCTCTAACATTAAGCTCAAAGCTCACTCCATTAACTTCCCCTCGCTGGCCTCAGATCTGCTGCAGAAGTATGGCAGAGCCCAAGCCTCTTATGACACACTCATATTGGGACAGCATTCATCCCTCACTTCTCTCAGATCACGAGGTTGCTCCAGTTTATCACTGCCTCTTCCAAAGTGTAGCTAGCATGAGACTATCTCAAGTCCCCAGGCTCTAGTCCTCAGCCCTTGACATGTTGTCTGGGCAAATTTATCCATATCCAAAACTCAAGTAAGCTGATGACTCCCAAATTTGTATATGCGGCTCAGAACACTTGCATTTTTAGCTCCGTATCTGCAGCTGGTTCCTGGACATCTACTTTGGTGTTCCTCAGATATGTCAAGTTCAGTATGTCCCTGACTGTTTCCAGCACCTGCCTCCCAGAGCTGCTAGGTACCTCCTGTTCTAAAATTCTGTGCATGGCTCACCGTCCACTTGATTGGTTGCCCCAGGCAGCAATTTAAATCCCTCCCTTTCACCTCCCTCATCCCACTTCCTTCACATTTCTCTTCTTCAGCTTCATAACTCATCCTTAGTTCAGGTCTCAGTTGAGTGTTTATGAAGAGCGAGTGCTTGTTCGCTTGCCTAAGGCTGCAGAGGCAGTTGAAGAACTGTTTTCTTTCGGACATGATTCTGTCTTTCTTTGTTAGGTTCACTTCCCCTCTGCCTGTGTTCTTTATCTCCATCCCCAAACCTTCAAACTGCTTCTAAAGTGTAAATTCAGTCACTCACCCTCTTCTCAACAGCCTTCAAAGTCTTGCTGGATTGTTAGTGTTCTGAGCACAGTTTAGCCTTCTGTGGTGGTGGCAGCTCAATGACGACCCTTGCCTTTGACCTTTGAAAGACCTAATGACCCTTGAAGCTCTTTGACCACATTTGTCAGGTAGCACACACTGACCCACGGGTCCTCCTAAAGTAACACATTATTGAGAACTTGAGTTTAAACATCTAAATAGCAGCATGAAAATGATCATGTTATTATTATTCATATTTACGTTGTACATTTAGGAAGGAACAATATTTCTTCTTTCTTTCCTGATTAACTGAGCAATCTTCCATTTAAGCTGTCTGCACTCAATCAATGCTTCTCAAGATATCCTTCCTCTGGAATTGGGTTTTTATTATTAACACACAATCAACATTTTGCCTTTTTGTTTCTCAGTAACATTCATAAAAATAACTGCTGATGAAGTGCTTTTAAATTAAGGATTCTGTGTGCCAAGTTAAAAGATGGTGAAATAATAAGCAAAATAATGTTCTGTTATTTTTGTCATTTTCCAAATATATTTTTCTCACCTGTCTTCTTCTATTCCTCCCTCTATGCCATATTTTCCCATTCCTTCCTCAACATTCACCGTATTTTTTTTCTCTTACTTTCTGACAAAGATAGACAATAATGCCTTCTCAGGGCCACTGCTGCAGTCACAGCTCATGTTCATTTTCATCTCGTAACCGACAGCATTTAGTTAAGTGTTCAGCACTGTGTAAATATACTCTTCATCTTGTGTCAGTCCACACCAGACTGTACGAGGTCATTCACTTGTCATTTGGCATTATAAGATCAATGAAGCAGAAATGTGACTTCCCAAAACTTGTGCTTCAAAATCAGAAATCATTAAGCATGGTGTCTATTTAATTAAGTATTGTTATAAAAAGATTTAAAAATACTAATCCCCCCCACCTTTTTTTTTTGCTGATTTCACTGAGCAATCAAGGCTCAGATTTGAGGAAATGCTGAGATTATTGGAGTACAAGTGGAAAGAAAAAGGTAGCTTTATGACAGCCAATGTTAGAGTGCATTAAGTTCAGCTGAATGAAATTTTAAATTATAAATGAACCAGTGAGCACAAAGGCACTTCACAAACTACTTTTTTTCTCAATGAAGGTTTTACAAACAAAAGTGGTAACATTTTGTCCATTTATGATTCATTTGTAGAGAAGATTGCATAATTAACTGCATAGTTTTTAGAATTCCTAGCTGTACAGATGGATACCTGGAAAAGAAATGAGCTTTCAGTAATAGAAATACATGCTCTAAATATAAAATAAAGATATTCCGGAATTCTATTTTCTAATTCCCAGTGGCATATTGTTCTCTAAATAGTTTTCCCCTTTTTTCAACCTTTCTCCTGACTGATAACATGCAAAGGGCAGTAAGTTGAAAGAACTTTTCAGCAAAAATTAAACAAATTAGCACAGATGTTCCCCTCCCTGCCAAATGAAACAATGGATTAAGCTTCATGTTGAGCTTCTGATTGTGCTTCTGATTGGTTCAAGAAACAAGATGTGGCTATAAAACACACACCAGTCAAATGTATTTGGCCCCATTATAACAAAAACTGGTAATTGAATTATATATTAATGTACTATCCATAGACATGTCTATATAGTACACAATTTATTAAAACCTAGTAACTGCTGTTTAATCACAACCCTCCATATAGGTATAAAAATTAAACGATTACTTATTAGTATTATATGTCTAGATGTGGGGTTTTTGGTTTATTTGGTTTTTAAAAATGTATCCTTCTTAGGACTTATTGGGCTTCCTGACCAGCTGTTAATGTCTTTTTATTAATTCTGGAATATTCTTAGCCATCATGTTTTCAAATAATGTCTCTCTTTTAGTCTCTCTATGGACTCCTTCTGGACATCCAATTGAACCTTCTCACTCTATTATTTATATCTTTTAACTCCTCTTTCATAATTTCCATCACTTTGTCTGCCTTCCAGTTTACCAGTTTTCTCTTCACTATATCAAGTCTATCCTTTAACAAATACATTGAATTTTTATCTTTAGTTATTATATTTTTTCATTTCTAGAAGATTTACTGTTTAAATATTATCTATTATTTAATATTAGAGTCTGTTCTTTAAATATATATAGTACATTTATTTCATATACCATATATAATAATTCCAATATTCTTAATTTATATAGATCTCATTTTGTAGGCTTATTTTCCTTTTCTGACTCTTGTTCATGGTCACTAGTTTCCTTATGTATTTGGCAAATTTTTATTGTGGGCTTATGTTTTTGGACTTTCATCTGTGGGAATTTCTAAGAGACCTGGATATAAAGTATATTCTTATCAAGATGATTTTCATTTCTGCCACCAGGCATCTGGGGACACTGTCAGGATTGGACCATTAAATAATATATTTTGCTTTTATGTGAGGAGTTATTTTTTTTCCTCTTCCATGCTAATATGACTATAGGCTTAAGACCATGTGAGTGAAAATATGAAATTAGACATTCTTAGGATATTCCTTTCTTTTATTCTTGTCCACACAGAGATAAGGTTGAGTCAACAGTTTTCTCCGTGGTGTCCCTCTGCAAATATCTCTCGGTGTTCATCCACTGATCGTGTCACCTGGGTGTATATAGAGGTCTCTAATATAACTACCACCCTTCTTGGCACTCAGTCTCCACTGAGTGTGTCTATTAAAATTCCCTAGGCTGCAAGGGATTGACAGAGATTATTACAGCAATTGATGTCTCCAGCTTTCACTGATTCCTTTGTACTGACATTTCTTCCCTCCCTCCCTTCCTTTCTCTCTCTTTCTCACTTTCTTTCCTCCCTTCCTTTTCTTCCTTCCTTCCTTCCTCCTTCCTTCTAACCTCACAGATTGCAAGGACCCTCCCTTCCCTCCCTTCCTTCCTTCCTTCCTTCCTTCTTTCTTTTTTTGCTTCTGAAGAATTCCTTTACTTTCCTGTTAGATCAACCAGGAATTAAAAAAAAGACATATATGGTCTTTCAAAAAAATCCAGTGTTTTTAACTTTGCTCTCCTGGGAGGGTATTTTCTGAATATATGTTAGTTATAGAAATATACATAGTCATATATGTACATTATTGTTTGGGAAGAATCGGGATAATAATGTATTTCCATTAGTATTTGTTGATGATTCTTCTGGTTACATCTACTTAAAAATCCTTGTGAAATAACTTTAATAAATAGGGCACAAATAGAATAGATTCAAGATTTTTCTAGTATATTATCTTTGAATATTCAAGACGTATCTTCATAAATATCTAAGAATAAAACTAAAAGCTTCAAACATATCTAAGAATATAAAAAAAAATCACACTATGTTGTGCTATAAATTGAAGTAGCAAATTAGTTCTCAACTTCTAAAAAGAAGTTCATAAGCAAACCCCAAAAAACTCCACTCTTGGGGATAAATGAAGGATAGCCAAACAAACACTAATAAACCACATAAAATAATGATGTGATGAAAATAATACATTACAAATAGGAATGCAAGGATTGTGAATGTCCTCTAATGGCTCCCACTGCTGAGTTTTTTCTTCTTAAAATACAGTAGGTGTACCTCCAGTGATGTGATAGACTTTTGTGGATACCTGAAGCTATAAATTAAATATGGTAGGAAACATTTTATTTGTGATGGTAATTCAATTAAACCTGACGTTATATTAAAGAAACAATATATTATGCACTAGATTATAAGACTTGCATTATTTTAAATATAAAAGATTTCAAAGAAAATTCAAACTCAGAGTATTTGTTTGCACCCACAGAAGTGCCATGAATGTATTTGTTTCTGATGGGAAGAAATATTTAGACTACTCTAGCCTGGAGTTTTATTTTTATTTTTTAAAATTTCATCTGTTTTATTTTCCTTTTTTGATTTTTATTATTCATTTAACATTGACATTCAATATGATTTTATATTAGTTTCAGGTGTGCAGCATAGTGGTTAGACATTTATATAATTTATGAAGTGATCCCCCCGATTAGTATAGTATCCACCTGGCACTATACATAGTTATTATTTGACTATATTCTCTCTGCTGTATTTCACACCCCTGTGACTATTTGGTAACTACCAATCTGTACTTCTCAATCCCTTGACCTTTTAAAAATATGGAATGCTTCACAAATTTGCATGTCACCCTGCGCAGGGGTCATGCTAATCTTCTCTGTATCGTTCCAATTTTAGTATATGTGCTGCCAAAGCAAGCACTAATCTGGAGTTTTAAAAGGAAGTTTTCAAGTTGGCCTCCATAAGCCTTAAGATTCTGGTGCTGCCTCTGCTCCTGCTTTGACCCTTGAATGTTGGCATGGCCCAGGGTCCTCAGACATGGGTCACATTCTCTTTTGTATACCTTCCATCCTTCCATCTCCCTGGGTAATTTCACTGAATCCCGTGGCTTTAAATAGCATTTACCTACTGGTGATCCACTTATTTGTATGGGTAGCCCCAGCCCTGATCTAATTTCTAGGTCCAAGTTTTTAACTCCCTATCTGGCATCGCCCGCCTCGTGGATACTTATTAGCTGGACCACATTCATATCACAAACAGAACTTTTGACTTTCTCAGTTCCCAGAACCTGATCCTGCCTTACCTCCCTTTATTCTCTATCATTTTTTCCTGTTTAATTTTTGTCATAGAACCTACATTAAAAAGTGAGCCCCGTGGAACCACAGCCTTCACTTACTATGGCTTCAACTTGGTTAGCGTTTAGAGCAACACTTGACACATAGTAGGGGCCCCATATCTGCTCATGGAAGGAGTGGTCGCTTGTGCAATCATTCCAAATCCTTCTTCCCCCCTCCACCTCTTTTTCTCACTAGTTCTTTTACTCAATCCACACTGGTCTGCTCTGCCACTTCCTAAATGCAGCATAGTCTTTTATCATGCTTTCTCTCTCTTCTCTCTGGCAAACACCTATGATCTGGGGGGGGAGGAGGGGGGAGAATACCCTGCTCTGTTTCTTCTACACACCCATACAATTTTGTACATATACCATTTAGAAAATTCTATTTAGATATCAGGTAATCTGGATAACCCAGTCATTATATGATCTTCCTCAAGGGCTAGAACCATGTTTTACTTTTTCTTTTTTAACTTTCCAGTATTTAGCACAATGCCAGATGCATAGTGAATGAGGTTTTTTGTTTTATTTTTTGTGGTGGTGGAGGGGGGGAGGGGGGAGGATGAGTAAAGGCTTTGTAGCAATCATATGTTCATAAAATGACCTAATCACCAGGATCAAGAATTAAAACATTGACTCGAAGAAGTCAATTTAATGCATATCTAATGTATATTCAAATGAGACTTTCTAAGCCTATTAATTTCAAAATGATTAAAATATATAATTTGTAATATACAAGCATATTATATATATTCATGATGCATATGGTAAACTGTCAGATATAAGCATAATATTCTTCAGTCTGAATAAATAATTGTGTTTAAATAATGAATTTTCTTTAAAAACTTTAAGAAAATTCATTATTTAGCAAGAAATACACCATATAATAAAAAAGGTCTGCATCCTTGACAAATATATTTCACTGGTGTTTCTTGTATATAAAAAAAGGATTCTTTATCTATTTGTCGTTTTCTCTAGTTTACTTTGGTAATGTAATTGTACACTTAGGAAACATGGGGAATAAAATTAACCTGAACCCCTTTGAGTTATCCCTTTTTGCAAAAATGGGAGAACACCATACAGGTGGAGTTTCTGATTAAATTGAAGACCCTAGAGATCATTAACTCAGGACACTGTAGTGGTTAACCTGGTAGGGCAGCATTACTAAGAGGGAGGCTTTTCTTATGTCTAGATTTTCAAATTCCCAGACACTTATCCTACCCATATCCGGCCATTACCTAAGAAGTTTGGTATTTATGTGATTATAGAAGAGATAAGAAGTCTTATAGGCAGACAGACAGGTAGAGGCTCACGAGAGTTTGCTCCTAAATGGCCAAGATTAATGAAACTATTCTTAAGAGCATTTACAGTATATAATGATATACCGAGATGTATTATTTGCTTGGGAGAATTTTTATAAATATATCCCCAAATAACAAGGTAACCACACATTCTTTCATCTATATTAATTCCGATTATTTTTCAAATAACCAAATTCTGATTACTTAAATAAATCCCAAAGAATAGATGTAATTTGAAGATAAGATGGCTCATTAGACTTGAAAACTTAAAGTTGGAAACAATATATGTAACAAGGTAAAATTAGAGTTCAGGGAAAGAAAGTGAAAAAGTATTTCAGGTGATAAATTGTTCTATTGAGATTGGCAAAGTTTCTCATTTGTGATTGTATACACTCTCTTAAGCTCTTTATAGAGGAAAAATTTCACTGGGACGCAGATCTAAATTTTAGAAGATATTGAATAACCTCTAGTTAAAGGAGAAACAGAAAATTATTTTATGATTTTTTAACTTTATTGAGCTAAGAAATATATTCCTTTATCAGGTCCATTAGAGATAAGCGACAAAAAGCAAACCTGTGTATTATAAACGTAATGAGATACTGCTCACAACTTTCCATCATTAAATGAGCCTTGATTATAACTTAGTTACATAGATAAAATTCAATAAATAATCAACACAACCAGTAAGAGCACAACTCACTGCCTAGTCACCTTGAACTTGGAATAAGCAAGTTAACAACAGAGAACTAGGAGTGTAGGTAGTATAGTACAAGAGACATTACACATCAGAGGTCAAGAAGGAGTCCATGTCAAGGACGTGAACATTTAAGAGACACCTAAAGATCTAGCAGTTTTTGCCTTTTCTGTACAACATATAGAGAAGGAAAGGAGCACTGAGTTAAGACATCGGCTCAAGCCAACACACTTTTAGTTTTCATCAAAAGAATTAACTCTAGACTTTTTCCATACGTATCAAAAGAAAGAGATAAATTAGATCAATTTTAAGTTTTCATCCCGCTCTAAAATTCTGAGACCCAATTCTCTTTATCCTCAGTAGCCTGTGCTTCTCTGAAATTTAATTTTTTTTTTTATCACATCTATGGGTTATTGACCTCTTTAGGCTAAGTGGACTACATCAACATAACTGAAAATATAGATTAGTACAAAGAAAATCCCAGATTAATTTTAAGAGGTGGACTTTTACTCTTTTTCTGACTTTGAATTTTCACAGAGTCAAGTAAGCAAATGAAATATGGGAATACATGCTGCTCGTATTTATTACTGCTCATCTATTACTAGGTAGACAAAAACAAATATAGATAAGGTTAGTAAGAAAAAATAAGGAGAACTCTAGAAGTAAATGTTAATTTCCAATATTCACATAGTCATAGCTCATACTATATCTAGTTGAAGAAAAATCACCATTAACTACTGGTAAGCAGCATTAAGTATTTTTTAATTTGTAAAACAACTGTCCAGAGTAAGTTATGTGAGTTTTAGTAACAAAATGTAGAGAGACTTACTGGTCTACACAGATGTGAAATGCATGACCCTGGACTAACTGTTATAATAACGAGCCGAAACTGTGAATTTAGTCATTGGGAGTACAAACTGTCATTACTCTGTTGAAGCAGTACTGTGCCCTTGACCTTAGCTGAACTCAGAATGAGTGATACTGGTCACAAAGGCAGTCAGATAAAGAAATGCATGTGATCAGTACAAACTCGCTGCTGCTTCTGGAACATACTAGACAAAGTGCAGGCCCTACCAGTGGGTGGTGACTGATGACCAGTGGTATCTATCGGCTTGTGACAGGAAAAAGCAGTACACTGAGTACACCTTTTAGAGACATTGCCTACTCATTGCCACAATTACCTCCCATGCAACTTCACTGTGCAAGAATTTAATGTGCAAGGGCCTAGTGTCACTGCAGTCATCAGTCGCATTCAGAATGAATGGGAACCCCACTAGAGAGAAAACACACTTTCTGTGCTCCACTGATCAGTATTTTTGGTGTATCGAGGTGGACAATATTAAGCCACAGGTGTCCGTAGACGATCTCAGTCAATATGTGCCGTGACAAATAAGTGCAATGTGAGCTTACCCCCGGTGCATAAAGAGTAGTATAGGACATGTGGTTGGAGGTTTATTATGAGTTTTCCTGATGTAAGTACAGGCATGAAAGAATAAGTTTTTTACTTTCCACAGCAACCGAAGGTAAATAGAGATCCCATTGTGCTTGATTTAGAGTATTCATGTGGCATATGTGCTCTTGAAAAGTACTGGACACGCATTAACTAAGTCATTAATCCTCACCACTATTTCCCATAAACCACACGTTATTATTCCTTAATGGTTGACAAAACTCAGTCAAGAAGGATAATTGCCTTGCTCAAGGCCGCAGAGGGAGCCTGTGTTAAAAGGAATTAGACTTGAGTGATTTTTGGCCTACAGGCTTATACTTGGACCACCAGGTCATGTGTGATGGAGGAGCCTTTCTTGAATTGTATGCAGAGTATTTGTTTTTCTCTCTCTTTCTGTGTGTGTGTGTGTGTGTGTGTGTGTGTGTGTGTGTGTGTGTGTGTACATACATACTTAAGTCTACAAGCATTAGTGTACCTATTAGGGATTGCAAGTTCCCATATTCAGCGTATCCTTCCTTCTCTCAATATTAGAAAAACATTTACAGTATTGTGGTAAATGTATTAATTCTGAAATTTGTTTTCTTCCTTTTATATATCTTCGTTTTGTCTGAGAAATACCAACGCTCGGCAACAAATAAAAATGCTGAAACCAGAAGAGCATATTCTGAACTACAGAACGTCACCAGACAGTCTTTTTCCAGGGACCAGACTATCCAATCACAAGGTTTTGATTAATTTTAACTTTTTTGATGAACAAATTGTTTTTTTTTCTCTATAGGGTGCTTTAGCACAGTGGTGAGATGTGCAAGTTCAGGAGTCAAAGCAGCCAGAATGAGAATTCTGGTGCCTCCTCTTCTGCCTACATGATCTTGGGAAAATAATTGAAACTCTCTGTCTCAGTTTCCTCAACTGCACAATAGGTATAGTAATAGTGCTATGTATTGGGAGCGTTGTAAGGATTATGTGATACAATATATTATCTCAGAAGAGAGCACAATTGAGCTTAGATATCATCATGATCATCACGAATATACCGGATATGAGAGCTGTATATTTTCAAACTAAGCTAGTAGTCAGTTCTCATGTCCACGTCTAAAAAAACGTTTTCTTTATTTAGAGCAGTTAAGAGGCTAAATAAATAAATAAATAAAATAGAATCAAAACAAAACAGTTTTGGGGAAATATATCTAAATTGAATTCAAGAGACTACAAAGAACTCAGGGAGAAATGCCCCATTCTCAGATGTTGACTCATAGCCTCATCCTGAATAAAACTGTTGGCACATATCAACAAACACTTGAACATTCACTTTTCATTTTGTGGGTGTTCATCAGCAAGGGAGTTCTTCATGGTGAAAATTAGATATTAATGCTACTGTCTTAAAGTTTATTGGTTGCCTGACTCCTCTTTCTGTTCTAGGAGCCAATCTAGACCATTGGCTCAGAATGAAAAGCGTATCAGCATCACAGTGATGTGGTTACTTGCACCACAGAATGTGAATGCAGGGTCCTGTCTAACGAGAACAGACAAAGATAACTATATTGGGTGAATAAAGCACATAGATCGACTGCTTGTACACAGAAGATAACACCATGTATTTTGGTGTCTAAATAATCAGAGTAAGAAAAGTTTCTAGAAAAATAAAAATGATGGTGATCAACATTAGACAGTGGAAGAAGTGGATGATAAGGTCAAGGAAATTTGGATAACATAAAGTGACAGAGCTAAAAATATGAGGGAAGGTAAGTGTCAGAAAATTGATGCAGAAGATTCAACAGCCAACTCTTCGAAGGTCGGTAAAGAGAAAATTAGAACAAATACAGAGGAGGAAATGATCAAAGAATTGAAAAATAATTCACAGAACAGGAGGCCCTTATTCTTCAAATTAAAAAGACCCATCAACTATCCAGTCAAAATGAACAGGAAAGAACTTACACTTTTAAATACTTCAGTGAAATTTCAGCACATCAAGGATAAAGAGAATATTCTCAAAACTTCAAGAGAGAGAGAGAGAGAGAGAGAGAACTAACCTATGAAGAAAGGTGTGAACATGTGAACAACGTGATTGAGAGAGAGAGAGAGAGAGAGAGAGAGAAAACTCATCTACGAAGAAAGGTGTGAACATGTGAACAATGTGGGACTTCTCAACACTTCTAGATCCCAAAAGGTAATGGAGAAAGACCTTTAATATTGTGAGAAAAAAAAATTATTTTCAGTCTAAAAATCTATGCCTGCCCCAACTATCATTGAAATGTGAAAAAAGAATAAAGATACTTTTTGATGTGTAAAAACTCAGAATGTTTACCTCCCATTTAGCTTTTCTTAGAACGTTTTTTGAGGATGTGCTTCAGCAAAATAAAGAAGTAAACTAAGAAACACCTGTCCAAGTGCTCTAAAAATCAGCCAGGACAGAGTAGGGTAGAAGGACTGAGAGGTACAGACAGAAGAACCTGAAAGAAAAGGAGGTTCTCCGAATATGATCATATCCATACTGTCCTTGGGAGAATTAGAAAGGCTGGAGAGAGGGGAAGACTGAAGACTTTCAGACTATAAGAGCAAATGATTATAGTACACTTTTTGGTTTAGCAATGAAAATATTTATGAGATCTCATTAGTTACACACTTAACTGATTTTTAACTTTTAGACTTAGTCTATGGACAAATCATAGAAGACAATTATAATCATGACAAAAAATAACTGTTATCAACCTTTTAAATATGAAAACAAACGTACAAAAGGTAAAATTTGAGAGTGGAGAGGGGAGCACGGGAAACAGGTGATGGGAAAGGTCGCCGCACTAATTAAAAAAACTAAGAGACGACATGTTTTTAAAAAGGTAAAAATGTACCAGAATATACTTACACTGCTAACCAAATTACACCAGAGGAAAAAAAGAAAGTCAGATCTGTGAGAATCCACATAAAGAGACTAAACTAAAGCTTGTGTACCAAATGAAATACACATTCTAAAGAACTAACATGAAGGTTGTAATGTAGGGAGCAAGAACACAACACCAGCCCAACACAAACCTAAGCTGGTGTGAATATTATTTAGATTTCTTGATTTTAGGACAACCACATTAAGTAAATACAACACAGCTGTTCTATCAAGAGATTCTTCATCCTTTTCATTTAAGAATTTCTATTGGAACTATATGACATGATGTGTGGCTATGAAAAAAGATTCCGATTACAAATAAAAACAAATATACATTCTGATGACTGTTATCTTTCAAAATAATCCAGCCCTGCTGCCAATTTCAAAATTGTTGCAGTGCAACTTTTCTTTTTGTACAGCCTGAATCCTCTCAGGGAGGCGCAAAGGAAACAGCACTTTATTATTTTATCACCTGCCCCTGGTGGGGTTTTTTTTTTTTTTTTTTTTTTTTTTTTTTACAAAATTGTGCATTATCTATGTCACTTGAGGTTTCAAATGACTTCTAACTAATTCCCAAACCGAATCTGTTATCAAAGAAAAGCTATTTTCACCCATTAACTTTATTCAAAGATGTCCCCATTGGTTGCCAAAAGCAGCTCAGTATTTTTAATAATCTTTGGAATAAGCACTTAGCCTTAGATCGCCTGTTTAAAAATCCCCTCCCCAGCATAACTTACATATCTATATGTACATATATAGATATAGATATATATACACACACACACACATATATAAATATATGCCATATAAATATTTAGATACTTTTCAAGTTGAGATGGTGGACCTTCTTTTTCAAAAGAATTTTTTTTAGACTTTTGCACATATTATCACATCAGAGAACTTTCCTTTTAAGCAGCCAAAATTCAGTCCCTTAAGCAACTTCTAGCAATACTTCCAATGTCCTTCAGTGTTCATTATATGCATCTTTTATAAAGTATTTTGGTCGACAAAATAGCTTTTGTACAAACATTTCATTGATCATAGTAAACAGAACAATAACAAGCCAAGTTAAAGAAAATATTAAAATTTTCCAGAGCGAGATTTGCATCTTTGAAATAGTACATGGCACAAAAATGTATTATTACCTATTCATTTGTAATAGTTTTTAATAGAGAAGAGGTCAGGATTAATATTGTACAGTGAACTTATTTTTTTCTATAAAATAAGAACTTCCGGTTAGGAGAATGAGAATATTAAAACAATTTTTTATTTTAGTATAACCTCACAGGACCAACTATTACATTTTTTTGGTAGAGACCTCAAAATGTATTAAATAGTAATTATAAATGTTGATTGGTGATTTAAGATGTAGTTCTTTTTTGGTATAATGCAAATTATTATTACATTTTAAGCTATGAGGTCATTGCCCTCTGTAATTATATCCACAAAAATAATAGACATCTTTATTTAGTTACTACATTTCTTAATTCCAGGTCAAATACTCAACAATCTTCTTGCTAAATGAAACACTCTGATATTCACCTGAGAAGACTTATTTAAATGCACTAAGTAGCAAAGTTAGCAGAGATTTTTGTCGTGCTTTGCAAGGAACCACATCGTCAGATGATCGTTTCAGATACAAATTCATTTTAAAAAGAGACTACAAAAAATTACACATGCAAAAATTCTTTCGCTAGTTAATGATGTGGTTTTAGAACATTTTCCTCCTTTTTTTGTTTCTTTTAATATAGCTAAACAGTAGACAAGAAACTTCACGTGAATATGACTGGATTCTGAAAGACTCTGACACAACCAAGGACGAAATCTGTCCCTCTCAAAGAAAAGTGGAAACAATCAGTTTTTCTCTTATCATTCTTTTATTAACAAAAGAAAGTTCTATTACCTCCTAGTTATTGATTATTTTAGCAACACACTCTAGGATTTTAGGAAACGTTACACTCACACACACGAACACGTTTTTGAAACCACAAGTCTCATCACTTGAGTTACCTGGAAGTATTATTTAAAAAGAAGTTTCTGAGCATGTACTGACAAAAAGCAGCCAGTTTAAAACATTACCTCTGTGTGGCGAAGCCTTCCGCTGAGCAGGCGTGGCTGCCGTTTCCACCTGCTGCTGTTGGACCAAATTTCCTTCACTTCCAGTACTCGAAATCTTCTCACCTAAACTGATTTTTTTCTGTTTGCTGTTCAAATCGTCCCTCCTAGCCGATGGCAGCTTAGAAGCTGCATTAGTGAAGAAAGGTCTAGCCAAGCGAGAAGGTTTGGACATTTTAAACAGCAGGGGGAAAAAAAAGAGGAACAATAACAGAAAGACCCAACTTCAGACTGTTACCTACTGGGGCAGCAGATTCTAAAAGATCCTTTGAGCGTCACTTTTCAAGTGCCACGGTGACAGTGTAAGGCGCAGCTGCATGGAAAGTGCTGGTCTCCCACTTGGGTTTCTTTGAAACAAAAGGCATCGAGCAGCCACATAGCCCATTTACTAGACCTCGAGGAATGTAAATGTGTATTTCGAAGTCGCAGGTGACAGTTTTGTGATGGCAAATGCTCCGACTCCGAGTGAGCAGCAGATGTTGGAATAGGCAATGTCAAATAGACACACGCACAGTCACACGCACGTAACTTCCTAGCATGCACACACACACACACACACACACAGTCACACACACACGTAACTTCCTAGCATGCACAGACTAGATGACACCGGACAGCCTAGAAATGGAAAAAGAAAGCAAATATTACCCCGTCCACTCAGGTACAATATGTGAAAATAAGCCAGATGTGCGGTTTACATTTCTATGAAGTACGTACCACATTCAGTTTCCAGGCATTGCTTCAAGCAAATATTTCCTCGCGTTAGCACATTCCCATATTATATTCCAAGACTTGACTGTGTAACGAATGCCCACCTACATAATGACTTCTTCTGCCGCTTATAGAACACACACAGCACAGTGGGAAAGAAGGAAAGCAGAAGAATGTAGTTTCCATACCTGTCTGAGCTGCAATGAGGGTACCTTACCTACGTACTGATAAGAAGAGGAGTTGTGTGTCCATGTCATGTGGTGTGGGATGTGTGTGTGTGTGTGTGTGTGTGTGTGTGTGTGTGTGGCAGGGAGGTGGGCCTGGGGAAGAGCTATTAATTATTTTACCTTTTAAAAAGCTTACAATGTATTTTAATAAACACTTGTCATTGCCATGCTTTCTCAAAGACCGATAGCAGTGATGTAAAATTAAGTGTGTTCAAGAGGTCGTATTTTTCTAGGCTGAAAACATTCCTTCTACCCGCTGAACACACGGACCATACCAGGGGCACACAACCTCTTTCCCACTAAGGGTGACTACTTTTTCTTAGTTTCCCATGTCAGTGGTTTTTATGACTTGAGGTTAAGCTGTTTCCAACCTCAATTATTGCGTGTTCCCTTAGGGAGAGCTTACACAAACTCTCTATGAGCTATAAAAAGTTTTGGGCGTAGGAGATCACACAACTCTTCTTCAAGGGTAAATATGCTGTTCCCCATTTATAGCTGAGAAATGCCCAGCTACTTAGCACTTTATCGGAGGCAGAATTATGTGCTGGAAAGAGTATAAATTTTGAAATCAGTTGGAGCTGAAGTTACCACTAAATCCCACACGTGGACCCAGTCCTGGGCAAGTTATTTTCATCAATAAAATTGGGATAGTGATTCAACTGAAGTGACAAATGTCTGGCACGTTATAACACTCAGTAAGTGTGCATTTCCTTACCCTGTCCTCCCCCAGATTCAAAGTTTTGATGATTCCAAACAGGTCTAGTACTCGTAAAATATCAGAGTTACAAAATCAAATCCTGACCCAGACCAGAGAAAGCATGATAGCATCGGAACTATGGATCTGGGAGAAAGCGTCGTGAAAGTAGATCCTTAATATTGTGAGGTGTGTATCCTGCAAATGTAATGAGCCGCTACACTTGCAAATGCTGCTCTACCATAAAATGCATCCCATTAAATACTGTAAAGCATAAGTATCAAATTTAAGTGGCCCCTTTATTCTTGATACTTGTGTCCAAATAGGATAATGCATGTTTTAATTTCTCCAAATTATCTTTTACTTCTGCCTGAGAACCACTGCTTTCTTAGGCCTCTTTTTTTTTTTTTTTTTTTCATTTTACTCATCAGCATGAGTGGTCAGCTTTCTTTTCAAGGACAGATTTCATAAAGAAACTACCTTTGACCATGCCACAGATGGTCAAGTGGAGAGCATCAGAGTCGTGTTGGGCTGGAGGAGATGGCAGTCATCAAAGTTCACTCACCAGGAAAAGGACCACTTCAAAGACCAGGCTCACATTTTAAATCCATGCCTCAGAACAATGACCAACAACAACATATGTCGGACCCTGTGGTATGCAAATCGCATGGCTGCTGGGAGCCTGTGGCACGTGGCAGTAGACTCTAGTCTAGAAAGCCAAATGGAAGGATCAAGGCCAGGAAAGATGTGATTGCACCCTAACACCATCAGAAACAAGTGGTTTTCCTTTACGACGTGCACAGGAGCAGTTCAGAGAAAGGGAATGGTGGCTCGTCATGGTGCACTTTCATTCTCTGGGAGGGTCCAGTATAATTCGAGCTGTTTTAAGAAAAAGGAGGGGAAACGGGAAGTGACTATGTAACAGGCCACTTCTAGAGGTGGGGATTGGGATTGTATCAGTCAGAGTTCTCCAGAGAAACAGAACCAATAGGATACACACACACACACACACACACGCACAAATGCATGTATGTATGTATATATATATTATACATGTACTATATATCCTATCCATATCTATCTATCTACTTCTATCCTATCTATCTCCTGTACACACACAGACACGTAAACATATATTTTTATATGTATGAGAGAGAGAGACAGTGATTTTAAGGAATTGGCTTGTGAGATTGCAGGGTTTGGCAAGTGGGAATTCTGAAGAACAGGCTAGCACGCTAGAAACTCAGGAAATAGTTGGTGTTACAGTCATAAGTCTGAAATCTGCAGGCTAGAAACAGGCAGAGTTTTTATGTTGAATTCTGGAGGCAGAATTGCTGTTTCTTCAGGAAATCTGTCTTTTCCTCTCAAGGCCTGCAACTGATTGGATGAGGACCGTATATATTATAGAGGATAATCTGCTTCACTCAGAGTTTACTGACTTGAATGTTACTCACATCTAAAAACACCTTCGTAGTTACATCTAGACCAATGTTTGACCAAATGACTGGGGACCATAACCTAGCCAAGTTGGCACATAAAATTAACCATCACAAAGATTAAACTACATCTTTCCTAGGTTTTCAACTTATGGAAGACCCCACACTCAGCTACCTGCCACAGTGGGAAGAGGAGACATGATTTCTGATGTTCCCCCAAACAGTGAGTATTGGTCATCTAGACGACTTCCCTCAACACCAATTTGGTTCCAACATATGACCAAAATGTGGTCTTCCAAGATCTCATTCAGTGAATCCCACTATAAGCAAGTGCCCACTGGAGAGATGAAAAGAAACATACCTTCCTCTTCTTTCTCCAGTTGTTCCTTCACAGGAGTGAAAGAAGCCTGTAGAGTTCCCATCTAGGACAGGGAGCAGAGCTGGTGCCGGGCAGTGCCTGGCTGTGTGTGATGGTGCCTCTGGGCCCCATATATTGCCTTTCTGCCCTTTTCTCCTTTTTACCACCCTGACATGCGGTGAGGACACCCCATTCCTCCCCCTCTCACACGTCCTCACACAGCCCTTCCACCGTCATCCCTCACGGAGGGAGCCTCCCGCAGTTGGGATTCATCTACTCTCACCTTCCTGTGACCCTCCCTCCATCCAGAAGAAACTTCACTATGACGCCGATGCCTGGACTGCTGGGTTGGGAGGGGGTGGAAAGTCACTGTCTCTAGGCCATGGTGTTTCCGAACCTGAGAACTCTGGAACCACCTGGAGAACCTTTAAGAATGAACATTCCTGAGGCTCCATGACAGGCCCAGTGGAGTCAAATGCTGAAGAACAGCCCAGAAAGTGTTCCCAGAAATTTATGAAAGCAATTCTCAGGTGATTCTGATGCTCAGCAGGCTCTGAGAGTCACTCTAAGCCATCTCCCTTCCCTGTGCCCATGCTAGTAGCTGACAGGTTGGACTTTTCTTGGTAGCCCTCCCGGGTGCTGTTATGTTTCAGAGGGGCAGGCAACCTGCAAGGCTGTTTGCTCATTTTGCAATGACTACCTGCTGTGAGCAGGTTGTGTGGTGGGTCTGAGAACATCAAACTCATTTCGTTGGTCACCTAAGCAGAGTTTCAGTAAACGTGTTTGGTTCCTTATGTAATACTTGGGGTAAGTATATTTTCTGTCACCTGAGAAACAGGCTTCATGTGTCTTTACCAAAACTCATGCATCTGTCTAAATAATGTTGGTTCATCTACAAGGTCAATAGTTTAAAGCACACTGAAGAGCACCACACAGTTCAATATTTTTCCTCTCCACTAACTGGAAGTTTCTGGGATGCTTTGTATAGTGTATATAAAACCCTCAGGCCATGGTAAAACTTGGTCACAATGTTAGTATATTTTTATTTTAAACCAAAATTGCAAATTGACACAGAAGAATTTGCTTGGCCATGCAATCCCAAATCAGCCCCCCAAAACAAACCCTTATAAAAATGAAAGATGGAAATAAAGAAGAAAGGTCTTAGTAAATTTTTTTTATCCTTGCCTCATTCCTAAAAAAGGATCTGAGTCAGCTTACTAAACACATATGCTACTAGAAATGATCTCTAAATTTAAAATAATAAATGCATAATAATAGAGACTGGAGGAAAAGTCAGAATATGGAAATGCATTTATATACTAAAAGCAGATAGCAAATTTGGCCCTGAGCTTCCTAGCAGGAAAGTGAAAAGAGAAAGAGGAGAGTTTATGGAGTGTTATTTTATCATTAGTTTGATTCCAAAGATTAGGAAGCGATCATTGGATCACAACGATCTTGCTGGAACTTCGAGTGACCTCAGGGCAAAGATCAGCTTCTACAGAACAAGACCTAGGTTACTCTGGAAAGTAGCACACACTTATAAGCTTATATCATGAAAGCTGCTTTAATCTACAACAGACAATTTCTCTGCTGTGACCAACAGGCAATTTGTCCATTCACTTCCAGGCTAAGACCGTTCCCTAGCTGTGTTTTTAGACTGAGGCTTATTTCAAGGTCTTGGGCTTCATTCCAGCTTGCTTCCCTTTCTTGGTTAGTGTCTCCCACAATGACCTAGTCATAGAATGATTCAACACTTTGAATCTTGACATTGGACTTTTCCTTAAGACTCTTTGTAACAAGCCTCCTATGTGTGCTGGGGATGACCTCTGCCCCCAGGGCACTCTATTTTCTCCTTGAGGCTCAGTCGCACTGTCAGTACCTCTGAACTTGGTCTGATTATTCTTTGGCCACTTCAGAAAGGATGGGGCCAGAAGCTATCTCCCTACTCTAAAATTCTACGCACTTACCATGTCTATTCCAAACGCAGCCACCACCACCTTTTCAGTATTAGAAATTCCTATTGAACCATGTTGAGTGGTATCATTATGGAATTATTCATTGCCCTTTTGTCCTTCCCTGACCCTCTCCTCATATTTATCTATTATTCTTTTATTTATAAAAATGTTTTAAATTGAATTTATTGATGTAACATTGGTTCATAACACTATAGAAGTTTCAGGTGTACAGCTTTATAATACATTATCTATATATTGCATTGTGTCTCCATTTAGCTTCCTTTCTGGATCCATCTAGCTCCCACACCTCTCCTAACCCACATTCTGCTGACATAATTCCTCACCAAAGAGACACTGTGATGTTTAGACTATGGCGATTAGGTAAATCAGCTACCTCTTTCCATGAACCCTCCTGCTAGCTTTTGACCTGTTTCTATAACTCCTCAATTCTTCTTTTGTAGCAGCCGGAGCAGCCTTGGCCCAAGGATGACCTTTGGCATCTCAGTGAAGGCGTGGGCACTACTCTCAGAGGCTGGCTGAAGGTCATGGCCTGGGGTGCCCCTGCGTTTGGCTGGCCTTCACTTGGGCTCTCTCATAGTCTGAATAGTTCTACCTGTTAATTTGCAACTTTTACTTTCCTGTCAAAATTTAACACCAGTGGGTATCCAACCATGACTGGTCCTTCAATCCAGAGCTAGGGTCTGGCTCTTAAGACCACACCTCCTGTGCTCCCCTGGTCTAGCAAAGTCTCACTCCAAGCATCTTCACACCCCCTTGAGTCTTATTTTTTCCCCAAATCCTAAAGGCATAAGCTCACCTCAAACCCCCATGCTTACTAGTTCTTTCTTATAGCTAACCCAAACCTCTTTTATAGGCTTCAAATCTCTCTCATTGTCTTGACATAAAAAGTGAGATCATCTATAAGGGAAACACCCTTCCTCATTTCCTCATGGTCCATGAGAGGAGCCCAGCATGGTGAGAATGTCATGTACTGTCTAATTGTTGTTGTGGGTTTTTTTTCTCCATGATCTGATGATTTGAACTGGCTATAGCCACCATTCAGGCAGGCACACTCTCCTCAAAAATTGGAATGATTACTGTCTTCCTAGCACACTAGCATCCTGATGCCGTAGGTGAGGACCGAGTTATCCTGGCCTGCACAACATCTTCTGGGTGAGTGACAAAATGTAGAGAACAGTTCATGAGAATGAAGGGTTACAGGTGCCCCAAGACAATAAACATGGAGCCACTCCAGGCTGCTGCAGGGCCTTAGCTCTCCTGGAGATGGTAATGATTATCAACGGCAATCATTAACCCTTATTGCGCATTTTTTTTCTATACCCAACACTATTCTAAGTTATTTATCCCTTACAGTAACCCTAACAGGTAGATATTAGTATCCCCATTTTATAGATGAGTAAACTGTCGCACTCAGAAGCTAGAAACCCACCCAAGACTTCACAGATTGTAAGTACTGAAGCTGGGGCTTGAATTCAGTCAATCTGGCCCCAGAGTCTGCCCTCTACTCTAGAAATCAAAAAGTCTGACTTCAATCCACACTGCACATTGAGCGTGAACATAAAGTGATTATTTAGTCACAGCTGTGACCTGGGAAAAGTGCCTCTGCCTTCTTAGATGTCATGTTCCAGACCCCAAAAGGCACTGAAACCTTGTAGCTACAAGAGTTCCCACCCAGGATGTGTGGCTGAGGTGAGTGTCATGGAGTCAAGTTGCTTTAATCTAGAAGCACAACATCCTGTGGCAGGGAGCAAATGGGGGATTGGCAGTCTGGAGGGTGTGAGCAAGCAGCTTCTGATGTGGAGCTGACAGCCCGTGAGAAGGTCCATGAGAGTTTGAGGGGGAGAAGCGTCCAGGTGCCTTGATGTGGAGCTGACAGCCCGTGAGAAGGTCCATGACAGAGAGAGTTTGAGGGGGAGAAGCATCCAGGTGCCGGGGCATCAGCATCTCCCAGGTGTCTTGATCGTTCCCATCCCTGCCTCCTGACCTCGCTGCTGTCTAGCCATATGTCAAGCTTGATCGTTCCCATCCCTGCCTCCTGACCTCGCTGTCTGGCCATATGTCAAACAAAACAACTAAGTAAGCTTTGTCTGCCTTCCGAGCTCACCCTGCCCATATCCCAAGACTGGAATACCTTAATTTGTTATGTAATCACAGAGAAGTTACTTCCCCTCTCAGGATCAAATCACCTCGAAAAAGATGTCTTGGTATCTGTGCTGTTTATATCACAGGGTTGTTGCAGCAATCAAGTGAGATAATGAACGTGAAAGCACTTTGACAATTGTAAAATAACACATGCATTAAAGATAATAATTTTTAGGTTATAAATTACCAATTTTCCTATTCGTCCTGCTTAAAGACTGCTTGGTACCCTAGCAGAATCTTCAATAGTAGCAGTCAGCAAACTTTTTCTGTAAGGAGCCAAACGTTTCCTGTAAGTAAATATTTTCAGCTTCGCAAGCTGTATGATCTCTGTTGCAATTATTCGACTCTGCTATCGGAGTATGAAAGCAGCCACAGACAAAACATAAATGATTGGGCAAAGGCTATGTTTCAATAAAATTTATTTACAAAAACGGTTGTCTGGACAGAGTTGGCCATAGTTTGTTGATTCCTATTCTACGGAAGCCATTTAACCATTCTGTGTGAATGACAATATCATTCCGATTCCTGTCTTCTTGACTAATACTTGCTGTGCAGATTTCTGACTCACTCTGTGTCTTGATGAATACATGTTGTGTTCTGGCTCCAAATCTAGATGTGAACAAATTACTTGACTCTACTGTTTGGATGTTATATCACATTCAGGGACTTGAGGTAAGTCTCATGACTGTCTCTATGAACAGCCAATACTGGTTTCAACTTAATTAAAAAACATAGCTGGGAGTAATACCTACCTCTTTGGCTAGCTGGATTATATCATGCTTTGCCATTTTGTACCAATAGTTAATTTATATAGGTTGCCGCACAACGAGAGGCATGGTTTGAGTGCTAAGGTAACTGAATCTGTGGTCTGAACTTACCTTGTAAAAATTTGCACTCTTCATAGATTCAAGAAAAAGGCTTATAAGTTCAGATTCCTCAATTTCCTACTTAAATGCTACAGAGAGATTTCCTGATTTAACAACTCTAATTTTTAAGAATCCTTTAAAAAGAATTTTTTTTATGAGTTCAATGAAATCTGCTTTACACCATGATGTCACCCATCTGCACTTCTATATTGTAAAAGAATCTTAAAATTATTTAGGACATGCATCGGTATGTTATAAAATTGTCAGTGCCAAGAAGAACTTTCTTGGTTTTTATTGCAAAACACTCTCATACACAGAAGACAGAACGACTTATCTGAACCAACAGTAGATTTGGAAGCAGTTTGAAAAAGTTGTACAAAATGTGTTAGACAGCCAGGTTGTGACGGAGGGTAGAATTTTTTTAGTCACAGACGATTTTCTAGGTTCTATTTTAAGAATTACATAGGCTCTAAGTGTGAGCTAAAATTTTAAATTTAAAAGTAGAATTCTAAAGTAAAGATAAGCTGTTTCTTATTAGGTTGGGCTTCAGTGATATTATTAAAAGTATAATTTAAAGTATAACATCTTGAAAACATTGAGTAACCTAAAAGTTATTCTTATGACTTATCAGTAATAACAGTGTATTCAGATTTATCCATGCGGTTTTAAATACTTGTAATTCTAATGGGCAGTACATTTTATTTACTCTAAAATGCAAATGAGCAAAGGTGATGGAGGATCTCCTCCCCTCCTTTTCAAGAATTCTAATTATAACTACAGAGTTCTGAAGAGGAAAAAAAAAACATGAAAGATTTTGAAAGGAGTCAAGCGACACCACAATGAATATTTGAAAAGTGGATAAGCTTATTAATTATTTCACTGTAACTTTAAAAGGTGGTGGGCCTTCATTTGTATAATTTCAAATTATCTCGCTCAAGTTCTTAGTTATTATAAAATGTCCACCATATTGAATTTTCCAGGTTAGTAAAAACCGAATCTTAAAAAAGGAAAAAGTAAGAAGAGGTTATTTCAGAACTTCCAGGCACTCGTGGAAATATGGAATGACATTTAGTCAAGAGACACCTGCCGCTTTTCAGACATATGTAAAGAATACCTTTCTGGTTTCCCATAGGCTTTAAAATACTCTGATTTAATGGAAGTAGGGAGTATGAGAAATCATAATGTGAATGAGCAAAATTGAATAAAACTAACAATGTGCTAAACCGGGGAAATTCTATATGTTCAATTACTTTTGATGGATGAGTGAGGAGAAAGTGCATCCATTAAACATTTTGAAAGACACTTGACCCTTCAAAAAGACAAAACAAATGTTTTTAAATGTGTTTAAAGATTGCATTTCCCTTTTCTATGTATTCAAACTGTAGTAAATTCTACATAAAAGTAATAAAGAAACCAGACACCAAAAATAAAAGTAATGCAATTAAGAAATAGTTCTTTTCTTTGACTATAAGATGGCACAACTTTAAAAATTATTCAAGAGCAGTTAGCACATGAAAAGATCCTCAACATCACTAATCACTAAGGAAATGCAGATCAAAACCGCAATGAGATACCACTTCACAATCATTAGCCTGGATATTACCAAAAAAGGTTCTTCAAAGAATTAATCATAGAATTACCATATTATCCAGCAATTTTATTTCTGAATATATACCTAAAATAAATTAGAGCAGGGACATGAAAAGGCATTTGTACACTCATGTTATAGTATTCAAGTAGCCAAAATGTGGAAGCAATATAGGTGTCCATCGACAGGTGCATGGATAAACAAAATGTGGTATACCCATGAGATGGAATATTATTCAGACTTGAAAAAGAAGGACATTTGGACACATGTTATAACATAAACGAACCTTGACTACATTATGCCAAATGAAATAAGCCAGTCATCAAAGCACAAATATTGTATGATCCCACTTATATGAGGAACCAAGAGTCATCAAATACATAGAGAAAGAAAGCAGAACAGTGGTTACCAGGAGCTGTGAGGAGGGTAGAATGGGGAATTAGTGTTTAATGGGTACAGAGTTTCAGTTGAAGAAGATGAAAATGTTCTGAAGATTAATGGTGGTGATGGTTGCGCAACAATGTGAATCCACTTAATGCCACAGAACTGTACACTCAAAATAGTCAAAATGTAACTTTTTTGCCATGTATACTTTATCTCGATAAAAATATTCAAATTCGCATTTGTCCACATTTGGTGGTCAAAATGTAACTTTTTTGCCATGTATACTTTATCTCGATAAAAATATTCAAATTCGTATTCAAATTCGTATTTGTCCATTTGGTATTCTAATTTCTCCGTGTGAAGCAAGGGCTAGACAAAGGTTTATCTTCTCCCTCTCTCCTATTTTCTGTAGCCAGGGCAATGCCTAGCTGAAAATTCTGTTTTCACAAGGTGGATTTAAGAAGATGGCCAGAAGAGGAGAGACGTGGCCTAACCATGGCTGCCAGCGAGACCCAACAAGTCCCCTTGCATTGTCACACAGCCACATTGCAAACAGATGATACAAAATCCTTGTAAAGTAACTTAATTCCATTCTCTCTCCTCTCTAACACGGGCAAATGCAAACTACCACTCTAATAAGAATGAGCAAGGTTGGAGATGGATGTGCCTCAATGTGACTCTGAAACCACTTTTTCAGAACTTGCTCCTGTCTCTTTGCTTCTCTTTCACTGCCTTTTTATTTCCCTGGAGAGGACTTGTTTTTCTTGAAAAGCATAGCACACGCTCCTCAAAGGGAAGAGAGATTTCCCCTTACAGTTTTAGAATCCTTGCTAGTAAATCCTTCCAATCTGACTTCCAAAACTTGTCCTGGATTATGTTATAGAAACTCCAGTACTAGTGTTCCGTTTTTTTTCTAAATATAATAATAAAAAAGATCCACTGAGCACCCTGCATTTGTTTTTATTAAGCAAAAGAAACTCACACTAGTCCCTGAATACTCTTTAGAGTGAATGAAAGGAAGAATTTATGCCATGCTGCATGAGAATAGTCTATAACCTTCCTATCTCTGCAGACTCATGTTTGCAAACAAGGCAAAGTGGATATTTATGTAGATAAACAGAGCAGCATATATCTTAAAGAGAGGTTTGGTGTTTCCTCTCTCTTGGACATTTCTAATTTACAAAAACCTGATGAGGCTCTAAAAGTTTCTTTTTGAATTATCTTGCATCTCCAATCCAAGGTAGGATTATTCAGAGGATTCTTTTCCTCTTAAAAAAATTCATAGACAAAAATGTACCCACTTATGCACAGTTAAGAAAACTGTGAAATACAAGTTTACTTTTCATTACATTTTAATGTCATTTCACAGCCCTCAGCTTCCTTCTCTTCCTGCTTCTTCCTTGACATCTCTTTTAATGTCCTCAGGAGACCCCTAATTTTAGCCCATCAAAAGCCTGATTTCTAGAAAGGCTCTCCAAAGAATATTTATAACTTAGAATTTTTTTTAGGTTAAGGCAAGAAGTTTATTTCACAGTACTAAATTTTAAAATATCAATTGTAATATTTATGGATGTGAAAACTACTGACATACCACAAGTGATATTTAGATTTTCAGGTCCTTCTCAGATATATATAAATATATATATATATTTAATTTTGAGATATAGCAAATATAAAAAGAATATGTACTATAATGTAAAGATTTTTAAAAAACCATAAGGGACACACATGTACCCATTGACAAATGTTAGATATAAAACACTATTTTTGAAGAATTTGAAGTTCTCTAAGTATTTCCAATTGGTCAGGTGCCCATTGGACTCTGATGCGAAAGCTCCCCTGGATTTAGTTTTAATGATTCTCTTGTTTTTCTTCATTGTGTTACAAATATGTATATATCTCCAAACAATATAGTGTTTAGTTTTCTCTTTTTTTCACTTTATATAAATGACCTCAAATAGTATTTGTTCTTCTGTGATTTACTTGTAAGCTCAGCATTGTGTTTCTTGAGATGTGTGTGTGTGTGTGTGTGTGTGTGTGTGTGCATATATATGTATTTGACATACTGTGATTCATTAATTTTCATTTTGTATAGTGGTCCACGACCTGTATATACTACACTGAATGAGCATCTGCAGTTGATGAACATTTGGTTTGTTTTTAAGTGTGACCAAAGGATCTATTTCAATTTTTTCTACATGGATAATCAATCATTTCTACCACACTATAAGCCATTCTTTCCTATGGATTTGAAATGCCAGGCTTATCACTTATTCATTTCTACCTTTATGTGAATCTTTTCTGGGCTCCTGAATATGTTTGTTTATCTATTTGTCTATCTCTGTGCTGTGCTGTCTTAATAATTAGAATTAAATAATAATAAAAATAAATGTCGATATTTATAATATGCTAGATACTGTTCCAAGCATTTTTTAAATGGTAACTCATTTAGTCTTCATCATTACCTTGTGAAGTGGGCACTATTACTATATGAATGAAGAAACTGAGGCTCAGAGAAATAAATTGTAGTTATCTAGGCAGAATTAGAAACCTAATCTATCCACAAAGACTGTGAAAATCTGATTCGTATTATCAATTATGATATCTGATTGGTCAATGGGTCTTCTTAAGAAGCGTCTTGGGTATTCTTAGTCCTTTGCACTTACATGCAAATTTTATAATCATCTTGCTAAATTCCATGCAAAACAAAAACTATTAAATTTTTCATTGGTTCCAAAAAAGAAAAGGCCAAGGCCAGATGTCTTCATTGGTGAATTCTACCATACATTTAAAGAAGAATAAAGACCAATTCTTCTCAAACTCTTCCAGAAAATAGAAGATGAGGAAACACTCCCAAACTCACTTTATGAGGCCAGCATTACCCTGATAGCAAAGCTAGATAAGGACACTACAAGAAAAGAAAACTATAGCAAACTGAATTCAACAGTACATTAAAAGGATCATACACCATGATCAAGTGATATTTATTTTAGGGATGCAAGAGTGGTTTAATAGCTGCAAATCGATCATTGTGATACATCACATTTAAAAAATGAAGGATAAAAATCATATGATCATCTCAATAGATACAGATAAAGTATTATTCAACATCCTTTCAAGATAAAAATTCTCAACAATCTGGATATAGCGAGAATGTACCTCAAAAAATAAAGGCCATGTATGACAAGCCTACAGCTAACATCATACTCAATGGTGAAAAGCTAAATGCTTTCCTCAAAGATCAGAAACAAGGCAAAGATGCTTACTTTTATTCAATAGTACTGGAAGTCTTAACCAGAGCAATTAGAAAAGAAAAAGAAATAAAAGACATTCAAATTGGAAAGGAAGAAGTAAAACTTTCTCTATTTCAGCCAACATGATATTATGTATAGAAAGTTCTAAATATTCCACAAAAAACTATTGGAACTAATAAATGAATTTAGTAAAGTTGAAGGATACAAAATCAATATATAAAAATCTATTGCATTTCTATACTCTAACAACAAATTATCAGAAAGAAATTAAGAAAATAATCTATTTACAATAGCATCAAAAAAAGTATTAGAAATAAATTTAACTGAGGAGGTGAAAGATCTGTGCACTGAAAATTATAAGACATTGATGAAAAAAAACTAAAGAAGATATAAATAAATGGAAAGATATTCTGTGCTCATAGATTAGAAGAATTAATATTGTTAAGATGCCCATACTCCTCAAAATGACCTACAGAGTCAATGCAATTTCTATCAAAATTCCAATGTCATTTTTCTACAGAAATAGAACAGTCATTCTTAAAATTTGTATGGAACCACAAAAGGCCCTACATAGCCAAAGCAATATTGAAAAAGGAGAATAAAGTGGGAGGCATCACACTTCCTGATTTCAAACTACATTACAAAGCTATAGTAATCAAACTACATTACAAAGCTATAGTATGGTATTGGAAAACAACAACGACAACAAAAAACAGTCTCATAAATCAGTGAAACAGAGTTGAGAGCCCAGACATAAATCCATGATATATGGTCAATTAATTTTTGATAAAGGAACAAAGAATATACAGCAAAAAAAAGGGTAGTCTCTTCAATAAATGGTGCTAAGAAAACTGGGCTGCCACATGGAAGAGAATGAAACTGAATCTATCTTATATCATACACAGGAACCAACCCAAAATGGGATTAAATACTTGAAAGTAGACCTACAACCATAAAATTCCTACAAGAAAACAGGGGTAAGCTCCTTGACATGGATCTTACATTTACCACCAAATCAAAGGTAACAAAGGAAAAAACAAACAAGTCACATTGCATCAAACTAAAAGCCTCTGTGCAACAAAGAAAATGCTATGGTGGTGATCATTTTGCAATATGTAAGTGTATCAAATCCACACGATGTACACCTTAAATTTATATAATGTCGTATGTCAATTATATCTCAATAAAGCTGGAAAAAAATTTTCACAAATAAATTTACACTAGTGGGTCTTCCTATCAACTAACATCATATTTTTCTCCATTTTTAGGTATTAAATAATTTATTTTTATCATGTTTTATAATACTCTACAAATCACACATCTTTCGTTAAATATATTCCTAGGTATCTTATCTTGTTTCTGCTTCTGTCAAAGGGTGTCATTTTAAAGTTACATTTTCTCTTTGTTGTTTTGAGGAAACACGATTGACTTTAAACAGTTACTGACTTGCTTCTGGCAATGATAAAATAAAAAGGACAAGATTTACCCTTTCTCTTTAAACAACTAGGAAAACAGATAAAATATATGACACAATGGTTTTCAGACGCTGTACAAAACACAGCACAGAAAAGTGATTGCCAAGAGAATAAAAACAAATGAGGTGAGCCCGAATGTCCCAGATTACTGTTTGGGAGAGTGTCCAGATGACAGTAAACGAAGGAACACCCAAACAGGACAGCGATCTCTTTGAGTTGAAAAGACAGAGTTCAGAGTTTAAGAGGCATACTTTTCAGGGCAAAATATCACAGGAGGATGCTATACAGAGATGTGGAAATACATGAAGTATTTTCTCCGATCACAACAGAATTATATTAGAAATTAATAGCAGATATTTGAAAAATCTCCAAATATTTGGAAATTAAACAACAAACATCTAAATAACCCGTGAGTTAAAAAAGAAATAATAAGAAAAAATATAAAATATTTTGAACTGAATGAAGATGAAAACATGACATAAAAATCTGAGTGATATTGTTAAAACGTGCTTTAAGGGGAAGATACAACATTATATAATATTATATAGATTTGCATTACAGATTTTTTTTTGCCAGAAAATAGTCTCAAACAGTGATCTAAGCTTCCACCTTGAAAATATTAAATCTAAAGTAAGCATAAGAAGCAAAGCAATAAAAAAAAATCAATGAAATAGATAACAGAAAAGTAATAGATAAAAGTTAATGCAACCAAAAGCCAATTCTATGAAAAGATCAATAAAATTCATAAAGCTCTAGTCAGTCTAATCAAGAAAAAAGAATTTCACAGATTATCAATATCAGGAATAGAAGGGAGAGCATCACTAGTGAAAAGAACTGTTAAAATAACTTTATATCAATAAATCAACAACCCAGGTGACATGCACAAATTGCTTTAAACTACTAGAACTCACCCAAGAAGATACAGATAATATTCCTATATCAATAAAAGAAATTGAATTAGTGATTAAAAACCTTACCATGATAAAAACTCCAGCCTGAGATGGCTTCATCATTGAATTCTAAAAAAATATTTAAAGAAAATATACACAAATTCTAACCACACACTTTCAGAAAACAGAAACAAGGGACTATTTCCTAACTCATTCTATGAAACCAAATTACCATGATATCAAACCCAGATGATATTATTAAGAAAGAAAATTACAGACCAAAATTTATCATGACTATATATGTCAAAAGTCTGTAAGAAAATTTTAGCAATTTTAATCTAACAATATATAAAAAGCATAATATATTATGGCTCAGAAAGATATATTCCAGAAATGCAAAGTTACTCTAACATTTGAAAATCAATTAATGTAATTTACCATTTTAACAGACTAACTAAAGAAAAAAAACATATAATCATCTCAGTATAACCAGAAAAAGTATTTGACTAAAGTCAACACTCATTCATAATAAAAACTTTTACCAAACTAAGCATAAAAGAGAACTTCAATGTGATAAAAGACATTTATAAAAAAAACTTACAGCTAACTGCCTTATTCATGCTAATAATATACGGATTCATTTGGATTTTCTAGGTAGATAATCAGCAAATAATGACATCTTTGTTTCCTCCTCTTTAGTCCTTGCACATTTTATTCCTTTTTCTCATCTTATTGTGATGGCTAAGCTCCCTAGTACAATGTTGAGAAGAAATGGTGACAATGAGCATTTGGGTCTTGTTCTTGAATATAAAAATAATTCTTTTAATATTTCAATATGGTTATAACATTTGCTGTAGGTATTTTGTAGATTCCCTTTTTTTAATTTAAATATATTTCCTTTAATTCTTGTTAAAAGTTTTAATCATGAATGATGCTGAATTTTATAATGCACTCTTATTTTTCTTTTTCTAGCCTTTGAAATAATAATAGCTTTTCTCTTTTAAACTGTTAATGTAAGTCTTTGCATTAACAGTTCATTTGCATTGATAAGAATTATTGATAGATTTTGATTATTTCTAGCTTTGTTTTTTTCATTTGGTTTGACTTTTCTTCATGTTTTCTCTCCCTTTTTCTTCAGAACTATAATAAGGTTCCAGAAAATATTATTTGAATCATCTTTTCACTTATATGCTAGTGGGATCCAAGATTTAATTCTCCCTTAAGTTTTCAAAAAAAACTTACAAAATAAACATCACTGTTACCAAGATTGTCAGTTTGTTAATGTTTTTACAGGTGTTTGTTTAGATTGATTCCCATGATTATTTAAGACTTAAATAATAAAGTCTTTTAATCATTTTTATAATAGCCTATAAACAATGCATCTTTTGTTAGATATATTCCTAGGTAGCCTTTATCAATTGTACTACTGAAAATTATATTATTTCCAAGTTCTATATTTTATTTTAGATGTTATATGAAAATATAAGTGACTTTAAAACTTACTCAGCTACACTACACATAGTAAAAAAACAAATCTTAATACTCAAACTTCAAATTTTATCATTTTGATATATGTAAAATACAACTCTTTGTTGAGGTCCTATTGATAGAATATACTCTCAGTTTTTTATTATTTAGAAAAAAATTCTTTTACTCTCGTTCTTGAAAAGCAATTTGCTGGTATAAAATTTTGGCATGACAGTTATCTTCCCTCATATCTTTAAAGATATTATTCTATTATGTATGGCTTCCATTTTTATTGTTGTATCAGACATAGCCAAATTGTTGTTGTTCTTTTGGGTAATCTGGTCTTTTCTCCATGAAATCTGTCACTATTATTTTTTGAAATTTGCTACTATAATTGTGAAACTGCCTATTTTTCCTATTAACTTTCTAATTTTGCTTCACGTACCTCAAGGTTTTGGTGTTAGATGCACATATGTTTATAATTATGTCTCCTCATCAACTCTTTTATCATTCTGAAATAACTGTCTTTTGCTCTAGCAGTATTTTTTGCCTTAAAGTCTTCTACGCCTTATAATACCATAGTCATTTCAGCTCTTTGATGGTTACTGTTGCATGGTATATTTTTTTCCGTTCTTTTACTTTCAATCTATCTGTGTCTTGGAATCTAAATAGACTCTTTCTTATACAGCATATAGTTGGATCCTTACTGTTTTCACCTTGTAATTTGAATGTTTAGTCCATTCATATTTAATGTATTTATTAATAGGGTTAGGTTTATGCTTGACATTGTTTTCTAAATGTTTCATATCTTTTCTTTCTTTTTTAATCCTTTACTGCCTTTTATATTTAAGAAATACTAGTGTACTACTACTAATTATTTTATTATTTTTAAACTTTATTTTTGAGTTATTTTCTCAGGGGCTGCTATAGAGATTACAATATTCATCTTAATTTATCATAATCTACTTCATGTTAATACTGTTTAAGTTCTAGTAAAATATAGCAATCTTGCTTCAACATAGCTTTACCCCTGCCCAATTTGTGCTATTATTGTCATATACATTGTATGCATAGGTGTATGAACCTACTAACACTGTGTTAAATTACTGATTCATATAATTTTATGATTTTTACAAAAATTAAGAGAAAAAAGAAAAATATTTTATGGGTCTTTATATTTACCTACATATTTACCATTTTTAATCTCTTCATTTCTTCCTTTGAATTTAAATTACTGTCTGGCATGTCTGGTGTCATTCCTTTTCACATTCTTTTCATTTCTTGTAAGGCAGATCTGTGAGCAATGAATTTTCTCTCTGATTATCTGGGAATGTCTTTATTTTTCCTAAGTCTTCAAGGATTGTTTTGCTGGATATAGAATTTTGGGTTGATAATTTTTTTTCTTTAAGTACTTAAAATGTCATTCTACTACTTTCTGATCTCAATTGTTTCTGATGAGACGTCATGTTAATTATTTTGTCATTCTACATTCAATAAGTTGTTTCTTGCCATTTTCAAGGTTTTCTCTTGATTTTTGGCTTCTTTAATAGAGTTACTATGATTTGTCTGGTTGTGGATATCTCTTTCTTTATCATACTTGGGCTTCATTGAAATTCTTGGATTTGTATATTAATACTGTAGCTTTTAAAATATTAGACAAATATTGGGCCATTAATTTTCTACCTGTTTTACTCTCTCCTTTTTTCCTGGGACTTGCATCGTATCTATGTTAGCATGTTTGATGCTGTCAAACAGGTCTCTCAGGTTTTGTTAATTTTTCTTAAATATCTTTTCTTTTTCCTATTCAGATTGGATAATTTCTATTGATATGTTTTTAAGTTTGCTGATTACTTTGTTCTACCATCTCATATAGATCCTGTACATATTTAGTTAGATTTATACCTAAAGAATTTCATTTTTTTGGAGCTAATAAAATGGTGTTGTGTTCTTAATTACAAATTCCAATTCTTTACTGCTGGTATACAGGAAAGCAATTGACTTTTTATGTTAATTAATTCATAAATCAATAGAAATTTAATCAATCAACATACAAATTAATATTAAATTAAATTAAGTAAATTTATATAAAATTTATACGTAATACACTATTGACTATATCAATTGATATAAATATTTTATTGATTTAATTACTTTGATTATTCATTAATAATTAATATTTATAGTCTATAATAATGGTGTGTTGTATATAATTACTATTAATTTATATAATTATATTGATTAATATTAATATAATTTAATATCACTATATCGTATCCTGCAACCTTGCTTAGTCCAAAAATTTCTTGCAATTCATTTGTATCTTCTCACATCCAAGATCTCCTTGTTAAATTTAATGCTTGTCCACTGCTTACCTAAATGAGACCACAAACTCATAGTGAATAGCAGCATTTATTCCCCATTCATTTCCTATCAAGTTTGCTACTTTTACTGATAACTGAGTGTGGATTTTCATCTTTCATTCCAATTCAAGTCATCCCTCTCTGACAGTTAAACTGCTGGTTTTCATATCTAGCCCTATTCTTATAAAACTGTAGCATTAATCAGCTTTTTGCTGGTGCTGGCATGTTTGGATTAATTTCAGGTATGAAGATCACAGATTCCTACCATTCTTATCCAAAGTTCTAGTGGTGTTTTCACGAATAATTGCTTTATAATCATAGTCTTTGGTCAACTTCCAGGGCCCTGGTTGTTAAATTTTTGACAATTTTGTCCAGTTTCTATATCTTCTTGGAGAAAAAGATTTACTGATTTTTTTTAATGGCTACTTTAAAATTTTTCTCTTCGTCATTCCTGTCCTGCAGTTTCACCATAATCTATCTAGATGTGGATTATTTTTATTTTATGCTGCTTTGGATTTTTGGTTTTCTTGAATCTGTGAATTGCTATCCTTTATTATTTCTGGAGATTTCCAGCCATTATTGTACTTTCCTTTTTATTTTAAAATTTGATTGTCTTACTTTTTATTTTGGGGCCATCTGGATTGCGATATAATACACTATCTTCACAAATTATTTTTTGTCCTGATTTTCTATTACTTCCTAGGCTAGAAGCTGACAAAGTATGGCCCATTGGCCAAATCTAGTCTGCTGCCTTTTTGTAAATAAAGTCTTATTGAAAAATACTCAGGCTCATTTGTTTCCATTATTATCTATGGCTGCTTTTACACTACAGTGGAGACCCTATGTCACATTAAACCTAAATATTTACTCTCTGATCTTTTACAGGAAAAGTTTGTTCACTCTTGTCCTAAATATCCAATTTGACATGTGTTCTACCTTCTCCATTATATTTTCTTCATCTTTAAACCCCTCTTACATACTTACTTCCTCTTTGCCTAAGTGGCATTATTACTTATTACTATTAACCTATCTTCTAGTTCACATATTTTTTCTTCAATGAGTCTAATCTTATGCTTAAAGTAGTTTCTAATTTCATTATATTTCTCATTTCCAGGGGTTCAATTTTTTCAAAATTCCCAGTTTAATGTCATGCAACTTTCTGATTCCGGCTATATGGTTTTAGTTTCTTGAGCATATTAAATATACAAAATTTATTTTATATTCCTGATATAAAAATATCAATTCTGAAATTCTTCACTTTGTTGTTTCTCTTGACTTTTGCTAATTGTGTCTTATTTTCTTATGTTCCGTGATTTTTGTTTGTGAACTCATAGTCCTTGAAAAGTTAATTTTTTTAAATATGAAGCTTAGGTTTAAAATGCATTCTTTTAGAGAGGATTTGCATATCTCCTGTTAAGCCCCTGAGACATTATCAACTTGATGTCACTTTAAACTCAAATAATTTTGCCCCCCACCCTTTTTCTTGTGTGGCTGCAATGGTAGCCTGGTAGGGTTGAGCTTAGGCATTTTAAAGGCAGATATTTTCTTTTTCCTGCTCTTCTCAGAATAAAGGATGAGGTAAGCAATTATCTCCATTAACTCTTTAGGAGATGTGCATGTTTTTGTACTAATTCCCCATCTTGCTTTTTACCTACGTCTCCAATTTATCCTCCCACTCTGCTCTGCTCCTAGGCTTTGTTTTTTATCCCCTGTGTGTGACCTTTGAAACCCAGATTCTTGGTCACAAGGAATAGGCAAACACCTCAGAGTAAATGCCAGAACTTCTATGAAATTGCACTTTTGTATAATTTCTAGCCTTTGCAAGAATTCCTTTACTTTCTTAACAGCTCAGGTATACATTTAAATAATTAAATGTTTTATTTTATCCAGAATTTTAGGTATCCTGTATTACAAGGTGTTTCCCTTAAATTGTAGTGTACTGTATCACTTAAATGGAAATATTATAGTGTTAATTTAAGCCAATATATTACCTTTCCAAGTTTATTTGCCTTTGAAGGTTGATTTCTAATTATAAAGAAAAATGTTATATTTTAATGTCAGCATCTGTGTGAAACTGTGAGGAAATACATTGGGGAAGGGTTCTTACATGGAAGTGGAAGCCACTCTACTTTATCAATAAAAATTTATTTTGCGAACATTTATAGTGACCTACTGTAGGCAGGCTTATATACTAGCTGCAGCAGAGGATTCAAGAATATAAAGTCATAATTCTTTACTGCATTAGTAATTACATTTCACATTCCCCAAGGACTCGCTAAGTATTTTTTAAATGCTTACCACTCTCAGTGCTTTATATATTTTGTCATATGCAAATCTCATAAGAAATATATGAAGAAATATATACTTTAGTTACTATGCTTATTTTTAAGTGAGAAAACTGGGGTACTAAGAGGTTAAATAATTAGGTAAGGTAAATAGCTAGTAAGTAATGAAGCCGGGATTCAAACTCTTGCAGTCTGAATACAGAGCCCATGCTCTTAACAACTGTAAAATACTATATGATATGATATTATATAATACTAGACAACACTATACTATATTATTACATGTAAGAGGCTTGGAGTCTAATAGAAAGAAAATAGATACAATAAATAAAGACAACGAAGAAATTTGCTCAATGTCACTATAATAGCATAGATAAGAGAGTCACGATAGGGTGTGGTGAGATAATCAGGGATGCTTCATGGAAGAGCTGGAACTTTAGCTGTGCTTAAGACCAACCAATTGTGCATGCTGAGATATCTGCATTATGGTGTCAAATGGTGCATTTTTTTCCTCTTATAATAAGTCGTTACCCCATTTAACAGCAGGCTAAGAAATACATTGATCCTACTGCAAAGTTTAAATCTTTGTTATCTCTGAAGAATAAAGAAAACGTATCCCATTTCTTTTCCCCATGCAGACTGGAAGACAGCACTTCCCAGAATACCTTGAATTTAACTTGTGGCTTTAGGACTAGGTTGTGGTCTGAAGAATGTGAGCGGAAGGTATGTTGCTATTTGTGTGCCTGGCCATAAACCCCACAAACAATTATACAAACTCTCTTCCTTCCATTGAGACTAGAGAACTTCCAAGATGAAAGAAACTATTTAAAGCAGAGCCTCTAGAAGAGCCACCTGACTCTTATGCAACTATGACATGAAGAATAAATAAATCTTTATTGTTTTAAGCTACTGAGATTTTGAGGTTGCTTGTTAGAGCAGCGAGTTTTAATTACCCCAAAGAAACAGATATGAATGCAGACCAGCAGAATCATTTCACAGTCCTTTATAGGGAATATCTTGGAGGATTCAGGAAAATTTTCTTCTGCATCATCGTTTTCTGTTTTTTACTTCTTTGGTTCTCAGGGTTTTCAAGAGTGATAAGGTCATTGGTAAGATAGTCAAAAGAAAATGGTCCTTGGTTTTGTACAACTTTGATAATTATATACTATTTTAAGGTTAATAGTCAGTGTGACAATATTGTAATAACTAACATTTAGCAATTTATATTAACTTTTTTCTAGTATTTTTATGTCTTATTTTAATTTTCAAAAAATATAAGATGGGTATGACTATTACGCATTAGCAGCAGTTCAATGTGGTTTTAACACTGCTTAAAAAACTCTTAGTGCTCAAAATGATTTTCAAACTCCTAGAAAAAAATAGTGCATTTTTCATATGTGAAGATGTGACTTGGCCATATTTCATCAGCACTGATTTTTCCTAAAGTTTTGAGAATCTTTTCTGGAATACTAAAAAATACTTTTCCATCAGACTTGAGATTTCTAAATGAAGCTCATGAGTTAGATGCTGTATTGATCTAATATGCCATTAAGTGACAAAATGGTACAATTTATCATGTCGACACGGAATTATGGGAAATTCTCTCTACTGTGGGTCTCTGTGTATAATTTCTCATTTCTTCATATAACAGAATAATGATAGAGGAGCTCTCATTTTAGTGTTTTGTTATCAAAAAGCAAATGCATGTAAACAAGCCATTATTTTTGAAGTAGTGTACTTTCTCCTACACTGTTTAAAGCAATGATTTGTTTATTTCAAACAGTAAACTCTATTCCCTGCCTATAAAACAAATTACCTTTTGCATGAATATGAGAACACATAGTTTCTCTATGTTAGCTAGTAAAAAATCTCTCTCTTGCCATAGTGTATTAAATAGGTTATTAAATTCCATTAACTTAAGTGCATGCAAGTATCCTTGGCTTAAGAGAAACATTTCTACAGATGCTATTTATCCAAAATCAAAATTGCCTTTTCGGAGTAGCCATGAAACAAGAGTCATGATCTTACATGAGGCAAGAAAAACAAACAAAGCTCGATTCATATAAAAAAGATGTCATTAAGCTCTGTAGAATGTGTTGGTGTCTCACCCACCGCTTCTCAGGAAAATATTATAAACGACGCTTTATGCATATTAATTGTCCTGCTCTACACTTCAGTGGGAGGAAGATGTTGAATACTCCCAGACAGTGACACACCCATGGTTAATAACATAATCTTGGGTACTGACTCTCAGTGTCACTATGAACACAGCCATTTTTTCCTCTACTTTCACATTTCTTTCTTCAGCTTCTTCATCTACCTCCACTCCCTTCCATTATGCCCCCCTTCGCCATGGACTATGACCAAGTTTCCTTTCTTTCCTTACGTTCCAATACCAGCTTTTTTTTTCTTTGCCTCATGTGTAAAATCCAATGGATTTGCATCTAGTCTACATAATTTCTGACTTATGTGAAACCTGGTCCCAAATGTACGAGGACACTTCTGAGTCACATTTGAGATGATAAGTGAAGACCATCTACACACAACAGAGCCATTCAAATAAGCAGATGACATGGAACTTTCAATCAAATACAGCCACCAGTTCTCATTATTTGCAGTAGTAATGGTTCATGATATCTGTGTGGACGCTGAATTAGCAGATTCTGAACCACTGCTCTTAGGGGACATACAGGGTACAGTTCATGGGAGTCTCTAGTCACATTTTCATCAACCGATTAATAAACAACATTGTTTTATGTGTGTTTCTGTTTAAGGACATCTTACTTAATATGCACATTGTTGATTCACTAACATGGAACTCACAGCCAACAGCACTGTATGTAACTCGGGCCTAAATGAAGCTGAACAATCTTCTCTGTGAGGCACATCTTGGCCTTCTTGTGCTTAGGAACATGAGGGACAACTTCTACACTGCTCTGGGGTCATTTTGAACAGCGAAATAATAAACACACGGCATAGATATGTGAAATATATGACACTGCATAGACCATGAAAAGGACACTTGTTTGGAGTGTGAGCTGAAACAAGGAGGCAGTGCTTTGCCTTGTCGGACCTCTGCTGGAAACGTGTGTACATTTTGGGTGATTCGAATTTCTTGCCACTGTGTGCTTATCTCTGAATGACCAGGAAAGCATTATAAGTATCGATTTGGGGATTACAAGTAAATTTTAGTGAGTAGGCAAATTTGCAAATGCAGAATCTGCAACTGATGAGAATTGACAATATTTCAGTCATAAACATGTTATGGATTAGGATGTTATCAGCGACAAAAAGAAAAAAAAAAAGCTCCAGTTTTAAAAGGTATATTTTTTGCTAACTGAGGCATATGGCAATCAGTGACAGCTTAACCTAGCTGAAGTTTAAATTTTTATTAAAACCATGTTTAAAAGCCTTAAATTCTCTTGTCTCTATAGGGTACTTCAAAGTTGCAGTTCATCATAATGGGCAATACATTCCTTTGAGAATTCTGACTTTTTTAAAAAAAAAATCCCAGGCCTGCAGGGTTCCAGCCACTAAACACAGTGTTCAGGCTAGTCTTTTGGGAAATCCCTATTTCATAGGCACAAGGGAGAATTTTCCCCACGAATCCTGGAGAAAGAGACGGTGATCTTACCATCAAACACCTTGTTTTTCTGAGACTGAGGGAATCCTTTCTTGCTGCTCTCTCTTTACCCTGCCTGATAGTTTTATGCAAAATGGCACTCACTGAACTTTTGCTTCTTGGCTGAGTTGTAGCAGGATCGCGGAAGCCACAGGCAGGGTAGGCGGCTGTGTCAAGGATGGGCTTAGAGGAGTCTGCTTTTGAAGGCTTCTTCTAAAGTTTCAAATGGTGAGGTTTGACATAAAGCCAAGATTCTGCATTTACCCGGCTTGGTTTTCTCTTTAGGTTTACATTGTGACCTGTTCCAACGGGAGTTTAAAACCGTATTTAAAGTCCTTTGTAATGATGAATCTTGAAATAGTCTCCAAAAGTCAACACGACCCTTTACTCAAGAACTCACAGCAGAACTGCGACTGTGGAAACACCTTAGGTACGCTTTAGATAGCAAAAGGGAAATAAACTTTCAAAGTGTTTTTCACGTTGCCTTTGCGTTTTGTTAAATGGAGAAGTGGTTCTTTTCTTTTTTCTTGACTTTTTTTTTTTTTTTTTTGTCAAAGAAAATGTCACTGTCAATCCTTTCTAAACACAGAATCATGCTATTGAAACTGGGGGAAGAAAACTCACATGAAACATCTACCCAGATGTTATGGGAGAAATGCTGGTTTGGAAAAGCTTTTTTTTCCCTGTGGCTGAGGCTGCCATCACATCAATATTTACTTACTCAGTTTAACAAATAAAAACACACTGACCAACAATCCACAAAAACAAACAAATCTCAGTGACTGTAGAAGAGAGCTGCTTCAGTGAGAGGTGAAGAAGCCCGAAGCACCATGAAATGAGTTTAAAGTTTCCTCAGCAGAGCACTAAGTTGAGAGTTGCATTGTCCCTGCAATTGATTTCTTCTGCTGCAAGAGAAACCCACAACTTATTCGAATCTGGTTTCTACAACGTTAACACAGAGGCAATGAGCAGTCTGCCTTGTAGGATGTTGTAGCCCTGATGCTATACATAGAGGCTTTATTATTCCCCTCTGCCTGGCTCACTAGCTGTGTGACCTTTGCCAAGTGACTTAGCTTGCTAATGCCATGTCTCCTCAACTGAGGCCTGGGTTTATTACCTAAGTTTATAATCACACTGAATTGTTCTAAGATCTTAATAAGAAAATGGATCTATAGACCTTGAGTACCTTGCACTCAAGAAGTGATGATTTATTATTTCTGCATCATAATCCCATCTTTTGGTCACTTCCACACCTCTCCTCCATGGCTGGCTGGAACCCTCATCCCAGGGAGGGAGGGTTTGGGATGACAGATGCCTCATGGGCAGGAGAACCTGCCCAGGGCCAGAAAAACAGTCAGGCACCAGAGAGGAAAAGAAGTTAGCAAAATGCAAAGTGTCTTTATTACAATTCAACTGGTTTTAAAGTTTCCATTTCTTTTCAGCAAATGTGTTTTCTTCCTTTCATGGAACTAACAACATATGTGCTGCCTGGCAGAAGATTTCTACAACCCTTAAAGTCAGGATTGGAGAAGGCTGACTCACAATTTCTTACACTGCACGTGTGAAATCTTTCAAGAAAACTGGAAGGGGGGAAGAGCCATAGAATTTTGGATGACGCTCTCATTGCTGTGCAATTTAATCAGTAAAAAAGAATCGATCAATTATTGCTTCTATTCTTGACTTTTTTAAACTACTTTTTAAAGCAGCATAAAGAGATGGATTGAACAAAAGGTAACAACACTGAAAAGAACCAAAAAAAAGGTAACATTTATAGAGCAGTGTAGTTTTCCAATTATTTGAATTATTTAATCTGTGGCATCCTTGTGATGCAGATTTTATCAGTGACAAGGACGAAGGCTCATGAGGATTACATGGCCAATTAAACTTTACATTGGCTCTAATTATTAAGTTCTCTGCACTATACCACATGCCTTTAAAAAAAAAAGATTCACACCATTTAGCTTTTATTAAAATTAATGTAACATAAAGTATGGGAATCTAGAACATAATTCCTGTTACAAGAATACATTTGAGGAAATGTTTCCTCAGGTCTCACTGTAACTGATTGAGTGGGAGTTCTTTTACGAGATACATGGTCCCAGACATTCATGCAGAAAGCACTAGATCAAGGACCTCACTTAAGAGCCACCGGCCTGGGCCATTTGTTGTTCCTCCAACTCAGGCCTTCGTTTGCCACCTCCACAACTATGACCAAGTTGAGTGAGATGGGCCAGGGAATCGGCCCTCACTCTGCTCCTGAGCTCCACTGATTAGCTGGTATGACATGTTTGTGGCAAGTCGATTAACCTTTCTGAGTTTTAGTTGCTTCATCTGTAAAATGAGGACTACCGTCACTTTCTAGCAATGTGACCTTAGGTAAGTGACATAACCTCTCTGGATTACCTATGCAGTCTGTCGTGCGAGGTATCAGTGGCCAAGTCTGACTGCCTATGGCCAAGATATCAGCAAGGCACCCACACAGACAGACTCACTCAGTGGCCTGAGTTTTCTTTCAAAGAAAGTATTTGCACATCGCCTAGGAATTAAACAAGAAGTCCAATAAGGGTCCTTTATTTGCCTCTGTAAAAGGCAATAGACCTGACTAAGTCCATTCATCATACTCTGGGGACTCCTCCTGGAAGAAGGCCTGTGCGAGATCAGAGGCTGATCTAGACACTAGAGCAGGACTATGTGGGTAGGGAAATGGGAAGCCAAAGAAGCAGGACTTGGAGATGATCTGCTCCGGCCTGAACAGCTGCAATCACAGACTGAGGTCCTTCTTTGAGAGCAAAGCTCCCCAGCTCAGAAAGTAAATGGCTCCAACAACTCCTGCCACAGAGGCCGAGACCAGAGGAGGAGTTAGGAGCCAGAAACACTCACTACAGGCTAAGTGGTACTTGGTTCTGCTTCATAACGAAGCCCAGTTCAAATCCTAGGCTCGCCACTTAATGAATGCATGACCTTGAGCAAAGCGCTTAAACTTTGTGGAGTCCCGGTTCCCTGTGTGTAAAGGGGAATAAAAATTCCTCCTTGTTCATGGTTGGGAGGATTAAAAGATATCACAAACAGTGCATGGCACCCAGCACACAGGAGATATTGAATAAATACCGGTTATTATTTTGTATAATTGCGATTATCCACAATCCTGGGATTGTTAATTTCATCAGTGCTGTAATTTGAGACACATTTATTTTATACATTCTAGGGAACTTGTTCAAAGCCTGGTTTTTAAATACATTATCTAATTGGGGCTTTAAAAAATCCCTGTACATGTTCTGCTCTGCTTATCAAAGGCTCTCCATAATGCTTACTCAAGAGTAAATCAATTACACGAGATACTATTATGCTTTCTATTATTCTTCTTGAGCCACATTCCATGTGGTAATGGGTCAATTTCTTTACTTCCTCTTCCCTCCTACCACATTCCATATTCTAAAAAATGCCAGTTAAGTTTTAACCTTCCTTTGAAAGTGAATTTTCATCTCTACTTTTTAAAAAAAGTTATTTAAAGCAGTCGTGAGTTTTTTCAGCGCCCTCCAACTCCAATTCATGCAACAAAATAGTGATGGGAGAAAATTATTAGTGCTTTTGCCAGAGTCCTCCCGCTGAGCACGATGACTTTGTAATAAACTACGCATCTATAAACAGTTGACTCTTTGATCTCTGGCTGCTTGTATGACTCGAAAGAGAAAGACATTCCATTCCAAGCCACACAAAGAGAGAGGAACACGGGTTATTTATGGGAGCCCACTGACTCTAAGTTTAGCCTGGCCCTTTCAAGATTCAAATACACACATCATTTTGACTGCCAACTCTGCTCCCTCCCCTTACGCTGTCTAATGGGGCGGTAGCGTAGGAATGTCTGATCTCTGGCTCCTCCCTGGGGTGAGAAAGGTAGCTGGTTTGGCAGAGAGACTGACACAACAGTATTTATAGAGACAGTAGAAAATCGACTCCATATGCCTACAAAGGGAAATCAGAGTAAATCACTGGGAGCTAAGAGGACTCCTGAACTCCTTTTCTGAGGTCGGTTCAGCTTCTGGCTGAGTGTAAACAGAACCTACCAACCAGCTCCCGAGCTGCACAAAATCCAGCATCCACATGCCCTCTTTCATCTGATGGTGTTCCACCAGCTGTCACTTCACTGAAAGAGGGGAAACACTCTCTTTGGTCCCTTGAATTCAGAAGCTATTTTGCAAGTCTGACTCCTGCATTGCTTTGTGGAAGCTAAGTTCGATGAGTTTCTGTTAGTGATTTTGGGTCATGATGTTCTCAGGTGATCTGCAGTGTGGCTGAGTGTCAATTGATACTGCTCACTAAGGCAAAATCCAAGTTAAATAGAGATTGTACTGGGCCAATATCTATTCTCTTACTTATCTTCCTCTGGCTCGAATATCAAAATTTTACAGGGTGGTGTCAGAATGGTAAGGGTTGTATGAGGACTTTGCTAGTGGGAGAAAATTCAAAATGAAAGTCACTTTTATTTGTGTAAAATATTAAACTGGTAGATTTATGATCATTATTTGGACCAAACAAATACAACAAAACCTGGGAGGTGTATCTGGTCATCCCATCATTCCAGGCACTCAAGTCCACCTATATAGGATGATTTGGGCAGAGCAAAAGGATCTCAACAAAACTGGAAAATTTATCTTGCTATTTTGTGGGATCCTGACATTGATCAAAATCACACTACTGGGGAGACCTAAAGGGACTCTTGTCTTTGATTCATTCTATTCATTCCATAGACACAAAGTCATCAGATACTTATACAGGTCCACATATTGTTTGCTAAAAGTTCATGTTTTTTGGATGTTCTCTTATTCTTTAGTCATTATGATGGCTTCCAGTCAGAGGCCAAACACAAAGACAGGCATATAAGTGAATATAAACACTGCCTGAAAAGCAACATATATGTTGATGGCACTGCCTGCGAACCTGAAGAAATAATAGCTAAAAAATTAAAATGGCTGCATATAAGAATGAACAGACATTGGGAGAACTCACACATGTTGTTCCACTGAGCTCAGGGAGGGAGTTAACAAGAGCCAAGTTGTATAGATAGGCCTTTCGCTCATAATTCATTCACTGTCAAGATGATGAATGCTCATCTTATGATTTAATAAAAAGTTAGACATTATCTAAAAAGGAAATGAGAAGAAAGAGTACTCACAGATAAGTTAATGTGGTCTTTGGGGGCGATATTGAGGGCTCTAAATTGGGGCTCCACCTCTCTCTCCAGGACACAGAGAGCACACAGTGCAATTAGTACAAATTCAGGACCTCAGGCTCTCCACCTGAAAAATACAGATAACAATGTCCTTGTATCCACCAAGCAACTGCTGCTGAGTAATTAAAAATTCATGCTGACTGAAAAAATACGGGAAGGACAAAGAGTAAAACAATATACCTATATGTTTATATTTATGTATATATTATGTATGTTATATATAATTTATAAATATATATAATGTATTATATATCATATATATGCATATATGTATATATGATGTGTAGCATACAATGCCTTGTATTCATACATACACCTTTGTCCAATATACCCAAAGTTAGAGTTTTTAACTTCCGGTTTTCCACAAAACATTAGTTGGACACCACAAAGGAAGGTAAACACATGAAACTAGGTCACCCGTGAAAATAAGAGCGAGCTTATATAGTTGGAGGCGGGAAGAAATCAGAAGAGGCCAACTGAGAATCAGAGAGGCTGAACGAAAAGCTGAAACATCTCCCGTTCGCCTCTCTGCTCCCTTTGTTGGGGAGTGACCAGGCAGCTGCGATTGCTGTTTCATTTGAAAAGATGTTGGTTTCCATTAGCCATACCCCATGGGAAATAATTATGAGATTGAGGATGAGGTGGGGGAGGCTGGGCCACCAAAGTACGTGAGATGCCAACATAAAGATTTTAAATTATGGACAAGGCTGAGAGGCACCTCTTCTGTGAAGTAAGATGCCTTTTCTGTTGAGAAAGATACCAGAAAACTGAACTTGACTTTGCAATCTTCCCCGACAGTCAGCAGATATCTACTCTGCTGGAAGCCGTGGTGAGTTTAGTTGATGTCAAAGAACTGGGTAGTACACACAGAATAGTACAGCGCTTTAGAACATTTCCCCAAGTGGAAGTCTGTTTACATCTATCCTTCTTAAGACCCAGAGAAACTTCTAAGTGCAAAAAAAAAATCATGGATGAAACTATGAAAAAAAAGTCACTGAACACAATTAAAATGTGTCACACATTACTGAATGTTGATACTAAAATAGCCATGATATTAAAATTTGAACTGACACAATTAAAATCTATCACAAACATATTATTGAGTTTTGACCCTGAAATAGCTCTGTTATTAAACTTTTAAAATATTGGCTATGTCTCTACAATTTAGATGATTTCTGGTGCCGAGTTCAATTAGTTAATGAATGCTATTATAATGGTGACTAGTCCCCCCAGCCATGCTAACCTGTATTCTAGGCTCTAATGCAGATTCTACTATACTTCATCATGAGACTTTACGCACATTCTTACTTACTCTGGGTTCTTCCTTTGTGACAACAGTCACAAAACAGCTGACAACAGCTCCTTCACTCAGCACACTAAATTTTGCTGGCTATTGAATGACACAAACACTATGAAATGCTGAAAATTTTAAATCACTACATCAAACATCCGACACTTTAATAAGACCTTCTACTAAGCCCATTAGTAACACTTTAATCTTAACAACAACTCTCTGAGAAAGGTAGAATTAATCCCCCAGTACTCACAAGGAAAGAGAGTCTCAAGACTAAAAATTATATTCCTAGTGAGTAGAGAATCCAAGATTTGAACCCAGGCCAGGCTGATTTCGAAGTCTGGGATCCTTCCACTTAAGAAACCATCAATCAGTCCGAGGAGTGATTATTTGACTAAATAAAATATTTTAAGCACAGCTATTTGATGGCTTTATTAACAAGAAAGACAATAACTGACTTATGTGAGTGTCAAGCATTGCTCCCCACACATTAGGACATGTAATCGTGACAACACTATGTGAGAGGCATTATTAGCCTCATTTTACAGATGATCATGCTGAAAGTCACAGAGGTTAAATAAGTTGTCCAAAATCACATTGTAAGTGGCCAAGCATGATCCCAAACCCATGTCACCTCACTCCATAGCCCATTCTCCCAACAGCTACTCTCTTTCTGTATCTGTGATAGTTTGCAATTTTGTGTGCACAAGTGTACCGTTTGGGACAAAAAGTCGGAAGCTGTTCCCAGCATCTCCCGCTTTTCCTTAAGCCCTGTCATCTAATCACCCTTCTGACCTCCTGTGACACCACATCAGCTTCCAGGTTACCCTTAGTTCTGAGGGTCACAGCCCAGCATTCCCACAGGGTTTGCCCCATTCCATCCCTGTTCCAAATGTTATTCTTCTCTGCTTCTCTTCCCCAAAATCTTTACTCCAGTGGTTCTATTTCGCTCTCTTCTTTCCCCTTCCTTCTTATGCCATGCATGTGAGAGAAAAGAAGGGTAATATGAGAATGTTATATCTGAGAAAGCAGGCAAATAGTGTGTGCACAGAGCAGATATTGCAACAGGACAGGGCAATACATCCTGAATTATTTGTTGGTCACAGGGTTTTGTTGGGAAGTAATCATCATCAATCATCATCATCATCATTATCATCATCCATGGCTTGGATATCTTTGTAGAAAAGTTCTCTAGGGTCAAATTTGATGAATTCATATTAATTGGGCAGTGTATTCTACTATATTTTGATGTAGATAGTCATATTAATTAAGAAGTATATTATACTATATTTTCAAATAGATATAGTTTGATTACTTTTACACAGAGTAACTTCAGTTACACTATTAAAAAGGGCTAAGTGGTAGTCCTTAATAGATTTTGTCATAATGAATGAATAAAGACATTTGCAATCATTTGGTTGTTAAAAAATAAATGACTACCTTAAAAGTATCTTGAATAAAATAAAAAAGCTCCTGAAATATTTTGACTATTTATTGCTACCCAATTTGAAAGTTTCTGGAAGAGACAGTTTACTTAGTAAATATTAACTTCAAACCAGCTGAACCCCAAATTATTTCAAAATTTAAAGACTTTGAGATAAGACGGATATGAGAACTACTGAGTCTGAATGAATCAAATTTTATTGTTTGACTGCTGCAAATTACTATTAATAGCAGAATTATGGAAAACATCCTGTGATTCAGAGCAACATGTTAATCATCAGAGGGTTATCCTGTGCCAGCACAATCTTCATGAGAAAAGCGATTGTGAAACTTGCCCCATTCTGCACAGAATTTCTCCCTCTGGTCCACTGGCTACCGGTCAAATTTTCTCATTTGATAAATGCGAACTGGCTGCATAACTTGATAGAATACAAGAATGCAAGATGAGATTTCTCTTAAATGTGAAAGAGTTGATGATAGTCAGAGTTTAAAAAAATACTATTAAAAGAGGCAAAAGGTCAGGAGTTTGGGTTAATTTAGTTGCTATTAAATAAAGCGTTTAAACCCTTTGCTAGTTATTGCTGCCTTAATGTGAACTAAAGGTGATATCTGAAGCTGAAGACATGACATCACCCCTACGACACGCATGTTGGATTCCTCCACGCCTAATACCAACCACGTAACGTAAAGGCATGCTTTTACTGAGTTGGATTTAAAAAGTACACAATGCTAGAAATTACAACAATATGTTAACCATGTTTATAACAGTGTTATGAGTGCTAGAGTAATCTTAATAAATCAGCAGAGGGCACATAGAATTTTTATTAGCCAGAGTCTGGCTAATTTTTCTCTATAATGAATGGGGCAGTGAGGTGGGTAGCAGGGGAACGGGGGGAGTTGTCCTAAATTCAAGGCCCTTTTCCATTGTTGAGAAGTTCTCTCCAGTGTTCAGGTTTGTTGAGAGAACCTGTCCCCTTGTCCTTCAATCTAAAGGAGATGAAAGAGTCAGATCTTTCTCTGATCTTTTCTGCTCCTTCCACCCACCAAATTTCAGCAGTCCTGGCAGCCAGACTCCAGACAGGTGACCTGGGATTCTCTCTAAACCCCAAGGGAATGACTCGAAGACAACAGGATGATTAGATGTAGTGGTGGTGGCAAGGAATGGCAGTGGCCTTGCTCTTGTCACATTGCTCCTGTTTTTTTATTGTCAAAACCCACTGGCTGTGCCCATGGTCCAAGCCTGGCTTCAGCTGCTCAGGGTCTGTCCTCAGTCTCCTAGCCCAAGTCGGCTTCTGTTTATTGCAACCAGGAACTATCCCAGAGCAAATGCACAGCCTTCATCTTGTTCTTTTGAATCTTCCTATTCAAATCAAGCAACAGACTGAACAAAGCAAACACCATGAAATACACACACAACACGGCAAGGCATTTTATCTGTATTATCATTTTTAAGATGAAATGCAGTGTTTCTTATCAATCGTTTAATATGAGTGGCCAGAAGAAAAGTAGAAAAAAATAGGAAAAAATATGGCTATTTCAATGATAGAGATATTCTCAGAAATGTGAATATAAAACTATCCCAATGAGAAATAGTCAACTTTGCATATTTGAAATCATATGTAAACACACTGTCTGTTACACTGTGACTTTGTCAATGCCTTCTTTTTCTCTTGGACATATCTCCAGAGTCTAAATTAAGAGCCCTAGTCAAACACTGAATCTTGAACACACACTCAGCTCTGAATCGTTTTTAAGTAGTAACCATTCTCTTCAGAATCATGCTTGTGTCTTTTTTGCTCATAGAATAAAAGAATTTTCAATGTAATATGAAGGTCCTCTACTTATGATAGTTTTTGTCGATCCACAGGATCATCAAGACCTTTTATAAAGGTCTCAACCAGTTCAGCAACCAATTCTCCCCTGTTGTTCAGAATTATATTCAGAACACAGTGTCATGGAAACCTAACCAGTCTTTCAACTGTATCAAACGTACTTGAAAGACTGAAGAGCATGAGAAAACACATGCTCTTAGGTATAGCTTCCTCTGGCTGTTGGTCCCAATGTCTTATCCAAAAATCGGGAAATGCTATATGTGCATAGCACCGCTCTCTCATCTGCCTCCCATGTAGTAAAATTGGCACTGGGAGGAAGAAAAATTTGGAAAGAGAAACAGGGTCTTTTTTCCCCCGCTCTCTGGGGAAAAAAAACATGCATAGCCACTGATGCCTGAAGTTATGGATTGAGATCAGGTCATTTCTTGGGATTCTTTTCTATACTGAGGTTTGATTTTATTGAATTAACATTTCAGAAATAAAGGTATTTCAGGATAGGGCCAGACTGCAAAGTACATGAAAGTCAGGAAGTGGATCACAAAAAAAAAAAAAAAAAAAAAAAAAAAGAGAGAGAGAGAGAAAGAAAACGGTCAGGAAAAAGACTTTTGTTTGAAAGCTTTAGTAAAGTTAAATCTTTAAAAAAAAAAAATACAAATGAACTTCACATTTGAAGGCCAAAGAGAAAAAGCCAAATAGAGAGATAACACTGAAAATAGTTGAAAGTTCCTGGGGTGGGGGTAGGCGTGTGGATGTAGGGGTTAGGGGCAGTGGTATGGAGAGGGTCCAGGGTACTGGCAGAGGGATTGATTTTAAAATGAGAGCACCATCCTCTCCCTTCATTCCTCCTGGCTTCAGGGAACCTTAAACAAAACCATTCAATGTCCACAGAGAGTTGTCACTCCAGGCATAGGCATGGCTTTCTCCTTCTGTCCACCACCAGTCCCTGTATCTCTCCTGCAACCAAATCGGCACTGAGAGGAAGAGAGAGGCAAGAAAGAGAAACAGGGCCCCAGAAATGGGTTCTCTGGAAGAAAACACAGGGCCACTGATGCCTGACGCTTTTAATTCCCTCCATGAATAGAATACCATGGAAATGCTGTCAGTCCAGTGAAGTCTAGCCAGTGAAGTCTGCATATCTGGGATTAGATATAAAGTTTGACTTCCAAGGAATTTAATGAATTGTCATGATAAAGAAGGTTTCATTTAGGGAATATTATCCTGAAGCCTTCTAGCTTAAACCTTTTCCTTATAACTACCTACCCCAAATTATTTCATAATAAAAATGAGCTTCCAGAACAAACTAATTACACGGGAGAGCAACTTACACTTTGCTACAGTTTTCACAATATATTTTTTTTCATCAAATATGAGTTAGCCAAAGTAATTAGGAAAAAGGATTAGCAAAGCTCTTTACTGAATATAGATCCAAGTCATTTAAAAAAAAATACAGCATTTCTTTTGAAAATGGCTTTAAATCTACATTTTCTTTCAAGCAATAATCTATTTTCCCTTCGACAATAGCTTTTTGGGAACATTGGGGAATCTGAGAGACTATAACTCTTCTTCAGAAATAATACCAAATTCTTTTTTCCTTTTATGATGGAACTTTCTATAAGTTGGAAGAAATCCTTAAAATTGGGCTTCTTCTTCCTAAATAGCACTGAAAGAACAGTGAAGTCCCAGTAATGCATCTTCTGGAGGTAAGATCTGGGAAACACCTCCAAATGGGAAAAAGCTTAAACCACTAAGCTGTGCTGTTTCCAATTCACAAGTTACACTGCGCTTCTAAGAAATAACACAGGGTTTGAAGGCCCTTGCTCCTATTCTTTATACCTTTGCATTTAAAAATATTTTAATTCTAAAGCATAAACAAGAATAAAATCCATCTGACTGAAACTATATTTTCTCATGTAGGCTATTTAGATTTAGTTGGAAATTTCCACAATAGAAGCACGGAAACTAACATGTATCTCTCTTCATTCTGTTGTATTCTGGGCACTTGGGCTTATAGAAAAATTTGTCTGCTAACCCCTCACCCAAAACCCCAACAAAGATGAATGTTAAAATTCTTTTTTTGAGTATATTCAATTTAATTTTATGTGTAAATTGAGATATAATTGATTAGAGTTACTTCCTGTTATTTTATGATTATTTTATTATTTAGATCATGGAAAATGCAGCTTCTAAGCACTTTGCTATTAGCAGTTTCAAGTGAACCGCCTCATTTTTTCCCCTTACCATTCTTTCAACAAACATTTATTGTGTGGCTATTTTGTGTCAGTAACTGTGCTAGTTGGTGGTTATACAGTAACAAAGAAGATAGCCTGGTTCCTGCTTTTATGCTCACTGTGTATTGCTGTTTCAGTCTGAAAACTCAGTGTTCTTCCAGACTTCTCAATCCTTTTATGAGAAAGTCCATTGATTACCACTTCAACCTGTGTCTCTTCCCACGTACCATATATTTGCAAAATTGACAGAGAAAACATTACTTCAGAACTAATGAACACTTTAGGAGAGGGTGGAAATGCTCTTTTAATAATGAAGAAGTCATTTACTCTAATTCTGTTAAATATATAGACACACACACACACACACACACACACACACACACACACACCCCATAATTGGCTGTAAAGTAATTGATAAAGTAGAAAAATTCACTTGAAGAGTACTATACCATAACCCGAGATTATGAACATGTCAGGTTCCCCAAACTGCAATGGTTCCAGAAATTAGTCTATTGTGTGTGTGTGTGTGTGTTTTCCCCCCTCCATTTTGCAAATTGACCAGGTTTTCCCTAAAAGCTAACAGAGTGCCAGGGAACTGGCTCTTCTGTTATTTTCTCTGATCTCTGGGAAGATTGGGCAGGGGCCATGTCATTCCCAGGGCAATGCTTGACACGCAGCCAGAGCTGAACAGAAAATTAATCTGAGTGCGAATCTGTCTTTGGTTTACCACGCTGACCTTGTACACTTTTAAATTTTAATTATATGGATTGGAGGCAAAGCTTTATAAGACACAGGAAAGCAAGTTTTCTGTTTTATAGCTCAGGGCAGAGGCATTACATAATTTTAAATAATGCATTCTTGTTTCAGATGGTGAAACCAGTGAAAAATAGCCATTTCAGATGAGAAAATGAAAAGCAATATACTCCTTGTAAAATCGAATTTGGTTTTGGTTATAAGGGAGAAACTAACCTACTCTTAGTGATGCTGTCGGATTTACTAAGCATCCCTACAGCTTGAAAGTTTAAACCTAAGAGATTTCATGAAGCTCCTGTACAAGGACAGAAAAGTTTGCATGGGTTGGTTTGACTTTTGAGAAGACTGAGATGAGTGATGGACACAGCTTCATACTGCCCCCTGGTGGTGTCATGCTCACTTACGCTTAGAAACTATCAATCTGCGTAAAACCCAGACGTGATCTGTGGCTTCCATTAGCAATACTGTTAAGCTAGGCTCCTGACTTTAGACTTACAAACATAGTCTCAAGGCCCCACTCAACTTTCGTATATTGTCTCTGTCCTGGGAGGATTGCAAACTCTTACGAGAGGAGTGTTAGGATCTCACTGGAGAACCCAGAGACCTTGCCAGCCCACGTGTGACATGGTTTTGAGCAGGGGGATTGTCCTAGATCCTAAATTCAGCACTAAGGAAGTTTCCGATCATCAACTGTCCCTGATCCTCCATCCCTTAAACTCTTACAAACCTACACTCCCAATTTAGGTATGATACAGCAGCTCAGAGATCACTGAGGTCATGTTCAGCTTCAGTAGTCATGAACTTGTGGCTTAGAAACCAGGAAAGGCTTTTCAATGTGAGTGTTTTTTTAGGCCAGGCTGGGCTAGGAATACAGCACAGTCATTACTGGATTAGTTCAAAGAGAAATGCTTATATCACTGACATTTCTCTCTTTC
>NW_006431956.1:13650847-13653771 GCF_000325575.1 Pteropus alecto | reverse complement strand
CCTCTAGGGATCTCCCAAATCTACATGTAAACTGAAGTAGTTATTAAAATGTGGTGGGTGCCTCTATCCACTGGATGAGAGAAGCAGGAGGGCTTTGAACCTCAGGACCCTTTCTTTGTTCTCCTGAATGCCTAGGAGCCTGGGCTGAGACCCAGATAGATACTCAGTAGACCAGTCCCCATTCAGCATCTCTTAAGAAAAGCTGTCTCAAACAGCCAGAATTTGAACTCTGGGACATCTGAAATGCCTGATCCCCAGAGCTTTGTAAGGAGTTCCCGAAGATGCTATCTGTTTCTGATTAGGACTAGGGGCTGGGCAAGTGGCCCAGGGCAAGAAATGGGAGAAAGCCATAAAGGGATTCGGAGGTTGCTATTCAGTTGACTTACACAGGTGGGGGTGAAAATAAAGCTATTAGGGTGCCTGCGTCCACGGGGAAAAGGGAATGCACGCGGCTCTCAAATAACATAAACACAGAGGGTGAAGTAAAGCTGACATCACTGATCCCATTGCCCCGTAGTGTTGGTGGCGTGGCATCTTGCTAGTTAAGTGGGTTTCTCCTCCCACCATCATCTCCACCCCTTCCCCTCACGCCCCATATGTGTCCCTTCTGCACTCACAAGCAAAGCAGAGTAGGACACCTTCTATGACCCTACTAAAACCCCCAATCAGGATCTTTTGGTCCATTTGTAGGAACCAATAGGGACATGGAGCTTGACAGTGAATAATAGGGAAGGGTGGGACCCCATGAGAACTCATATCCTGACATCAAAGGCTCCTTCCAGACCATTGGCTGGAACATGCTCCTTCTTATCCCACCACGAGGTGTCCAAGAAAAAGTGATGGAATTTGGTTCCCTCGACTTTTTGTTATTTGCCAAATAAACCTATCTCAGGTGGACCGTCCCTTATCCCAGTGGGTCCTGGACCTGAAATCAGGCCATGAGCATATTCGAATTGATTTCCTTTAGTTGCTCTCTCTTCGTCAGCCTATATCACTTTCCTGTTCTTCTCAGGGCTCATTTTGGACCTTTAAGAGGTCGCTAAGGGGTAGGCATCTGCTTCTGGTTCAGTCACACAAAATTTACATATTGACTGAAAACTCAAGCCTCATTTCTATTTCTCTGTTGCTCTGCCAGATCCATTACATTTTTAGTTTCTTTCATTTTTTAGAACATTCTTATGAATATATATTTGCCAAATAATTTTCTCAATGAAATAGCAATAAAGACAGAAACCCACACGGGGAGCACAACACAAAGCAGTCTAGTTTGTTTCAATGTTCTGGTTCGAAGACTATTCTTTTATGTTGTTGTAGAGTCAGAAAAGTAATTTTATCAGAGGAGTATCTCATAAAAAAGATTTTTTTTTCTTTTTTTAGAAATCAGGCAACTTAGCTTCATGTCATTATTTTAATAGATCACAAAAAAAATTTGCCTTCTCTACTTTTACCACTAAAAGGTTATTTACTTATAGGCTCCTAATGAGTACAATTCTTGTACTTAATGAGATAAATATAAAGTTATTCAGCCTGGTACTCATGTCCTGTATAACGTATCTTTCTAACTATTCATCACCATGAATCCTTGCTTCCCTAACAGATTATTTTTCTTTCTAATCCTGATAGATATGGTGTTCATTACCACCTTAAAGTGGATGCACATGATGTTCCCTTCTCTAGAAGGCAGTTCCCTGTCTTCTTCCATCTAGAACCTGTCCATATGTCCTGGTCTAGCTCCAGTCCAGGGCAGTGTACAGAAATCAACTCCTTTGCCAAACCGCAGCACTGACTCCCCACAGGGACGGGCGCACGATCCGTCACTTCACTTCTTCACCCACCTATTTATTTCCTAATTAGATTGTAACCTCCTAAAGGACCCTGCCTTGTACTTTTATATTTCCATTAAGTACTGAGGCCAGGGCCAAATAGATCTTGGGTGCTTATTAAATAGACAATGGGCTACATGAAAAATAATGGAAGTCAGCGTAAACAGAATTGCAGGAAGATAGTTTCCCATCACAAAACTGAGTTGCCTGTGGTTCTAAAAGCTGCTGAGGTGGTAGCTGGGTTGAAGAGCCTGACTTTTACTTTTCTGTAAACACACAGGCTGGGTTGCAAAGCACAACTTTTAGTGGAGATTAGGAGAATACCAGAGAAGTTGGACGACTCAATCAACACAGACAGCACAACTTGACAATTCTGGTTCTAAACCCAATTTAAGCAGAGAGAAGGGTTTCCATTTCTCACTTTGCTTTCGTGTGCAGACAAAGTCATATGCAACTCTTGATTTTCCAGGGGTAGGTTCTCAGTATTATGGTCACTTTTCTCTCTTGGCTGCAATTTCCTCATTTGAAAAAGGAGGGATTTGGAATATTGGCTTATTCTCTGAGATTCTTTCTACCTCGGGCATCCCCCATCCTTATAACCCACTTTCTTTCTCTATTGCTCCTCCTTTTCTCTCTGGCCTTCACCCTATTCATTGGTTTATTGCCCATTAATACCCACTGCTACCAGGTAAAGAAAGCAGTTGTTTTTTTTTGTTGTTGTTGTTCTTCTGACAGCTTGTAAAAATGGTGTAGAGCAGCAATTTAAAAATAATTAAAACACAGTTCCTGTGTTTTCATTTGATCATGGCTCTGTCATTGTTCCTGTTATAACTTCATTTTTACAAACTATTGGCTCTTCAAACAAATGTGCCTCCTTTGGAAAGAAAAAGAAAAAAAAAACAACTCAGAAAAAATAAAGTGCATGCTTTCCTTAAATATATTTTAGATAACTTTTTTTTTCAGCACCCATAGATATGACTCATCAGGAGAAGAGAGGTACCCATAGAAAATGAATTAGGAAAAAAATGTGGATTTTTTCGATTGAATGTAAATGAAAAGTCCACCTCATTTTTAAATGGCTATTAATTTAAGTCAAAAAAT
>NW_006431956.1:13633890-13650820 GCF_000325575.1 Pteropus alecto | reverse complement strand
TGATTCACTTTTGAGATTAGGAAACAATACGTTTCACAGCTTGTGCCCACTGCAGTGAATGTGCGAGAGAACTATTTTTAGGTAACGTGTGCCAGTACTGATCAAGTCATTTAACATCCATCGACTGGTTTAGTTCCTGCTACCGTCCTAGCAGTTAGGTGTGATTGCCCCTTTTTTGCAGATTAGGAAACTGGGATTCAACAAGGTTGAGTAACTGGCAGTTACTCATGTGTACAACAATTAGATTTCTCTGAACTTCAGCACTGTCTTCTCAGGTCTGTAGGACAAAGAGGGTGTGAAATACTTGTCAAATAACTGTACATTTATCTCAAGGTAGATGATGCCAGTTTCTTCTTATTACAGTACACAGCCTTCCTGAATAACAATCCCTCAATTTAAGTGTAAGAAATACGCTTTCGAGTTCATTCATCCTCACTTTCTTTAAACACAGCTTCCTCTAAAATCTCAGGTGGGGGAAATTCTCTTTTGAGGGATGAGATTGGGAATGGAGGGACATGCAATAATCTCTAGAGAAGAATATGGAGTTACTGGAAAGTATCGACAACATTATAAAAAGTTTATACTCAGGAAAAGGTTTAAAGGTCTATTGTTTTCATAATGCAAATCCAAGAAAGTGGAACTCTGGAAATTCTCCATGGCTGGTGGGTCTGGGGCTTCACTAACTGCATTGGAACTCAGGCAGTAGCTTCATTCTGGGTGTGTCCTGGGACAAGCCGCTAGCCCTTTTAGTTTTTGAAAACTGGAAAATGAACTGATTTGGATATTTGACTTTTAAGGCCGTTTCTAATAACAAACTTGCGTGTCTCTAAGTGACATCATTTTTGTCTAGTAGACCCGAGAAGACAGGTTAAGTTTCAGGGAAATTGAGTTCTACTGAACTCACACACACTGCATCTATTTTATCTGGTGAATATAATTGCAACATTTATGTCTTCCTTACAACTTTGGGAAAATATTTAAATTAAATAATTACTGATGGTGAACATTGCTTATATCTGCAAAGCCGAAGTACAATATATTCTGTCGCTGCAATCTACAGTTTCTGCTGTGCTCACTAGAAGCAGTATTGCCTATAACTTAGCTTGTGCTGATATTTCCAGAAAATTAATAAAGTAAAAAATTTTTCGGAAATTAAAATAAAGATTAATGGAAATTTTGCCTTTCATTAATCATATCAGAAAATCAATGTTTGATATCAAGCAATTGTGTAACAAGATTCTAAATTATGTTCTACTCCCAAGAATTTCTGTGTAAAACATTTCCATATGGTAAGAGTCTGTAAAATTTTATAACATATTCACAAATCATCGTGACAAGGAACACTAGTATTAATTTATTACAGTCAATGCCATTTTTTCCAATATAATTTTGGGATTTTATTTTTTCATGCCTTGAAACTTAAAAAAAATTGCACGTCTTATTAAAAAAAGAGACATAATCAACATAAATGAACAGATTATATAGTTCTCATATACACATTTTTTAACCTTAAGTGAAGCCTCTATTCTTAGTCTGTACTACAACACTCATTTTAATTCTCTTGCGGTACTTATCAGCTTTGTGCATTTTGTAATTTATCTGTTCATTTGGTCTTTGTTTGGCTCTCCAAGTACAAATTAAGCTGGTTCAGGAAAACAAACCTGTCCCGATATTCTAGGGATATAAATAAGGGAATTCGATAGTTACAAAAATGTTGAAAGGGTGGGAGAACAATTAAAGTTTGTCGCTAGCTTTAAATCAAGAAAGTTCTGGAACCACAGGCTACTATTGGTGTTGATCATAGCAGGAATCATAGAAACCAGTGATTATAGCAATATCTACAGCTCCTGAAAACCTCAGATCTGCTGAAGCCCAGGTACCTGTCCATGAAATATTTTGTCTATTTTCCAAATTGTGTGAGAATGCATCTTGTTGGCAGAATCTAATCTGAAACCCTCCTGGCAAAGGATTGTAGGAAATGAGTTCTGAGGCTTCCAGCCCTGTGGTAGTGGGCTGTGCATAGAAGGGGTGAGTGTTGCTGGGTGGCCCAAAGATAATTCGTAGAAGCTCCATCTATCAATATTTACCATAATGGCAATTAAAATTGTGACCACTTAACACTGTTAATTTGTTAATTCGTTTTAAAATAACAATAATAAAATCATTATGTATTAACATAAATGTAATACTTCTTATGAAAAATGACTTACTTTTCCAAAATAAAACAAAAAAGTGAGAAAAGTAGCATTGTGTTTGGAAATCTTTTTAGTCTAACACACTAGAAGATAGCTTCTCTACCTCTTATTAAGAGAAGATAGTAAAAACAAGAGTAAAAAATGCAAATAACTTTTGGTATTATTATGGAAACAGTTTCGTCTTTGAAAACCACCTTAAAATTTCTTTTTTTTTATGCCTACAGCACCTGGTCTTCCTAGGTGGTCTCCCATCCACCTAGGATGCTTATCTTCCGAGATCAGATGAGATCGGGCATGTTCAGGGTGGCATGGCTGTAGATCATCTTAAATTTCTAAGGGTCACTCAGATTCCTTTTTTTAACTACCGTATAATCATATCCTAGCCACTAGCCACTAGCATCATTATCTGACACATGATAGATGCATAAAAGATATTTGTTGAATGAATTAATGAGTAAAAGGACATTATATTCTTATACTGTGTTTTTTGCTGTTTTGTTTTGTTTTGTTTCATTTTGCACTGCATGTAGACAATAATTTGTAATATTTTAAAGAAAGATTTCCCTTTTTATTCATTCTCTGTCCTCAAAATTTTGTTGCTAGAAGACAGGGAACATGTAAAGCCACATTTCAGAAGTAACATAATTTGATCGAATTAAGGCAAATTTGTGAATTGGATGAAGTACTTGATATTCCCTCATCCTTTGTCATAGAATCAGAAAATCTTTATTAGAAGTGACCTGTGAGATGATTGTCCCTCCCAACACTTGAGGCACAGTTTTATTTCCAAATTGGATAATACGTACCCCTGAGGGGCACTTGGTAGAGTATCAAATGTATTCAAAGCCATTGAATAACCCTGGAATATCAATTTTACTTAAAGTTTTCAGGATACCAATATTTAAATAACTGCATTAAAACAAAGAGATATTATTCAATGCAACATAAATTGGATTATTGGTCTCAATTATTCCCTTCTTTCTGACATGTGAATTGCAGAGCAGTAGAATAGGCATTGACTTGGGGCAGGAAAATGGAGGCAGAAGTGACAGTAACCTCCTTCTTGACCTGAGGCTCTGTGAGGCATCATGCATTCGTGATCCTCCAGGAGAACATGCTTCAGATAGTCACTGGTCCAAAGAGAATAAGGAAATATATAGAATAGACTTGAACACAGCATAAAGTCTGAACTCATGCTAACCAAACCTGACCACACTGCGAGCAAGAAAAACACATATTTGATTTTACCCTTGAGATTTTGATTTTGGTTATTACGTGGCAAACACTGACCAATACAGAAATTGATACCTATAAGTAGAGTACTAATTACTAAAATCTATGCAGCATGGGCTATGAGATAAGCTGATAGGCAATAAGGAAATCATCACAGAAGAATAGAAAAATGTGAACTATGTTATGTATAGGCATACCTTGGAGATAATATGAGTTCAGCTCCAGACTTCCACGATTAATCAAATATTGCAAAAAAGCAAGTCACACACATTTTCTGATTTCCCAATGCATATAAAGTTATGTTTACACTATTCTGTAGTCTATTAAGTGTGCAATAGTAGTATGTCTAAAAAACAATGTACATATCTTAATTTAAAATTACTTTATTGCTAAAAAATAAACTGTCTCCTGAGCCTTTAGCAAGTCTTAATCTTTTTGCTGGTGGAGGGTCTTGCCTTGATGTTGATGGCTACTGACATCAGGGTGGTGGTTGCTGAGGGTTGGGGTGGCTCTGGCAATTTCTTAAAATAAGACAACGATAAACTTTGACACATCAATTGACTCTTCCTTTCATGAACGATTTCTCTGTAGCATGTGATGCTGTTTGATAGCATTTTACCCACAGTAGAACTTCCTTCAAAACTGGCATCAATCTTCCAAAACCCTGCCAATGCTTTAACAACTAAGTTAATATAATATTCCAAATCCTCTGTTGTCATATTAGCAATCTTTACAACATCTTCACCAGGAGTACATTCATTCTCAATACACCACTTTCTTTGCTCATCCATAAGAAGGAACTTCTTATCCATTAAAGTTTTGTCATGAGATCACAGCAATTCAGTCAAATCTTCAGATTCTACTTCTAATTCCAGTTCTCTTGCTATTTCCACCACATCTGCAGTTACTTCTCCACTGAAGTCTTGAGCTCCTCAAAGTCATTCACGAGGATTGAAATCAACTTCTTCCAAAGTCCTGTTAATGTTGATATTTTGACCTCCTCCTAGGAATCACAAATGTTCTTAATGACATCTAGAATGGTAAAGACTGTTTTCAATATATTTTGTCCAGGTCCATCAGAGGAATCACTATCTATGGCTGTTATAGCCTTAATAAACTTATTTCTTAATAAGACTTGAAAGTCAAAATTACTCTTTGATCCATGGGATGCAGAATGGGTGTTGATTTAGCAGATATGAAAATAACATTGGTCTCCATCAGAACTCCTGGGTGACCAAGTGCATGGACAATGAGCAGTGCTCTTCTGAAAGAAATCTTTTTTTTTTAAGCAGTAGGTCTAAAATATTAAAAATATTCAGTAAACCATGTGGTAAACAGCTTAAACCATTTGGTATTCAGTTTAAAATATTCAGTAAACCACGTGGTAAACAGAGGTGTTGTCATCCACACCTAAAGGTGCTTGTGGTGAATATATCTTTTCTGGTGGCCGAGCAACTTTCTCTGCCTGATTCCTGCTTATAGACTGTTGGTTGCCCTTAGGTCTTTTAATAGCTAATCATAAGCTTTTAATTTAGCCTGGTGGTAGTTCTGCCAATATAATTATCCCAACAGCTATGCAAGTTTTTGATGTATTTGATTTCAGTCAATTCCCTGTGCCTAAGCCACACCCACCATTTTGGACATTGATCTCTTCATAGACATAAATTATAAGTCCTTTGAGCTTAAAAGGGTTCTGAGGGATCATATCCTTAATCCATGTAGAAGCGCTTTTCCTCCTGGCAGACAGGGCCAAGAATGATGAAGATCAACATACTGGGGGCTGCTTTGAGGGCATGGCACTGAGTCCAACTGAGGAACACTCCATTATTTATGACTTGGCGACAGTTTTCCCAGTGGTATTTCAGCATTACAGTGGATTAGTGACTGTTATGTGCCTCCATCTCTTGATCTGTCAGTGTTTTGGGCATTTAACCTCTCTCTCTTCCACCATTATGTGTCAGGTAAGGAGTAGTGTATGTATGATAACCAGGGGTGGGTAGGTCACTTGTCTTTTTTAGTTTATAAGCCTCCATAACAAGAGAAGTTGCATCTGGAACTGATGTCGATCATGAGATTCTGTACTTTGAGCCTGCATTGGGCCTAGATGAAACTTTTGGGAGGCTTAGCATGGAGATGAATGTATTTTACAATTGTGGTCAAGAGGGAAGGCGGTGGTTGACTGGATTACTTGTCTCAATTCTTCATTTCCTCTCTCATGCGACTTTGCAGTATGGTAGAGCAAACAGAATGTATATCTTGCCCTGATGACTTTCGGTTCAGCTGTGTAACATGAGTCAGCCGTCAGAGTGAGGTTGGGAGTGAGGCTGGAGGTGACAGCGGCCTTAACGAGCTTGGCTTCTCTATGCTTGCTCCTCTCACACTCCTCTGATTGGCCATGGGTAGAACATGCCCTGGGTCGCTGCTAGTCCCAGGAAAATGACAAGTCCTGAGGATCACACCTGAGCTCAAGACACAGCCTGGCCTATCAGCCACGTCTACTCTGTCACAGCCAACCCACGGACCCATGAGTGAGACAAGAAATGCCATCTTAAGCCCTGAGATCACTGTCATTGCTTGTTATGAAGAAAAAGCAGACTAATACAGAGTAAAGTACAAACTTTCCACTGTTTTTCAAGATCAAACATAAGGCTTCAAGGAACTGTCACACTTGCCTTTGGCCTCCTGAGACTATATATTTAGACCTCAATATCCACCGGTCACACTCCTACTGCTGTTAGGGTTTCTTCAGAGAAACTTTTCAAAATATTGCTTAGTGAGGAGCCTCAGCCTGGAGTCAGGACACTCGGGGCCTAATGCTGATTCCACTATCCATTACCAACTGTGTGACTTTGGGAGTGGTCACACTGCTTTCCTGGTACCCAGTTGCTCTGTGTATAAATTCTAACTTATTCTCCTACTTCATAGGAATCACAGAATTATTAGAAATAAAGGAAAAAAGATAATAGATATAAAAATGTTTTGAAAACAGTATTGTGCTACATAACTAGGGGAGCTATTGTTATTACAGAATCTCTGCCAGATTTCATCTGGCACCTGCATGAATTCTTCTAGAGGCATGGCTCACTACCATAAGAGGCAGCCTGACCCATTCTCTGTCTTGAGAGATTCTCACTTCCTGTCCACCTCTCACCTCTGCAGTGCTGAATGGATAATGCTTTATGCACCATCATTTTCTTTGGTTCGGTCTTATTAAAGTTTATCTACCTGAGTCTCTTAAGGCACTGTTGAACTCATTATCCAAGACAGCAGTAGCTAAAAATGTTACCTGTCTATTTGCATTTTAACTGGAATTTTTATGAGCAAACCCAAGAAATGACTAGTAATGAAAAGTTCAGGGCCCTATACAGTTCTCTGGTGAGTTAAGAGGTCTGCAAGTACCTTAGAGAACAGATTGATTATAGGTAGTGCCTGTCCTGGTGTGTGTGAGGGAAAACATAAATTTCTAGGAGACAAATATAAAGAGATTCAGGCAGAAAAACAAGGCCCTTTGCTCTGACTATAAAAAATTAATACTGGAGTCCTTATAGAAACAAATAGGTTTTTTACCTTATTAAGTTATCTGTTCTGAAAATGACCTTTACCTGCTTATAGATGTGACAAAGGCTTGCAGAATCAAAACTAGCCTCTGAAATAAAGGTCACCAAAGCCCTGGGGACTTAGCAACTTAGCAAGGAGCATGAGAAAAGGTTTCAGCTGACTGAACCTCATAGATGCTTTTAAAGAGGAAGGCTATGGTTATAATTCTGAGCTAAAGTTGTTAAAACTTCAAAGAAATTCTTACAGAAAAAATTCTCTAAAATGAAGACTTAATATAAAATGCTATAATTTGAAATGAATATCTGAATTAAACAGTTTCCTTATAATTTCAAAAAGTACCCAAACATTCTTTTTTATGGCTGAGTAATATTCCATTGTATATAAATACCACATCTTCTTTACCTAATCATCCATTGATGGGCACTTAGGTTGCTTCCATATCTTGGCTATTGTAAATAATGCTGCCAGGAACATAAAGGTGCATATATCTTTTTAAATTAGTGTTTTAGATTTCTCTGGATAAATAACTAGAAATGGAATTACTGGGTCATAAGGTAGTTTTACTTTTAATTTTTTAAGGAACCTCCATACTGTTTTCCGTAGTGGCTGCACCAGTTTGCAATCTCACCAATGGCGCAGGAGGATTTTCTTTCCTCCACATCCTCACCAACACTTGTTGTTGATTGATTTATTGATGATAGCCATTCTGACAGGTGTGAGGAGAAATCTCATTGTGGTTTTAATTTGCATTTCTCTGATGATTAGTGATGTTGAACATTTTTTCATGTGTCTATTGTCCATCCCTATGTCCTCTTTGGAGAAATGCCTATTCGGGTCCTCAGCTCGTTTTTTAATTGGATTGTTTGTTTTTTTGTTGTTGAGTTGCATGTGTTTTTTATAAATTTTCAATATTGACTTCTTATTGGGTGTATCACTGGTGAATATCTTCTCCCATTCAAAAGGTTGTCTTTTCATTTTGTTGATGGTTTCCTTTGCCGTGTAAAACTTTTTAGTTTTATGTAGTCCCATTTGTTTATTGTTTCTTTTGTTTCCCTTGCCCAAGAATATAAATCAGAAAAAATAATACGAAGAACAATGTCAGAGAGTTTGCTGCCTATGTTTTCTTCTAGGCGTTGTTTGGTTTTGGGTCTTACATTTACGTCTTTAATCCATTTTGAGTTATTCTTGTATATGTTGTAAGAAGGTGGTCCAGTTTCATTTTTTGTATGCATCTGTCCAGTTTTCCTAACACCACTTATCGACTATACTATCTTTAACCTCATTATATATTCTTGCCTCCTTAGTCATAGATTAATTGACCATGTAGATGTGGGTTTATTTATGGGCTCTCTAGTCTATTCTATTGATCTATGTGTCTGTTTTTATGTCATTACCATGTTATTTTGATTACTATAGCCTTGTAGTATAGTTTGATATCAGATAACGTGATACCTCCAACTTCGTTCTTTTTTCTCCAGATTGCTGTGGCTATTTGGGGTCTTTTGTGGTTTTAAATTTTGGGAACGAAATCTTACCATTTGTGACAACATAAGTGCACCTAGAGGGTATTATGCTAAGTGAAATAAGTCAGATAGAGAAAGAACAAATCAGGAAACAAAACAGAAACAGACTCATATATACAGAGAACTGATGGTTGTCAGATGGGAGGCGGGGTTTGGAGGCTGGGTGAAAAAGGTGAAGGGATTAAGAAGTACAAATTGGTAGTTACAAACTAGCCACGGGGATGTAAAGTACAGCATAGGGAGTACAGTTAACAATATTGTAATAACAATATGAGTATTAGTCCAATATGAGTATTGGACTAATCGGGGGATCACTTCATAAATTTTACAGATGTCAAGCCACTGTGGTGTACACCTAAATCTAATATAATATTGTATGTCAACTGTAAGTGAAAAATAAAAATTTTAAAAAGTACCAAAACAAATCTCATATAGATGTTATTAATCAATGTCTTCACCACTTTTAAGTCATTGCTATCTCAGCAAGTAATAAATTTCTGTCTTTTTAAAGGATAACTGGTGTATAAACATTTTTCTCTATACTTCGGCCTAAATATAGTTTTATCTAAAAGTTTTAAGCAACCTCGAACAATTGACTATATAACTGAAGCACTTTATGGAGACATTGACTAATATTGAGAGCGCAAATGAAGCCTATTGATAGCAGACCAAAAAATAGCAAGTTAAGCACGCCCATTTACCTCCTTTCTTTCTCAAAACCTAAAAAGGCATTAATCAGACAGACATGGAAAGTTGGAGGAAAACAGTCATGGGTGAGAAGTTTTAACAAATATTAAAGAATGGAAGGAAAGGGGAAATGATAACAGATTGGGAAGAATTATAACTCAGTGCCTATCAAAGGACATGCTAATAAGCAGCCAGCCGATTCGACCCTGCAAAACCCATGACAGTGAATCTCCAAGAAACAGCAGGTACCACGTGGGGGGAAGTGCAGAGGGGGACGAGGCTGAAGCAGGAAGATGTTTGAAAGAGTAGTGGGCTTCTCTGATGCGTTACAAAATGCCTATCCCTTTCCTTTTCTATCCACCTACCCCCCAACATGCCCTGCCCACAGGAAATCTGAGCTATTCTCTCTGGATGAATTCAGGCCTCAAAACACCAGGCAGAAAGGATGACTGCCAGGGAGAGAAGGACTCAAAATGAGATAAAGTAAACGCCGCATGTTGGATGGTGGAATTCTCAGACACCTTCCTGAGACCTGCTTCCAGAATGCTGGCTGCCAGTTAAATTGGATGATTTCACTCCGAGGAATCAGAGACAGTCTCCAGATAATGCCATCTGTTATTTGTTTGATCAGCCCCCTGATCATCTGACAGTGACGCTCACTGGTCAGTACAGCCAGCCTTCTCAACATCAACTCTCAGGCAAACCTTCTTCAGTGCCCCTGTCTCAAATAGGGCACATAGCCAAGGTCATTAGGACACACAGCTGAGGTCATCAGACACAGCCTTCTGCCTAAAAAAACAGACCAAGACAAATACCAAGAAGATCACATTGGAAAATGAGAAACTGCAAAGAATAAAGAAAAACTTAAAATATATTTGACCCTCAAATATATCAAGACACAAAAAGAGAAAATACTGTATTCATAAAGTAAACATAGGATGCTATAAAAATGAAGCAATCAGCAGATGCAAAATAATTCTCAAAAAATAAAATTAAAGTAGCCAACGTTGTAAAAAAAATTGATAATCAAGATGGAAGATAAAGTCAAAGAAATCTTTCAGAAAGCAGAGCAAAGAGATGAGGAGTAAGAAACAAAGATTTAAAAACAAAAAGTTAGAAGAAATCAGTCAAAATCAGCAAAGGAAGATCCCAGGTTGAGTGCTTTGTAGCAGCCCATCCAGAGACAGGATAGGTGGGCCCAGGAGGGAGGGAGGTTGAGAGTTATCCTGCCAGCCAGCTTCCTGACTAAAGTATCACTTGGGAGAGGATAGGAGAAGAGTGGGGAGAGGCAGCACAGAGAAAAGCAAGCACACCTAACCCGCTAAGAGATAGGCAAGACTGCTCCCAAGTCCTTCCTGGGAAAACAAAACAAAACAAAACAAAAGTGTGTTGTCTGATTTAATATATCTTTGTTTTATTTTACAATAAAATGATAAATATTTTAAATCAGAAAAAAAGGCGCCACGTGTGAAATTTTATTACAATGTTTTCCCCAAAGCAAAGCAAGAAGAGAAAAGAATTTAAGGGGGCATTAAATATGGGATTGTTTGTGCCCCAGGAATCCAACACTTCTCCACCTTCAAATATAAATGCTACTAGAGTAAGAATGAACATAGAAGAATCTGAGCTTCTGATCTACCATCCACTGGGACTGGCTACGTAAACTTGGGCATGTCATGTCACTTCTCTGGGACTCAGTGAGGACCCCTGCAAAATTACTTCTAAGAATCTACTAAAAAGAGTAATATTTATTTCTCCTCTTCTATTTTCTGTAGTTCAAAGTGATTTTATATAAGAGCAATTTAATCAAGACTTATAGTCATTCATACACCTGAAATACACCTTTGAGTGAAAGATCCAGCCGGATCTTTGTCCCACTGTTCTTTATCTGATGTTCTGATACTTGGGAACATGAGGCTCTGTCATCATCCACGTGCCTTTCTCACTTTGCTAGCCAGCCAACAAGCAAGTAGAAAAAAATCAAGCAAAGTGCATTAAGGTTGCTCCTTCCCACCATATCTCAACAGGGCTACTAGAGAGAATGGCACATAGAATATGATAGTTAGTCCACTGGCCTCATAAGAAGACTTTAAAACTTTGGTTAAAGAGGAGTTAAGATAATTCAGGAAAGTACAGGAAAGTACGATACTTATTTGTAGTTATCTCATCTTTTTTTTTTGCATTTTCTATGCATATGCTAAAATGCATATTGTATATTGGTATGTATTTGTAGAGTAGCATGTGTACATTATATATATGATGAATATATTTCTGGTAATATTTGGAGTCTATTAATTCTACAGCTAGTACATAATTATCCATAATGTGTGCTTTCAAAACAAATTTAGAGACTGACAGGAAAGGGGCAGGCATATACAAAGGCCTGATATGAATTCAACATGAAATACTCACTGCACTTAAGGAATTCCATTCTAATTTAGGCTAATTTATCAGAATAATTTCAAACCATTGTCAGAAAAGATTCCCACACATTTCCTTCATTTCCTCTTCAGAGAAATAATTATATCTCATATCAGAAGGGTAGGGTGGGGCAATGAACCTGGGAACATTTAGGAGGTTCTCTCTCCTCGAGGGAAGTCAGGCTAAAGGTTAAATGAGGATGGGTTGCAGCCTCAGCTCTTCCAGTATAAAGACATGACTTGAGATTTTGCAGAATCTCGAGGATGTCTATGAATACTAAGCTTGGATATCAGACTTAGGATGATTCCATTCTTCATCTGAAATCATCATGATGATGATCATTGCCACTTTATGAGCAGAATATGTCATCCTACTCCCTTATAGGTTGCAGAGTGAGCAGTCATGTTTAAGGAAAATGTTTGAAAATGAGCGATGGAAGAGAAACTCAGTGGGAGTATTGTGATAATGGAATTCTATTCTACAATTACTAGGAACCCACAAGTTTTCTGAAGGGTAAGAAATAGGGGATGTTATTCCGAAGAAGTAGCTTGTGTGCATCTAATGACCGCAGACAAGGTCCCAATGGCAATAACTGGTCCTGAAACTGTCTTTTCAAATTAGAGGGCTGCTGAGTGAACAGTTTGAGCTGCTCCTCCTGGTCTATTTGGCCTCTTCCAAATTACCTGGCATCTTCATTAATTTAAAAGGAAACATTATTGGGAGCAGCTATTAATATAGAAAATAACATTAACTTTAAATTGTGGCCTCTGAGAGCTGGGCAATGAAATCTTTCACAGGTGTTCATTAATTTCTCATTTTGTAGAACACTACTGAGGGCTTTAAAACATACAAAAACGGAGTAGATTTTAGTTTCCAACTGTTTTCCTTTTTTGGGAAGCTGGTAACCTTAATAAGTATCCATCAGTCCTAACCTTTGCCTTTATCTTACTTATTTTCCTCTTTCTTCCTTCTAACGCTAGGCCATTAGAGTGTGACAGAAAGAGGGCTGGATGAAACCAATGAAGACTTTTCCTCTCATCCAACTCTGCCACTTATTAGCTATATAACCTTGGGCAAGTCACCTAAGCTCTCTGAAGCTTAGTTTCTTCATCTATAACACGAAGGTGATGACACCTACTCTGCCTTCCTCTCAAAGCAGGGAATTGAAAGTGCTTTGTAAAATTCAGTTATATGAATTTATAACATTCTAAAAACTAAGGCTGGAAGATGGTACTTAATTCATTAAAGAAAAGAAGTTTGACAAACATCGAAACCATTTCAAGATGCGACTTTCCTCTTACAACTAAATCAAAATTCTTTTCAAAACTTGGGTCACGAATCATCCTTATGGAACCAAGAAGAACCTAACCTAGAGGCTACGTTCCCCCCCCACCCCAAGAGTACTCATATTCCATTTAGATATAAAATACACATGAAAAAGATCGCCGTCAGCAGAGAAGCTCACAAACTAAAAGTCACAATCATTTTTATCTTTTAGGTATTATTATGCTGAGAAAGAAAGTGGTATCTCGTGGGGTTAGCTCTCTGACTGCAAATGACTTTGCTCCCATATTCCTTTCGTACAAGTTAAACCCATGCACAGAGTCTTGACTTAAGGAAAGTAAAACATATTTCATCTTGAAACAACAAGAGTTTCCCTTGACCTGGTCAGGGTGATATATCATCAGTGGGACTCTATGTAAAATCTTTGCTCCCAACTTGCCCACCAGCAGCCATCAACACTTTGGGATTCAGCTTGCCTTTGGAAACCAAAGATTTTGGACTCCTTCCTGTCAAATTCCTCTATAGGCCTCCTCAGTCTTCTAAATCTGTACTGATGATTTTTTACCCCCCTCCAATCTCTATAACATCTAGAAGAGTGCTGAGCATACAGGAGATACTCATTAAAAATGCACTGAGTGATGATTGAGGAATATTACCTTGTATACAAAATATTATGTGAGTCTAAGTCAAGAGGGAAAATTTTGGCATAGATGTATGTGTTGCCTGCCTAGAAATAGAAGTTGTGCCTTTGGGCTCAAATTATCATATTTTAATAAGCCTAAATTGTCCTTAACAACTGAACAGTTGTAGTTCATTTGAGAATAGATGATTTATAATCTTGTAGAGGAAGAATATGTCCAGGTAAGCTGTTACTCAGCAAGCTCCCACTGCTTAGTGACAGGAAGAGGGACATTCTGAAATGAGGAAAAAAGGTCTTTTCTAGTCTCAGTGTTGCCACAAGCTGCTTGGGTGACTGTGGATTAATTGCTTTATCTCCCTGAGACTCAATTTAATCTTTCATCTAAAAATGAATCGTGACTGGTTGATTTGGTTTGTTCTGACATTCAGTAGGGAGTCTTTGTATTCATCCTGGTTCTGTAGATGATGGGTCAAAAGACAGGCAGAGATTGCAGGTGGAAGCAGTGTCTACATCACTGAGTTTCTAGAAACCGCATGGTTAGCCCTGGTAAGTTGTCTGGAAGATGGGTGCAACGGGTCAAAAAGGAAATTGGACATGGGATTCTAACAATCACATGGAACCATCTCTGTTTCCAGATAACTCATACAACAGAGCTCCATTGTGACATTTTCAAAGGCGAAGGAAAGCAAGAGGAACAGTAATCCTTACTCCAGGGACTCAAATATTATATGGAATGTTGTTCGGTGGTGGTGTAGGGCCTTTGCATGGTGAGGCTCTGAGTATAATCATCGATGTCTCAAAGTTAGCTAGAAATAGTTGACCTTCACGCTTCCTTCCACCAATAACATCTTCCACAGAAGTCACTTTGGGCTGGTAAATGATTTGGGCTCCCCTCTGTGAGTTCCTTTTGACTCATACAAGGAAGTTAAGGAAGCAATGGCCTGTGCATTTTCATCAGAACCAAGGATGTGCTTCGTTTTTTACCTCTTATTTTCAAAGGAACTTTCGGTATTTCTAATTTAGTTTCAGGGTAGAAAGTAAAAGCTAGAAGAAGCTGCTGTGAGGACAGCAGTTTGAAATCCTAATTTCAGATACTTGATTTTTAGAAAACATGTCCTGCCTGCCTGCCAGCCAAGCATTTCCCTGAGTCTAGATCTCTCTTCTAGTTGGAAAGGAATGTGGAGAGCCAGACAAGAAGAGTGAGGGTGTGGTAGAATCAGCTGGCGAAGAATGTCTGAGGGGCCAGCTTCTCCTGACAAAAATAGTCTCTGTCTCTGGGCCCAGTGGCTTCCATGAAGATTCTTAATTAAAAATGCACATTTTCCATGTAAGGAGAAGGGGCAACTGGCAAGCCATCGTCTAGCTCCTTCACTTCTGTGTGTTTCAGCTGTGTGAATCACCAACCCAGGCAAGGCGTGCTTTCTGCAATGTGCTTGGAATAATTAAACCACAACTCTGAAGTTAACTTCTAAGGAGAAAGAAATAACGCAGCTAGACCCAGAACTCATGGAAGGCATTTTCTACATTTACGTTATGGTCAAAAAGGAAACATCTGTCCAACGGAAGAAAGGAATATCATTAAAGTTATGAATATTCTTTCACATTATAAAGTGGGGACAAAGATGTAATTTGTACTGAGTCCCTGCTTCATGGTCGGCATTGTTCTGGGTGTTTCATGTAGCAAGAATAATAGTATTGGGAGTAATGACAATAAATAAAAAATGGTGCATGTATTTTTACCATGTAAACCGAGCCAAGTTTAATTTTATGTGTGTTACACATGTTATCTTACTTAATCTTCACAAGCTCGCTCTATTAATAACTCCATTTGTAGAAGAAAAAATGGAGATTCAGACAGGCTAGCTCTTTACTCAGCATCACACAGTTATTAAGAGAGGAAACTAGGATTTGGACCCTGGTATAAATAAGTACCAAGCCCAGGCCCGTGATTTCTACATCAGACCACATATTTAACAGTTAATAGCATCCTCATTTTATAGGCAAGGAGACTGAAAATTGGGGTTTTGTAATTTTTCCAAGGTTAGCATTTTAGGAATTGTTGGGCATAGATTTCAAACCCAGTCCTTTGTAACATATGCTTTTACCCCTCAACCCAAAACAAAACCTTCTTTTTGTAATGCGCTTAATAATGAGATGCTGTACAGCTAAGGGCCAAGACTTTCAACTGTGTTTTTCAACCTGGGGTATACACACAGTGAATGCGAATGCTTTTTTTTTTGGTCAATGAATTAATCCAAATGGTCTTCTTTATTAGTCACATTCTTTTTCATTTTCAACTTTCAAAAAAACTGTTTATATGTTTGGAGACTATCAGATTAACATCTGATTCTATGATTGTTCCAGAGAGTTGAACATACAAGACCAATGGGAATGTTGCCCAGTTTTCTTCCAGAGGTGAAATGACAGTTTTATTTTGTTTTGTTTTTTTCCAAGGCACTTTCTTGATCAGAGGTTGGTCCCATAGGAAAAAAATTGTTGGCCAAGATTGGTGTAAAATCTAAGACTTGGTAGAAGCAAATAGACTTGAAATATGAACCACAGTTTCTCATTACCTCTAATAGCCTGTAATAAGGAAGAACCTCTGCACAAGGAAGCAATGTGCTGGTTTGAAGCATATTCGGCAAGTTATGAATTTGGTAGCTGGTCTTCCTTGATCGGGCCAAATAGTTGTCTTTTATCTGGACATATACATGTATTTGCCTCCCTAAAACATGATGCCATTTTATAGATTTTTACCATGAACCCTCTGTGAGGCTGGGGACCATTTCAGGAATGGGCACTGGGCTGCCTTTGAACTTTAGATTTAGGTAGATATAGCTTTGAACCCCAGTTCTACTATTTGTAAATAACATGACTTTGGGGATATTACCTAATCTTTCTAGTCTTAGTTTTCTAACCTGTAAAATAGGTGGCTTTAAGAATTAAATTAGATAATGTACATAGAGCAGAGTAAGTGCTTAAGAAATGATAGTTACGATTATAATGCTCAAGATGAAATTCTTCAATAATTCACTTCTCCCTCTCTAGAGCTATATTTCTCCTATAACTTAATTCTCTTGTGTCCCTAAATAATGAGGATGTAAAAAACTTTTAAATTATCAGCATCAGCTGAGAAAGTGATATCACATATTTACAATGGACAGAGAAAAATCAAAGACATATACTTTTCAAGTTGAACCTTTTCAATTATACTGACAATGGTGTGTGAAAACAGGAGTATAACAAAAAGTTATGTGGCAATTTTTTTAATGAAATGTGATGTAAATTCTATGTAACTTCTTTCACAAAGAAGGAAATTTTCATTTAACAAAAAAGTCATAAAAATTCATCAACCATCAATCAACATTTGATTCTAGAATATTCAGGTG
>NW_006431956.1:13631563-13633476 GCF_000325575.1 Pteropus alecto | reverse complement strand
ATTATTCAATTGCAAAATGAGCGATTCTGATTTTTCCATAGAAGAAATAAAACTAGTTAATAAGCACATGAAAAGATGCTCAACATGCATTAGGGAAATGCAAATCAAACCATAATGAGCTATCACTTTATACACAATGGGATGGCTATAATAAAGAGGAGATAATAACAAGTATTGGTGAGGATGTGGAGAAATTAGAGCACTCGCGCATTGTGATGAGAATGTAAAATGGTGCAGACACTTTGGAATTTGTCATTTCCACAAATGCTATCTACACGTAGAGCTTCTTTGTGACCAAGAAATTCCACTCTTGGGTATGTACCCAAGAAAAATGAAAAGATACAACCACAGAAAAACTTGTACACCAATATTAATAATATCATTCCTCATAATAGTGAAAAAATGGACACAATCTAGATCTCTATAAACTGATAAATAGATGAATATAATGTGGCCTATCCATATAATGGAATATTATTTGCAATAAATGGAATGAAGTATTGATACATAGCACAAGATGGATGAATCTTGAAAGCATTACACTAAGTGAAAGAAGCTAGTCATAAAGGATCACACACTGTATAATTCCACTGACATAAAATATCCAGAATAAGCAAATCTACAGAAACAGAAAGATTAATGGGTGTCTAGGGCTAGGAGGTTGGTTGGTAATGAAAAGTGACTGTTCATGGGTACGAGGTTTCTTTGGAGGGGTATAAAAATTGACAGTGGTGACGGACACAAGACTCTGTGAATATACTAAAAACCAATGAATTGTACACTTCAAATGAGAGAATTGTATGATATATGAATTATATCACAATAAAGCTGTTGAAAACAACAATAAAAAAAGAAGATCGTGCTGGATGCTTTCCAGAAGTCAAATAAAAAGCCAGTCTATATAACCCAAGAAATGAAAGGAAATGAGTCATACCTCTTGGGGAGCCTTCTCTATGAAGCATAATCCTATGAACTTCATTCACTGCTAAACAGCTCAGTGGAATTCTTCTCTATAGACGCATCATCACATACTTGGCTATTTCCTCATCATAGACACAGAACGCCTTGAATTTTATGTTGCAGTATAATATATGTATATATACTTCTATCTGTCGATATTTATATATACATACATACATACTTTGGTATACTTTTGGAAGTGTATCTTTGTAAATATGTCCTTAAAATTAGTTCTTTGAAGAGGAATTATGGTGTCAAACTGTTCCCAAAAGTTGCACCAATTTACATTCCTACCAGCAGTGGAGGAGGACGTCTATTTTCCCATATCTTTGTCAATGATATCTAGAATTCTAATAAATGAAATCTAATATATTTCTGTTTTAAATGAAAGTTTTTTAGTTATGAAGTCTTAGCATCACTCTATATATTTATTGACCATTTGTATTTTTTTCTTTGGACTCCTTGCTTTTTAATTTATTTATCTATGGAAAATTAAAGATATTCATGCCTTCCTTGATATACGTGTTGCAAATACGCCTCCTTTCATTATCTATTTTTTATTATAATTTGTCATGTAATTGTATAAAACTTTATGCTGCCAATTCTATTAATCTTATCCTTTATAGCTTTGAGTTTATATAATCTTAAAAAGAGTTTTATCACTTCAAGATTAGAAATAAACAATCTTAAACTATCTTTTGTTACTTTGTGGTTTTACTTTTTACATTAAAAACTTCGATACATATGGAGTTTGCTTTGATATAACAAGTGGGATGTTCAGCTTTATTATTTTTTAAATGACTAAGATCTATTCTAACTTGACTCAATTATTTGAAATTCCACTTTTATCATAAATTGTATAAATTTAGGTCTATTTCTAGACTCCCTACTTTATGCCAGTAGTCATCTATTTTGTTTTCGGCACTTAAGTATTTTAATTACTGTAGTTTCAG
>NW_006431956.1:13516641-13631523 GCF_000325575.1 Pteropus alecto | reverse complement strand
ATCCAAGTACTAACCAGGCCTGATCCTGCTTAGCTTCCGAGATCAGACGAGATCAGGCACATTCAGGGTGGCATGGCTGTAGACAGAGCATGTCAATATTTGATGGTCATTCTCATTGTTCATTTTTTTCCAGAAATAGCCTGGCTAAGACCTCTTGTTTATTTCTCCAGATTCATTTTGTTAAGATCCCAGAAAAATATTTTGTTGGGACTGGTATTAAGAAAAATTTATATTTTTAAATAATGACTTAAGGACAAGTTGTATCTTTCATGTATTCAAATTTTCTTAAATGTCCATCAATGGAATTTTTAAGTTTTTTTTTTATATAGATCAGCATATTTCTTTTACAGTTTGCTCTTATGTATGTTTTTGTTGTTATTTTGAATAAGATGTTTTCCATGTCTCCATTACTATTTATCCTCTGGTGACTGGTTTGCATATGAAAAAACATACATGCATATTTGTGTTTTATAGGTTAAATTCACAACCAGCCCTCTTCCTGAATTACTTATTGATGTTAATGTTTTTAATTTGATTCTCTTGTATAATTGAATTTTACATTCATATACTGTACATCTGTAAATAATTAAAAATTATTCTCCTTCCTAATATATATTATTTACATATAATATATAATACATATGTATAAATAATATATATATAATACATATGTAAGCTTTATATTTAGTTACCTTGGTTAACTTTTCTGAAACTATGTTAAATATAAGTAGTGGCAATGAAATTTCTTGAATTAATTCTGTCTTCAATAAAAACACCACTGTATTTTATATTAAGCATAATATTTGGGTATATATTTCTAACTGGCCTTCTCAGTGTTCTGGAAAACCTGCAACCCTTTTTATACAAAGAAATTACTACTGCTTCTCACCTTGCAGCACATGAGACAATTGCCCTGGGAGAAGTAGCTTTTGCTCTCATGCCTTTGGATTGCTTTGAGGCATATTTTTGAAATAGCTGCTTGTTTTTACAACCATCTGGAAGATGATTGCCTTTTCCTTGGAGTACTCCCCTGGAGCTATATGGCTTATATTTTAGTCATACTATCCCAAATACACTCTTTAAATATATTAACAATCTATACGTATAGCCTTTTCATGTATATAATAAAAGGCAAAACTAAATTTCATTTAGATTTTAAAAATTAAACCATCCTTGCCATCCTAGGATGAATTTCATTTGCTTGTAGTGAGTGATTTCTTTTTGTACTGCTGACTTCCATTTAGTGAGAATGTAGTTCATATTGTGCATTCATACAAATAAACGAGTGCTTTGCAGATTTTTGTGTATGTGTTTGCTATCATCAGCAGGTTTTAGTCCTTGGCCTTGCAAGAAGGATTTGGAAGTTTCTTTATATTTTTCTATGCTTTAGAAAAGTTTATAGAGCATCCAAATTATATCTTCTGTAAAAGTTTAAAAAAACATCCTCCATGAATTCATCCAAACCTAGTACTGATAGTGTGTGTATTTGCAGGAGGAGGTGTTTTGATATTATCGATTTATTTTGGGTTTGTTGGTCTGTTTATTTTTTTCTCTATTTTGTTAGCATTTATTTTCCTTGAAAACTTTACCCTGGCTTTCAAATTTATTTGCAGACTCATGTAAATTACTCTTTGATTAGCTGTTTATTTCTCTATATGTTTTATTTCTCCTTTTTCATTTCTATTCTTGTGAATTATACATCTTTCTTTTCTTCAATAAACCAGTCATTGGTTTATCCTTTTGTTTTTTCTTTTCTTTTTTTTTAATAAAAGTTACTCTTGGGTTTACTTATTAATTATATTATTTATTGTTTTCTTAGTTTATTATTTTTTATTTCTTGACTTGAACTCTTAACTTATTTTTCTTTATTGGATCTAGGTTCTGTAAGCATTAAGGATTATATATTTAGTCTTCTCTTATGTCATATTTTTATGATTATTATTTTCTACCTATGTTGCAATTTGTTTTCACTTTCTTTGAAGAGTTGTTTAAAAAGGGGTTTTATATATTTCCAAGTGGTTGTTATTTTAAAACCTAATGATTCTTTGCTTGTCAAACTTAATTCCATGAAATAAAAATTTTTTGAAAACACTAGATTGTAATTTCTTCAATATTTATTTAGTTTTAAAATAAAGGGGTCATCTGTGAAATTAAGCACTATACACTTTTTGAAGAGTTTCATAGCTTACTTACTGATGAAAATAAGAATTAAACTGCCTGTGATGGTTTAATAATATTCAATTTACTGCCTGCCCAGAAAGGACAAATTATATAATTATGAGTCATTTCATAAGAGACTTACTACATGATTATTGTCTTTGGCATGAATGGTCAAAGAGATCTTCACCAGTCTTGATCATGAATCTATAATCTCCAGCTTTCTTCACCTTTTTCTGTAAGACCCTAGTTTAAGGAAGAACGGAGTTTGTGTAAACAGTCATTACTGTATCCCGGAAAGGACAAGAGCACCTTTTCTAGTCTATTGTTTCCAACATCTGCCTCATGGTTAGCAAGAATGGAGGCTACAGATAGTGGGGCAGGGTAGGCTCAAAGGGGGTCCACTATGGAAGGTTTTATGGATACAATGGAAATACTTCCTTTCTCCAGATGCTCTTTTTAAGAAACACTTCTTTCTCACAGACTTCAGAGTCTCATTACCCACATGCCTCATCTTTGAGATTCATTTTGTTTCCGTAAACAATGCTTATAGTATTTTGTTCAGGCTTTTTAGACCTCCCCGGAGATGGTGCCCACAGAGCTTTCTTGTCCCGGAGTCAGCATCGGCAATATAATATGTAAGTCCCAGTGGAAAATGAAAATGTGGGGCCTTGTTCAAAAATTAAGACTCTCCAGGTAGAAATAGCAGAGTATTAAACTAGGCATGAACCCATCTAAGCACAGGGTTCTGTGAGACTGCTCAGCCCACATGCCCAGGAAACCAGCTCTGCCACCAGCGGCCTCACCAGTAGTAGCACCACTGACAACTAATGGCCTTGGAGCAATGTTGGCTAAAACATGTCATGATGCCATGGCTCAGAAAGGACCATGGTATGTCAAGGACAAGCCATTAAATTGGTGTCAATTACAGGAAAACCATTACCCTCCGTTGCTGCAATTAAATAGGCATCTTTTAAAGATATTAAGGTAACAATAGCAAATTCTGCAGATGCCCTTTGGGAACAAAGCAGTGTGTTCTCTTCCCACATATCCTTAGCTTCAAGTGCTGGAAACCACAACCTGTCACTCCAGTCACTTAGATGTTTAGTTGTTCGTTATTTAAAAAGGCCATTTTCTGTTCTCCTCTACTTCCTGCATCCCTAAAGACTTCATAAGCACTCTTGAGATGGTAATGTTGTGAGTTTTTGATATGACAGTGCCCGTATGTAGCAGAGTTCCAGCTACTTACACCTCAGTGGGTTCTCAGGCCCTTCTACATACAGCTGTAGGCCCAGACCCTAAGGTGGAAACTAGCTGGAAACAGGGAATGGTACCCAAACACAAGGTTCTGTATTCACAACAACTAAACTAACCTCTGCTGCTATTGACCGATCTAGGAACAGGAGGTCTTGCAGGGCATGTGCCAGCGAGACCATGCACAGGTGGGTATGAGACATACATCAGTGCAGCCTTCAGGATCTAAGGTCACACTCTCCCAGAGGACATGTGCAGAGGCCTTTTCCTAGATGGGGCACTGTCATATCAGAGATAAAGTCTTCACAGAGGTACTCAAGTTAAACAAGGTCATTAGGATGGGCTTTAATCCAATATGGCTGATGTCCTTTCAAGAAGGGAAAATCTGGACAGAGACAAATACAAATAGAGAGAAGACGATGTGAAGAGACACAGAGAGAATTAGCCATCTGTAAGATAAGGAGAGAGGCCTGAAATGGGTCCTTCAGTCACAGCTTTCAGAAGGATCCAACCCTGGTGGCACCATGATTTTGCACTTCTATCCTCCAGAACTGTGAGACAAAAAGTTTCTGCTGTTTAAACCACCCAGTCAGATCCTTTGTTATAGCAGCCTTAGCAAACTCATACACCATCTTAGCTCAGCTGCTGACAAAAAGTACAGTGTTCATAGCCTTAATTAGATCTGTTTAGTTGCCATGATATTTAAAAAAGAGGCATAGGGGTTATTTTTAACATAGTTTATAGGTGTAATAGCACATGATAAAGTATGTTTATGTTTTTACCAGCTAACCTGCAGTACACAGAGAGAACCAGGGACAACTATGAACGCAATACTTGCTGAATAATTTTTTTAATCATAGAATCTATCATGAAATTTGTTGCTGCATAAACTTCTTATTTAGAAATGTTTGAAAGTCTCCATTTCAACCTGCTCTCAACTCATGACACTGTTGGCTGATAGCTTCACAAAAAATGTTTCTCAGTGCCATTTCAAATATTATTTTTTAGATAACGTGGTCCTCAAAAGGCCACATGAAATATAATGAATGTACAGATTTATATCTGAATATAACTATAAGAAAGTAACATAAAAAGTAAAAGATGAGATGATTGTTAGGTTACAGATGGAGGAAAGGCACAAAGATACATAAACTAAAATATATCAATATGGTATTTTATAGAAATTGCACTTTTATGGGACTCTACAGCTGTCCTAAGTGGCCCATGAAAATTCCTACCTTTAAAGAGTTTTATGGAATTCCACAGAATGGCTTCCAATGCAAATTCTAATATTCCCTGGAGGCTTTGTAAAAACTTTACAATTTAAAATCTATAAAAATATAATTTGAACATTCTTAATGCATTATAATTTCATATTTTAGTGGCTTTGATTTCTTAAGAATATCAAGATCTCTGTTTTAAATATCATGTGCTTTAAATGATCTGCCCTCAGATATAGTTGCTCAGATCCACAGCTGTCAAACCCTATTTTGCTCTCATAAAATAAATAATGTAAGAGTGATTACAGGAACTATAATATGAACTATTAAGCAGCTAGCTCACATTCACCTGTTTTTTAATGGATTATTTTGAACTTATATAGGAATAAAGACTTAATGAACCCGTTAGGGTGTGTCAAACTGGGTTAGGGTTAGATTCCCAGAACTGTAATTGTTATTTGTTTTGCTTTGTTTAAATATCTTAAGTGAAATATTAGTTCCATTTATTTATTTCCCCTTGGCTATCTAGGACATCATCCAACTTTAAAACAAGGTAGAATTAAAAGAAACAGAAATATTGTGTTCAGCTATTTTCTTTTCTACACAGTCTTTTATTTCTGGAATGAAGAATGTTCTCCAACTTCATTAGAAGAAGAACATAATCTTCTAGTTAACCAAACTGAAGATATATAAAAATTTTTTAAAAAGATGTGGGGGCAAGCTTTTTTTTTTCCTTCAAATTGCAAGCAGGGCATGCTGGAAAAGATATTTTTGATTATTCTAAAACAAGTGAATGAATGCCAGGAAGAGACACATGAATAGTTGTGCTCATCTATGGTCCCCAAATATGTGACAATATTGAGCACTTCAGATGCTGTATGTCAAGGTATATGTAGTAGACAACTACTGTTTTGTTTCAGCAGACCTTTGCCTTCTTTCCATAACAGAACCCTCTTTATGTAGAGATCCAACCCAACAGACAATGTTAGGTCTATGGTTCTCGAGAGCAGCCAGCATAGAACATTATTTCCAGACCCCAAGAGTGGATGTCCAACCCAACAGGGGTCACTCAGACCCCTTCTCTAGGAATTTTCGAATAGCCGCTAAGGAAAGTGTGGTGACGACCATTGCAAGAAAAAGTTCAGAAAGTGCCTGTCTGAGAAAGTAAAACTGACACCCAAAGTAAAACAGAGATGAAGAATGAAAAGCGAGCCTCCAGCAGCAAATCAGCCTTTCTATGGCATGATATAAGCTAGTTGGGTTAAATTAGTCTCTCTTATGCCTGAAACAATCGACCAAAAAAAATCTTTCTCTGTCTCTTTCTCTCATTTCCCAGAAAAGGTAACAGTCATTTTATATGAAGGAATCATTCAGAGGGGAAAAGTTACAGTTGCTTTCACCAAACTCTTATATTAAACTTGTATTTGATTTCAACGTGGAAAGAAACCTTGATTTTTTTCACTATCTTTTGAATCTGTTCCCTATTTTCATTCCCCTCACTGTTAGCCTAGTTTAGGCTCCTCTCACTCCTTTTTTTTTCTTTTTAATCACATACATTAGTCTCACCCAGCCATAAATCATCGTTGCTGAAATCATCTGGGGTTATGCTGTTGTCCCTCACAAGGACAATGAAGTCTGTCTTTTATCTTCAGGCATGCCCTCCTCCACCCCAACTTTTAGGTGTGGCATTCAAGGCCACCTTCCAATTCACCTTCTCTTCCAGCCACTTGCCTCCATATCTACCATAGCCTCTCATAGACTTCTAGATTTCTCACCATTCCTCCAAAGTGCCATGTGCTTGCCTGCCTTTGGTCAAATGCTTATCTTTGCATGGGAAAAACTTTCCCTCGATTTTGCATATCTTAATTCTGCTTATCCTTAAAGGTCCATTTTAAATCTATGGATATTTCTTCTACATCCCATTACAGAAAATGAATGGTCTTCTTATCCACGCCACAGTATTTCCTTCTTTCTGTTTTATGTTCAGATAATTGCAACGATTCTTTTTCTCTCCAAGAATACTGAGCTATTTCATGTTTTCATTCAATAAATATTTAGCATCTTTATGTGTGGGACACTATGCCACACAGCAATCAACAACCTCCTCATGGAAGATTGTGAGTTCGTTTTTGTGTGACTTGCAACTTATACAACTAAGTATGTACGTAAGCTATAATGATAGAGACATGAAAATGTGCGGAGTGTTCAAGAGATGTACAGGAGTTAGCTAGGTGAAGACGGGGCAGAAAGCTGCACAAACAGAAGCAGATGTGTAAAGGCTAAGAGGCAGTTACGGACCAGGCTCATTTGAGGAAATGACTGCAAGCAAGTGAGACTGGAGGATGGTGTGACTAGAAAAGGAACATGGGGATGCTGGCCAGGTACATAAGGGCAGCACATGCAAGGCCTTGTAAGGTTTGACCTGAATTTGGTCATTATAATGAGAGCAGTTGGGTACCACTGAGGAATTCTCATGTGGGGAGAGGATGACGAGATGTATGTACTAAAGGACAGACTGCTATCGAAAGGGAGGGAAGAGGCCTGGGGAGGCTGGTGGGAAGCTGGTGTGGTAATACAGGGCTGAGAAATGGTACAAACTGGGAGGCAGAAAAGTCGGAGGGATGGGGGGAAGCGGCCCTTGCAGTAGAGTCCCAGGATTTGGTAACTGATTGGATGTGGTTAGAAGGAGCATCAGGGTGACTGCTGTAGACATTGTTTTTAATGCAATGAGGTAATTAGCCTACTGCCTCGAACGCAATATGTCTTCAGTGAAGTATACTGGATTGAACTACTGTAATGTTTCCTTAAGTTGCCAAGGACACCCAGCAGCTCATCAGTTCATAGGAATACAATAATGCTAAAACAAGTGTGGGTGCTGCATATTTTTTATGTCTTAAATTTGGGGCAAGAATCTGTCAAAAGCTATAAGAACACAAAGGTATCTTGAAATATCACTTTCTGACTTAACCCAGGCTTGTACTTTTTTTAATCAGTGTTAGAGAGAAAGAAGATTAAAACAGGGCCATCTGAGATTCCTCATAAGATATAGCTCCCTTATGGGTTTACTTAACGAAACGACTCTGAGAGTTATTTGTCTTCACCAAGTTTGTGCTTTAGCCCAGGGGTTTGGAACACATATTCATAGTAACTTACTGTGACTGCTCTCCGTAGACAAGACAGTTAGTCATCTTTCTGTCGAGCTAGCAAGTACTTCCCTCTTTCAGTGTTTCCTCTAAACTCATTAGATGCCATATCTACTCTAAAGATTTTAGGCCTTTCACATTTTCTCTTACTGTTCCTAACCATTTAACTGCTCATCCGAAAATAGAACTTCTCTTCATCTCTTAAGATTTCTGCAATGAGATGAACTGAAAGGAAATGAAGAACCATTCTTAGCGACTTGGGCTAACAACAGGAATCCCGACTAATCAGTTTCAGAAGATTATATGTGATAAACTCTCTAAGCAATTGCACCACCCGACTGTTGGATGGACAATCTTCTCAAAGGCCACGATTTGACTCCTTAATGTCCTCTCATTTTATCATGCACAGCTTTCCCTTGACGGAGATAACCTACCTGCTACAGACTAATGGACAGTAGACAGTGCTACACCAAATTTTCTTATGATTAGAGAAATTGTGAATGCCCATTCTATGGAAGGGTAGAATCCAAGACAATGGAAAGGGTGAGAGATGAGCCTTTTGATGGATAAAGGGAGTGAAGAGTCATTCATACTTGGGCCAATGGTCAGTGGTCCCCATGCTAGATCATCCGTTCTTAGAGAAAAGACACCCCCTTTGTAATAATATATCCATATTGCAGAGTGGAAGGGTGATGACGACAATGATGTGTATTCGCTGAGGCCCTACCAAGGGTGGGCACTGCACTTTACCTGTTCTCTCACTTGTTTTACAGGACATCATTACCTTGAATGGAAAACAGCTAGGACTCAGGAGCTGCAGAGCTTGGGTTTGAACTCACACTCTGATGCTCACTAGCCGTGTGACCTTGGGCAAGTGGCTTAATCACTGAGCATTTCAATTTTGTCTTCTATAAAATTGGGATAATAAATTTCCCCACCTCAATCACATAGTTGTGCAGATTAAGTGGATTAATATACATGAAGCGCATCAAAAGAACTTGGCACAGTAAGCTCAATGTAAAAATTCCTGCCAATAAGCCCTGTGTAAGTATTAGTTGTTATTGCTGTCATTATTATTTTCATTATGTAGATGGATAAACTAAAATAAGTAACTTAATCTAGATACAGTGTTATTAAGTGGCAAAGCCAGGATTCAAACTCAGCTCTTTGCCATTGCAAAGTATTCTATTGTTTCCCTCTCCTTCAAGGCCCAGTTCATTTACTAGCTTTGAGCCCCTGGGCTTGTTACAGGATCCTCCTGAGACTTAGTTTTCTCATCTGTAAACTGAGGATAATACTGATTTCACAAATTTGCTGTGATGATTAAATGAAATGATATATCAAGTGCTCAGTGCAGAGCAGGTAATATATTCATTTCCCTCCCTCTTCATTGAGGCTCTTCAACCAATAGCCAAGACTCATAAGAATTTTCCTGCCTGCTTGGTACACCTGCTTTAATCTTTGTGGCAACTGGCTTTGCTAGAGGAAGAAAGCTCCAGATGGTTTTAAATACAAACAAAACAGCCTCCTGAAAAAAAAAATCATGCCATGGTCTTATTCAGGGGATGCAGAAAATGACAAACCCTTCAAAGAGCTGACAACGCACAAATACATTTTCATTTGGCCTTTGGATAAAACTGACCTAAATCAAGAGAGTACTGGTTTCATAGCAAGAAAAGAATTTCATCTAGAAATTATAAGACTCATAATGTTTTAAGAGTTGCTTAAAGAAAACTCAAAGCTTCCTGGAAATGAACTGATTCTTGTGCTGTAGGCTCTCCACTAAGTAATTCAGAGGTCAGTCATGAAGTGCCTTCATCAATTCCTAATACAATTGACTATTAGGTCATTCAGTTAATCAATAACAACAATAATAATATCTAATATTTATCGTGTACTTATTCTGTGCTAGGTATTATACTAAGTGTTTATGTACACTATCTTGTTTCATCTGCACAATAGCCACATGAGTTAGAAACTATTATTACTTCTATTTTATACATAAGGAAACCTAGCTTGCCCAAACTCACTTGGCTAAGGATGGAGTGGAGCTGTGTATGGTAGACACCCCTAATGCTTCCTCTCATTGGTTCTACCCTCCTTTCTGGCAACACAGGAAGACTATACTCCGCAGATTCTGGTAGCTAGGCAAAGCCATCAGACTTTTCTAGCCAATGAAACATAGATGGAGATGACGGTGACACATGGATGCCAAGGCATTCAAAGCTGGTGTGTCAATTTAATAGTAACTTTTCCCCTTCTTTTGGCAAATTTGGAAGTCGCATGTTTACATAGCAATGTCTCAAGTTGAAAAGAGCCTGAGACACTGGATGAAGGAGAACTGTTAGTGACCTGCATCGCATAAAAGATAAAGAAATAAACTTACAGTATATTAAACTGTATTTCAAGATTAATTCGTGCCTGTAGCATAGGCTAGTATAATCCTTATTAAACAGTATGTTGGAACATGGAACAGACTCCAGAGCCCAAACCCTTAAACATTATGTGATATTTTCTGGGGCATTTACCTCATGTTTGCTAAGAGCTCAATCCTAAAGTTAATCTTTTAATGCTATTTAATATATTACTGAATAAGATTATAGAACGTCTCAACTGTCTTCTCTCATAAAGCAGACAAGAAGTGACGTTAGTAAAATCCCTCGTGTGAAACCCCTGAAATCTGTATTGTTGCTCTTCTTCACTCTTGTGAATGAAGGCTGTCCAGGTGGTATGGAGGTGCCACTGACACTCAGCAATGTGTTTCCACATCATTGAGCCAAGTCCTCTGCTTGAAATGATGGCTGGTCATAGTAAGAAAGCCAAAATGAAGACACCCAACTATATCTCCATCTCTGGATGATGATGATAATAACATCAACAGCTTACATTTATAGAATGTCTATAAATGTTTTATAAGTTTTGTTCGCACATATTGTCTCATTTGTTTCTCATGACAACAATATGGACTTACAATAGTAAGTCCATTTTACTATTCTCAGTAGAAAACTGAGGCTCAAGAAGACTAAGGAATTATAAATGGCAGAGCTAAAGCTGAGACTCAGATTTTCCAAATCCTAGTACCTTGTTCCTACACAGGAGAAAATAGTCAAGAAGAGTATTGAAGAGTCTTGTTAATACTTCTATGATAGAAGAACTCTTGAGTCACCTGGTGACTCCAGGTATTTAGAATTGCCCTGTTTGTAGCATTCAGTCAGAGGCAATTTCTCTCAGCAGTGGACAGTATTACAGCCCCCCGCCGCTTCCACAGTTTGAAGACAGATCACAACAGGACTGCCTCTTACAGACTTGAAGTTCACTTACAGACTTGAAGTTCACTTACAGACTTGAAGTTCACTATAGTCCTATCTTTTTGAGCTACCTGCTGAGCACACAAAGACGAAGGAGAGACAGAAAGGTCTAGGTCACATGGGCAGTGATGATTATAGCAGAAATGTAAAATAAAAGGACAGAAACATTTTCAGCTAAAAAAATTTGTGGTTCTCTGAGCAAGGGCAAAGAGAAAGCTGGCTAACAGATAAGACAGGATAAGTACTGCATGTGCAGATGGTATTGGCTGGACACGAGCCTGATCTTCCATCATTTAGTCTCCGCTTATTACAGAATTTGGTCCAATGATTGTTGAGCAATTATTTTCTTGGCACAGGGACGATAATCCCTGTGTGTGAGCCATTTCCCAGGAGAAAATCAGCCTTTTGGGATGGCCCATGAATTCTTCTAGCCATTTAAGCTACATCGAATAAATATACAAATTAGTCCACAGAATGAATCTCTGGTGTTCTAAGAATGTGGACACAACCTCCTATATGTTTAGCTTGGTCCCAATCTACATTGCAAAACAAACAAACAAACAAAAAACCCCAGAAAAGCTAGCTTGAGGGTTCTCTGAAGAATATGTTAAATATAAAGCAATGAGACTAATGTTTTCCACTTAGAAACCCATAGCCATATAAAAAGGAGGTGGGCATTTGATAGAATAGGAGGTGGGCATTTGCTAGAAGAGACTCTGGTCTGTGAGGTCATATTCCTACAGCACATTGGAAAAGCTGTGGCATTTGACTGCAGACAGAACTGAGTTGGAATCTTGATTTATTGTGACCTTGAGTCAATTATTTTACTTTTCTGACCTTCAGTTTTCTCAAAACTAAAATGAGGACATTAAGAACAACCCTACAGGTCCCTAAAACTGCCGTGCTTCTTCTTACCCATCAGCCTTTGCCTAATTTTCCTTTTGCCTGGAATATTCTTCTCCCCAACTTTTTGGGTGATACCTATATTGACTTAGGCCTCAGCTTAGATGCCCTTGTCTCTTCTAGATAGGTACTCTGCCTCCCCAGGATGGGATTATGTTCACAAGAGCACACAGGTGCTTCTTGAATTCCTGCTTTTGCAGTAGTACCTTTCACATCAATGGTAAGAACCTGTTTATGAGTTCATCTCTCAACTACAAAGTTATTAAGAGAAAGGGCAGTTACTTTTATTGGGGACATCCCAGCACTAATGAAGCAAAATGAATATTTACGAAATCATTCACTCATCAGGAATTTATGCCCAATTTGTGCTCAATAAATGATTCTTTTCTCCCATCTTGTCTGCAAATGAGTCATGTCATTTACTTCTTTAAAACCTCAATGAATCGGAAATGATGAGATCTAAAGCTAACACTATGAAAACATATAAGAAAAATGCTGAAATATCCCAACACGCAGCATTTGAACTTTTCCTTAGCTGCTATCTTCTCATAAAGCAGTTACAGAATTTTCATTGCACCTCAATGAGATGATTACCAAAACATCCTGGTCATTTTATGGGGAAAAAGCCTCAAGCTTTGCAGACACAGGCTAGATCATTGCTACAGTTACACTGTTTGTGTGGTGGTCAACACACTTGGTGCAGGGTCATTGCAGATTGTAGAGTTAGAAGGAGCGGGTTCTCGGTTCAAATTCTGCTCTGTCACTTACTGGCCCTGGGAGATTTCAATTCTCTTAATACCTCTCATTTGATTTGTTAATCTCTATGATTGAGATAATTAAATCATCAACTGCCCATGGTTTTTGTAAGGATCTAATGAGTTAAAAAATGTAAAAGCCTTAGAAGAGCACCTTACATACAGAAGGTGTTCAATAAATGTTGGCTCTTATAATTCTGATTCGAGATTGTCATGCTCAAAAAAAAGATTGCCATGCTCTCCGACTCCAGTCATTTTATAATTCAACTAAAGATGTAAGTTAGCAAACTAGATAATTTTAATTATAAAGAAGTTATAATTTTCTCATTTTGGTATTCTCAATGACTTTATATGTACAAAATTGAACACTTTTTAACTTCTTAAAATAAAAAATTTCATTCAGAGTACTTGCATTATCATGATCGGCAGAGAAACATAAAGAAAAAAACTAGACAATCTTTCCTTCAATAGTATAAAGATTAAATCCATAAAAGGTAAAAAGGAAAGAAATGTTGATGTCAACTTTTCTGGCAAATGAGATCTGTAGCTGCAGTTTCATTTGGGTATCTGAATTTAATGCATTTGTAATGTTACTCTGTACAAACGTAAGTAATCCTTGTCAGAGAAATGAATTTTCACTATGTATATGTCCTCCAATCTTGTGTATTTCTACAAATTAAATAACATCAATAACTCTGAGAATAACAAAACCACTGGAAGTGTAAATATCCATGAATCAACTAAAAAATAACCAGACTTACAAAATCTCAAGCATCCCCTAGAAAACAACTGTGTCATCTTGTTTTACTAGAATGCCCTGTATTTTATGTCAGAGTTTCCCAGGGTTTGTGAACTTGACAAGTATCTTAATTTTCAAAAGAATTGTTTAAGAAGACTTTATGGGAGGATCACATGAATCAGCCCAACTATCACTAATAGATAAAAGGCCAGTAAGGAATCATCTGATTCCTCCAGTTCTCTCTCCCCCTCTATTACTTTCACTTTCCTTTTCAGAATAGAGCTCTTTCTACCTTGTTTTATTATTATGTCCCTTTCATATCTGTGCTACCAAATTGCGAGCTTGTCGAGGGCTCACAGTTTAGTAGATTACATTTTATAAATTGGCATTCAAAAAAAGTTCCAAAAAGGAATAAATTTTACAGATAGATATGTAATAAAGCTCTAGTAGGATTAGCAACTAAGTTAGAATTAAACCTGGATCCTCAGACTTCTATTTATGCTCTATTTCATTCATTCGTTCATTCATTCATTCATTCATTCTTTTGTTCATTTATTTATTCAATGTATTGAATACCCAAACATCATGTACCAAACACTATTCTAGGCACTTGGGCTACACCCGTAAACAACAAAAACAAAACAAAAATAAAATCCTTGCCCTCGTGGAGCTTAACTTCTAGTGGAAAAAAATAACAATAAAGAGGAAACAATAAATGAAGTCTTTCTCCTATGTAGAGACTCAGTTTTCTTTTCAAAACCACAGCGTAACTAGGAGACACATCATCTATCACCTCTTTAAGCCTTCCAGAAAATTGCACTAAATCCAATATTGCTCCAAGATATTTAACAAAGTTGCATTTACCTGCAACATTGGAGGAATGGGTATGGTGTTGAACATAATCTTCAACTCAACGTAAATTGGAAACCCTGTAAACTAAAGCCTAAGCTGGCCTTCTTTGTATTGTGTTATTTAATAAACAATTTGTCAGGCACTGCTCTAAGTGCTTTGTATATACATTAACACAACAACCCTATGAGATAAGTACTATTATCATCCTCACTGAACAGCTGAAGAGACTGAAGCACAGAGAAGTTCAGTGTCTTTCCTGTGGTCAAATAGCTGGTGAGAGCTGGGATTTGAATCAGGCAGTTTTCTCTAGACTCTATGTTCTTATCTACTAACAGACTAACTTTCCATGTTTCTACTGGATTTCCATTGGTACCAGCAAAAAACAGTCCAACCAACGTCATGACGGTGAACAAATTGACGATATGTAATATATTTTTGCATATAAGAAATACAAAAAACTCGGATAAAATATTAGACTAGGTCACAGACATGTTGGAAAGTCTCTGCACTCATGTTGCAACAGGTGAAATGTAACTGGGTAAATGACTAGTGTTGGAAGGATCCAGGTTTATGAGTTAAGGAAAGAGATCTTCTCTGTCGGGGCTGGGAGGTGATGAAAAGGCAGTAACTTATCAATTATTCAAAATTGGATTTGGTACATTTCCCCTTACCTAGAAGTTTCTTCTTAATTTTCTCTGTTATTAATTATCACTATCTACGGTGTCATATATGTACTTATCTTGTTGATTGTCTGTATCCCCACACTAGAGTATAAGCTCCACAAGGGCAGAATTTTTGTCTATTTAGTTTCCTGCTCTCTCTCTTTACCAAGAAGAGCACCTGCCACATAGTAAGGCATTCAATAAAAATTGTGAATGAATGGAGGAATTTAATAGTGATTTCACAATTTTAACATTACCGTTGTCACCATCTATTAATATCTCTTGTTGAAAAAAAGAGAGGAGGAAAGGAAGGATTATGAAATACGAACATGTGACTCTTCCTGCTTTGAGTAATTAGGTAAAAAGCCTTGGTATGAGATGAAATTTATAGACTTGGCTAAATGAAAAGCTTGGGATGTTTATCCATGGACTGCATATAATGTGATTAATTACAGGTCATAGTAATGGAGGATTAGCTAATGAGATCAATTTTCATTGCTTCGAAATCATAATTCTGATTTTGGCCAGCTAAACAAAGGCTCTTTTGAAATATTTTTATTTAATAACATTTTTTCCAGTCATAAATGTTTCATTATACATATATACATATTTGATCCTTATATTTTAATTCTACTAGGAATAAATAAAGTGGTCTTTCCAAAGTTCATCCTACTCTCACTTTTTCAAACTAGAATATTATCTAAACTTTTTAACTTTTGGAAAGAGGGGTTCTTATGGACTCTTGAAGAGTCTATATGTAAATTGTTATGTAATGATGATATTTTCCTGCAGGTATTAAAATAATAAAAAAGGAAAAGAAATATGAAAACAACACTTAGCAGTGATCATTTCTACGTAGTGCTGTTCTACATTACTGTTTTTTAATTTCTCTGGAAGGTGAAGACATCAATTGTATGTGCTTGAAAATTAGTTGTTTGTTATGGGCAGGTGAATTTAAATTTGACAATACTTGTGAGAATGGGTAAAATATGAATTTAAAATAAACATATACATAATTAAAGAAACACTTATGCAATCTGAGCCTCTGCAATAAATCAGGAAGCCTTAATGAGATTTTAGTCAGGTTATTTTTCTACATGGTCTTTTCTTCTACGTACCCTTACTTCTTTCTTTTTAACAGAACAGACACAACTTGCATGTATTTTCTTTAAGCAGAAGCGTGTGGAAAAGGATGGAATGCTGCCTAAAAGAAGGGTTAGCCAAAATTGGCTAACCATAAAATGGGTATAGCCCAAATTCTTTGTGGCTTATAACTATGATCTATACGGAGCTTTACTAACTACTAGACTGGGCACCATAGTCAAATAGTCTCAGGGTATCAAAATCAGACTTTCCAGTTGCCCAAGAGATGGAAATGGGTACAAGGATTTGCAGAGCTTTTCTGCAGCTATGACTAGTTTTCACATGTCAGAATAGGCATTCGACTTCTTTCTTGCTAACAGTTCTCATTTCATATGTGTGGAATCCTATAGAGGTGGACCCTTAAAATAATAACTCTTACTACTATTAGAAACTAAATATACAAGAGAATCATTTCCAAATTCCAGCAAATACACCACTTAATGTAAATTATGAAATATTTACTTTAAAAAATATCTTCTGTAGAATAAAAAAAAAAAATTATAGCATCTTAGAGTTCCCTGAGATGAGGAGATTTTTTTGTGAGATAAAATTTACATTGTGCAGAACCTAAACATAAAATTTGTTGTATTTTGATAAATGTATACACTTCTGTAACCACATCCTCAGTTAAAATATAGAACATTTCCATCACCCGAGAAAGTTTCCGTTATGTCCCTTTGCAGTGAAGTCTCACCTCCGTCCATAGGCAGCCAATGTTCTAATTTCTACACCACAAATAAGTTTTTTCTCTTTCTGAAACTCTTATTGATGGATTAATGGATTAATGAGTCTTTTGTGTCCAGCTTCTTTTGCTTAATGGTTTTAAAATTCATCCAGGTGGTTGCAGGTATCATCATTTCATTCTTTTTAATTGCTGAGTTATGTTCCATTTTCAAATATATCACTATTTCTCTATCCATTCTCCTATTGATGAAAATTATATTATTTGAGATAGTATGAATAAAGCTACTATGAAGATTCTTGTAGCAGTGTTTTCTGTGGATATATATTTTATTTTTCTTGATTAAATACTTCAAGTGAATGTACTGGGTCATGGAGTAAATTTATGTTTAAATTCATAAGAAATTGTTCAACTTTTTTCCAATATATATATCTGTATCAGCAATGTATGACAATTTCAATCTCACCAACATTTGGTGCCATCCATCTTTTTAAGTTTATCCATTCTAGCTGGTATGAATGATATCTTGTTGTGGACTTGTTTAGGATTCCTTGATGACCAGGAATTTTGAACAGTTTTATATGTGTTTATTGGTCATTTGTTTATGTCCTTTAAAAAAGTATGTCTTCAAATCCTTCCCAACTTTTTAATTGGATTTTTGTCTTTTTTTATTCATGTAAAATTGGTATGCATCATTATGTAAGTTCAGGTGTACAACAATGTAATGATCTTTTTATTTTATTTTGTAGAGTTTTTTTACACATCGTGAATTTTACTTTGTTGAGTACTGTATGTACTTACACACACATACACATGCATATGTATGTAAGAGCTTTGTTCTGGGACATAGTTTAGCTATTTGGAAGCAGTTTGGTTCTTTACAGGCTTGTATTTAAGATTAGTTGGTAGAGTCAGAAAAGACTTTAACTTAGGGTTCATTTTTTCCCCACTATGAAGCAATAAGGCAATACTTGTCTGAGCATTTTATCTAATGCTCCATGTGTTATAAGATATTCCCACTCTCCCTGGTCGAGCACCAACAATTCTAAGCCTTGTATGAGCTCCAAAGAAATTTTTGTTTGTTCTTTTTGAGGAGTTTAGTCTCTAACTTTAGGAAGTCTCTTCACACATCTGTGTGGAATACACTCAGCGACTTGGGAGAGACCTTTTCCAGAACTCCAGTGTCTCTCTCTCTCTCTCTCTCTCTTTTCCTCCTCCTCCTTCCCTCCCTCTCTCCCTCTCTCTCTGACCAGCTCTTTCCTCTCCAATACTCTAACTTGTGAATGCAGCACACCTTGGCTGCCCTGAACTTCAACTCCATCTTCTAGACTCAAGGATTTATCTGAACTTTTCTTGGGTTTCCTTTCCCTGTACTGGAGTCTGGAGACTCACTTCGGGGAAATAAACTGAGGCAATGACAGGGCTCATCTCATTTGCTTCCTCTCTCTTGGGAATCACTGTCCTACATTGCCTGCTGCTCAATGTCCAAAAACCATTGTTTCGTATATTTTCCCCAGTTTATTAGTTGTTCCAGGAATGAGAAAAAGTAAACCTGAGGTCTCTTTCGCTAAATTGGCCTGAAGCAGAAGTTCCTACTTATTTACAACGATGCCAAATTAAGCAAAAATGCTGTAGGGGAGCAAAGAAGGGATTAATTGGCTGGTCTATGGATCATCCTATCAGCAATCTTTTGTAAGCTGGCCGTTTTTTGGTTTTTGTTTTTCTTTTTTTGAAAGCAGCATATGCAATCTTGGTTGGCGGGGCTAGGAGAGGCACAGATTCTGGTGAACAGAATTGAGGCGGGCCCGCTTAATGTGTCTGGTGGAGGTAGAATCTTGAAAGAGGATAAGTACAAATGAGATCAGCCACAGGGAGCTGGGAGGTTAAGTTTTAGGAATGAGTCCCAGGGAATCCAAGAGAAGGCTGACTGGTCAATTTGCCACAGAGCAGCTACGTAGGGGGAGCATTTGTTTGGGTGAGCACGGTATTATCTAACTCAGGCGTCAGAGAACACCATTTTTCAGTCCTAGTGTGTACTCTCCTTCTCTCACTTTCAAACACTTCCATCCTTATGATTACATCATATATAACATAGCTTTAGGGCTATGTTAAGCTAGGATTGCTTAACAAATAGAATCAGATTTGTGGCCATGTCGAGCCTTGGAGGCAGACGTAAAGTACAGGGGAGGGGAGTCATCTCAGCTAAACGGTCCCTATTAAAAGACTTGGAGGATATGACATTGTAATATAAGAAATATATATTTGGTCTCTGTCCCCAGTTTCTGACACAGAGCTCCTAAAACCCTTTCGATCTTCTGGGTGATAAGAGTGATAGGAGTATTTCTTGTTATGATGCCTGCTTTTTGTGCCCAGTTTTTGAAATGACTCTAGTAGACTGATATAGATGAAAAGAGCATCTCTTGTTACTTATAACAAGCCCTCTTTAACCCCACCTGAGTTTATGTTAATGAGCTGCCTTTTGGAAAGCCCCTCAGGCTGGAGGCCGGTGGCCAGGGCAACTAACCATGTGATTGGAGAGCTGGAACTTTCAGCTCCACTCCCTACCTCTGGGGATGAGTTAACCACCAATGGCCAGTGATTTAACCAATTATGCCTATGAAATGAGGTCTCCAAAAAACCCTAACTGAAGGGGTTCAGAGAGCTTCCAGGTTGGTGAAAACGCAGAGGTGCTGGGAGAAGGCGTGGAACCTCTGCACTCCTTCCCCATACCTCGTCCTATATCCCTCTTCATCTGGCCGGTAAACATAGGTAAATGTTTTACTGAATCTAAGGAGGGGGTCATGGGCAATTCCTGATTTATAGCCAGTCATTCAGAAATACAGGTGAAAACTTGGAACTTGTGACTGGTGTGTGAAATGGGGGACAGTCCTGTGGGATAAAAAAAAGGGGATCAAATGAAGGAGAATTCGACTGTAGCTGGATTGCAATGGTACTGTACAACATGACTGCTCTACGTATATTCATTTCCTATGGCCGCCATGACAAATCACCACTAACTGGGTTGCTTAAGTCAACAGAAATTGATTTTTGGGGAGTCCAAAAGTCTAAAATCCAGGTGTCAGTATGGCTGCGCTCCCTTTGTAGGCTGTGGGGTAGGGTCCTGCCTTGGCTCTTTCCAGGTCCTGAGGGTTGCTGGCAATCCTTGTTGTTCCTTGGCTTGTAGATTATCATTCCTATCTCTGTCTCTTTTGTTACATAGGCTTTTTATGCACTGTGTGTATCTTCTGTGTCCCAAACACCTCTGCTTTCTCTTATAAAGACACCAGTCATTAAATTTAGGGCCCACCTTGATCCGGTATTAACTTGATCACATCTGAAAAGATCCTATTTTCACAGGTACCAGGGTTAGGATGTGAACCTATCTTTTTTTGCAGTGGGGGCACAATTCAACCCACCACAAGTAGTGTGCCAAATATTTTCCTTTGACTCTCAATCAATAGTCCACCTTTCTCTACCATTCTCTCAGCCCCTGGAAGCTGACCTCCAAGGGCTACATCCATGAATTCCCATGACCTCTGGCTTCTAGTTGGGTTCAGTGAATAAGAAACCCCAGGAGGAATTGGAGGAACTGAGAAGAGTGAGGTTAGAGAGTTGATTTACCTGGTTCTCTTTTGTGAGGTGACTCCAACCTTGCTGTGCACTTGACAGAAGGTTGCTAGGTCTCCTGCTCTGCTTGACTCTGTCTCATTCCTCATTCAGTAAATTCTTCCTCTTGCTCTTTGGAACAAAGGGTAGAGACAGCTTGGCTTTCATTAGCTCCTGCAGTCTATCCGCAATCATCAGTCCCTTTACTAACAAGCCATCTAGAATTATCCTAATTTGTGTACCATCTGTTTCCTGTTGGGACAGACATTTATCCGCCTTCAGTTGGGCTTTAATTCTCCTAAATAAATGATTATATATATATAAAACTTTATATATATACCAGTTGAATGGATAAAAAAAATATATATGGTGTGTGTACACACACACACACACACACACACACATACATATAGCATCTCTTACGACACCAAAAGCTAAAAGAAAAATGAACCATTTTGATGAAAACATTTAAAGATGTTATATACTATTTCTTAAATGAATGCTGGTGCAAATAACTCAATATGTAATTAATGATATGGAAACTTTATTATAAATATTAGTTATAGTTGCAATCATACAATTTTCTGTCTACCTTTTATTTATTTTATCTCTTCCTCAGATTTAGGCTCTGAGACCTCACTTTCCTTGCCTTTGTTATTTGTCTTCCTATGTGTCTCTCTTTGCCTAACTCCTAGTTTATTTATACTTTGGTCTGAGGGATCGAATAATCTAGTTTATAGAATTTCAGGTTAAACTGAATGTTAAGTTGAGAATTCCAGTTTAAATTAGAGCCAATAAATGCTGAATGAGGACAGATAAAGTTCATTGCTTTAAAGCAAATGTTTGCAGGCTACTTCTGAATGTCCAAATGTTTTACTTCAGTGGCTTGGGGTTGACATAAGTCTGATATTTGAATAACTATGTCTGTTTATATTGATTTGAAGTCAGTTTAATAATTAGTAATAAACCCATGGTCTTTAAATGCCTCTCTATCTATTTTCTGGCTTTCTCAGCTTTGAGAGGGGCCAAAAATGCAACACATAGGAGGTACCATCATTTTCTCTGTGCTGTCACTTATTTCCTTATTTATCTTAATGAGAAACTAATGTACATTTATTTTGAATGTGTTTTATCTAGAGAACTTAAAAATAGACTCTAAGGCCACTTTATATTTTGGTGAGCAGCAAATTATGGAACTTTAGGGCTAGCAAGTGACTTGGTGGCCATGAAAAGTCAGTGTAATGCTTTTACAACTGAAGAAATGAAGGCTCAGAGAGGTGAGAGCCTTGCTCTAGGCACAAAGTTGGTCACCTAGCAAAGATCATGGCCTGCATCCCTGGAGCCTCAATCTAAAGCAGAATGTTCATCTCAGAAACTAATTCAGCCTTTGAGTAAAGAGAGTGTTATCCTGTTAGGCTGTTCGAATAATATCCGTTAGTCTGAGATTCTATCAACTTCTATCATCAGCTCTCCCTTCAGAGTGTCGTTAAACAGCTTGTAGGGAAGATGTAAACACGGAATACATGCCAACAGACCCTCTCTCCACAGTGTTCAGCAAAGATTATGCTGATTTTACTACACAGGAAGGGAAAAAGGCAAAATAGCAGCACTCATAAGCAGTTTTGAAATTCCAATACAATGCCTCTACAGCACTTACATGATAAATCACCCGTAGTTCTAGCTAATTGACTAATTGCTCCTAACAGGTTCTTAAGATATTCAATTCGCCAAAGTAACAACTCAAAACCAAGGGCATTACTTTAAAATGGCCCTAATTTTGCCTTAATATTTATTAATTCTTCTAAGCAACTTTATTCATTTATTTGTTTTTGATTAATCATATCACAAGTATTAATTTAGGTCAACATACTTTAAAGAGACTCATTTTGATGTCAACAGGTTCTTTTATGATCTGCAAACCATAGTAATGGTCGACGCCATCTATTTGCCTACTTTGAAGAAAGATAACAATGACTTCAGAACTCATGTTTTTTAGGAAAAAAATAACTGTATCAACAGTATGAGGTAAAAATGATGTTAAAATATTACTATTTAAAACTCATAAAGAAAATTCTCCATGAGAGTAGTATTCAATATTGTCTGAGGGGGTTCTGCATGTGGAAACTTTTAACCCCAAGTATAAATCTCTTCAAAGTTGTGTGTTAGATCTCTGAGTTGATGCATTACATTACTCATGTGTCTTTGAAAAGCTAATGTTTCCAAGATCCTCTAAAGTTAGTCTTACTTTAAAGACTAGAAGAATCTGGCAGAATGTATATACTTTGCCTAGCACCCATGAGACCATCAACAACTAGCTGTTGAATAAATGAATATTATATGGAGTAAGCGACAGCTTACATCAATTTAGGCTTGAACTATACAAGCTACACGGTCAGCCTTTCTCACAAGGTGGGAGGAATATCGTCTGCGTGCTTCACGGATGTGCTCTCACCCTTCTGCACTTTGCCCGTGTCCAGGAGGCTGACTCTAGGACTGCGGTAAGGGCTCCCTTGCACCTTGGCTTCTAGTTGTCTTCAGCTAATAGGAGAGAGATGCAGCAGGAGATGAAGGTGGGAGAAGGGAGAAGCCAAGGTGTTTATTCTTCTGCTCATCCCTGTTGGGCTCCCATGGCGGTTTTCTTCTGCTAAGGGCCACAGCTCTTGCCAGCTGGTCTTTTCCATTCAGCTCTCTGGAGTTTGCCTGGACTCCAACTGATATACAAGAGTTCTACGAAATTGCAGATCTACCATATATTCAATGAAAATATTGGAAGATGCACCTAATACCACCAACGAAAAGAAAACTGTGATGATTTGTTGTAGGTAAGCTGACACTTTCGGGCCAATCCGATAAGGTTTCCTGAACTTGAATAGGGATAATCCATCCATCAAAAATTAGCATGCAGATATTTTTGTAAGGCACTGGGCACAGCATAGAAAAACTCTAAAACACAATTCCTGTCTCAAGGAATTTAAAGTCTAGTTGGTGGTCTAGGTAAGTGTTAGATAGAGTGGCCCTGACACAGTGAATCTTCTTTCTCTTGGAATCTCTAGGTACAGGGGTGAAACATAAGGTCAGAGGTGAGTGGGGGGCAAACGTAGGATTGTCTAGATTCAAATTCTAGCTTTGTCGTTGACTGGCTATGTGACCAAGAGCAAGTAATTCCTCTCTGGGACTCAGTTTGTTCATCTATAAAATGGAAATGCTAATACATCCAGTGGTGTTATAGGAAATACTTGAGGCATTCAAGCAAAGAACCTAATAAGGTGTTTGACCTTTAGGAAGCACTCTATAAATGCTAGTTGTTATAAGTGACACTTGCGAGAAGCAAGGAGGGTGGGTTAGCTCACAGCCCAGAAATGGTAATTATATAAAAGTGTAGAATAGCATTTACTATTGTATTCTGCTGCTACAGCCTATACAATGATAATACTCCCACCAGACTTGAGATGTGTCATGTGTCTTAATTTCAAAAAAGACAATGTGGTATTTGAACTAAAATCTCATATAATTGGCGGGGTCCATCGGGAGACAAAAGAGAGGGAGGGACACGTCTGAGGAATGACAGGGTCAGCACCAAGGGGCATCTGCGGCTGTGAAACAGACAAGGTCAAGTGACGGTCGAAAGCACGGAACCCAGGCCTGAGCTTCAGGAACCCGCTGAGTTAACTTCTGTGACTCAGACGGAGCTGGAGTGTAACAAGGAACGTCTTCAAATGTCGAACTCCTTCCCAGGGAGTCACAAATACACGGAACCGCCTATTTCACTGGCTCTGGCTTCTGCTGAAATTGTAAATAGCTCAATTTTCATATTGCCCTTTTCTGGCAAGATGCAGAAATTGCAGCTTCTGAAAGACACTGACAATTATTTTGGTAGCACGTGCATGGACAACTTCATTATAAGATGCAAACCCATTTTGAAAACATTCGAATGTGAGAAAATGCCTGCCGAAGAACTGAGGGCAAAAGTGTATAATATAGAACAAATGTGGACACTGCTCTTGTTGAAACCCTACCGCCATTCACTAAGAATTTTGACTATTTTTCAGTTTGAATGTTTAGATAATAACTACGTAAGATGACACAGAAGCAGACATTACAGAAGCCTGACATCTTTCTGTATTTATTTTGAAAGATTCAGAGGTTGATCTTAAAATCCCTTATTTCAGTGTGGCCATAGACTTCTTTTTCTTTCTAACTGGTACAGACTTCATGGTGGTTAGCTGCAAAAAAAAAAAAAAGAAAAAGAAAAAAGAAAAAAAAAAGAAAACGAAAAAATGGTATGTATAGTCAATGGTAAATGAAAGGTGTTTTTGAGTTTTAAAATTTATTTTATTTGGCATAGCAATATTTTTAAAAATAACAAATGTTCACACTCCTTTTCTTGGCTTACACAGTCCTACCTGACTCGGCCTCTGGATAACCACCTCATCCTGTACTTTTTTCTCTGACTCGCCAGCCACACTGATTTGACGTTCTATTGTACCAAGTTTATTTGTGCCTTAGAGCCTCTGTACATGCTGTTCTTTGCTTTAGTCTTGGCACTGTTGACTTCTTCTTGTTATTCGGACCTCAGCTTACAGGTCACCTCTTCGGTGGCCTGCTGAGACCTCTCAATTTAAAGCAGCCACTCAGCAGCTATGCAGCTATGGCTTTGCCGTATTTTAATTTTCCATGTGGAGATGAAGAAAACAGGCTCTGGAGCCATGGCACCTGCGTTTAAGTTCTTTACTGCTTGTGTGCAGCTGTAAGACCTCAATTTCCTCATCCGTAAATGCAGATAATAATAGTATCTACCTCATAAGGTTGTCAGAAGCACGATGCAGAGCAAGCACGATATAAGCTTGTGCGCATGTAATTCATTGTTCATTGATGATTTTCCACATCCAAAGCCTCTAAGTTCCATGAGAACAAGGACCTCGTTTTGCCCTATTTAATACTCTAGCCCCGGGGCTTCGAATAATGCCTGGCAGGTAGTAGGCACTCAATAACTACTTATTAAATGATGATTGCATATACTTACATAAATAAATAATGAACCAACTGACCATTAAATATGCCGTCATTTGTGAAGAGAAAAATCTATCATAATACTAACAACTAAATTTTCAACGTTGCAATTTCTGGGGAGCTACTTTCTCAGGTAGCTGGTTTTAAAGGCAATGTTTTCAACTAGCATGTGTTATCTTAAAAACTAAAGAGCTGGAAACCATGCAGATCTAGATCGTGGCCCTCCCAAGTCTCACCTATTCTTAGGGGACCCTGTACCTGTCAGCAAGAACTCCAGATGCGGCTCGTGTGAAATATTAAAGCACAGTGTCTCAAAGAGGCACTGAATTGCTTAATGATTATGCAAAAGCCGGCTAAGCCTACAGAGGAAAATAGCTTAACCGTTTTTTCTTTGTTACTTTTTTTTTATACTGCTTAGTAGTAACAAAAGCAGTAACAAAAAGTAGTAACAAAAGCAGTACTTTGTTACTGCTTTTAAACAGAGAGCAAGATAATATGTCAGGAACTGTGTTGGCTGACTTGCTACAGAGTAGTTGCTACATCTGACCTGGAGTTTAGCAGCACCAGTCCTCAGTGATTGGCTTATGTAGGTTTATGGTATTCTTTTTTTTTTTTTTTTTTTACCATTTAGTTAGTGATTTTCATGGTACTTATTTTTGTATATGAGTTCCCAGTCTTCTGTTCAATGTGACCCTTGGTTTATCACATAATAGTTTCAGAGCTGAACCTGAAAATGAACCTTGCAGTCTCCAGAGGCCAGAACAGCATATCTGTTTAATACCAGCATCTGTGTTACAGAATCCATGACACCAAAAACAGGGGACATTCAGGGGATGCAAAGCAAGAAAACATTCAGAAGCTTTTATTCTGGGAAAGGACAGAGGGTTTAAAAATCTCTTCTCAAAAATATTTGCCCGAAAGCCTAATCCATAATGATTTTGTCTTCCTTAAGATTTTACTTTCGTGAATTCATATACTGTGGATCACATATGAGCATCTTACTGTGTGATATCATCCTTCCTTTAAAGTAAAATAAAATTTGAATTGATGCCTCAAAATTTCATCTATGATTTATCGGAAGTTTTATGTAACACTAATTTTCATATTATTTCCATGTTATACTTCAAAAAATCATCAGTTAGTGATGCAAGAAGAGAACCTTAGCTTACAGATAACATTTGGCCACACACGCAAACACACACACACACACACACACACACACACACACACACAGACCTCTTTCTTGTGGCTTGTTAGGGAAAGCCCTGTGAAAGAAAACAGTTCTATTGCTAGAGCAGAAATACTCGTAGTAAAAAATTTTCAGGCAGTAAAAATAAATAGGATAGATTCCTTTCTCAAATAAGTCTCTCTAAACAGAGAGGGAGAGAGATAGCGATGGAAGGAAGGCAAGGAGTTAGGAGAGAGTGGGGAAGGAAGGGAGGCAGGCAGGTAAAAATTCCCCAGCACTTATATAGGGTTTTCCCTATATGCCTCATCACAGCCATCATATTCATATGATAGGAGGATGAACCCTATTTTAAAGATGAGAAACTCAGGTATTAAATTTCTCTCAAGTTCTGATGCTTCCTTCTCTGTACAGGGAGCTCAAATGGTTACATTCCTGGTTCTTTAAGAACCCTCCCCCAACTCTGCAACTCCACCTTCAGCACCTGGGGAAGAAAAGTGGTTCAATCTAATCCAAGAGCAGGGGAGGAGATGCCAGGACTGTCTAGGTCTGCGCTTCTTCCTCTGTTTCCCGAGAACCCGTGTGCCTGAGCACAGTTTTCACCTTGCTTCTCCAAGAGCAGGCTTGCCCCAGTGAGAGGAGGCCCGCCTGCACCCAGCACCGCTGTGACGGAATTGGGGCTGAGTATGCATACTGTAAGATTCAGTATGAGAAAGTCTACTGGCCTGCAGATATAAGCCAAATTTCCCAGTATCATCTTTATTTGGAACACAGGGGTTATTTTACTACTCAGCCGCTTTACTCCTTTGTTTCAGTTCTCAACTGATCAAAACTCAGGCAGAAAAAAAGTGTTATTTTTTTACTGGCCTCCTTGAACCCCAAACCCTAAGCTGAAGGATATTCATTGACTTGTCTAAGGTCACACAGCTAGAAAGAGACAGGGATTGGAAATTAATACAGCCTGTCTACACTCACCCAGGGTTCCTTCCATTTTTTCACTCCGGGACTATGTAAGGACAGCGTCTCATCAGAGATGACAAATATGATAAATTCTGAACGATTGTTGAGGATTCGTGAGAAACCAATGCTTCTGCCTTTGAATCACGAAACACCATCAAAGCTAATTTAATTAAATTCTTTCAAAAACTTAGAAAATTATTAAGCAACTGGAAAAAGTCAGAGATAGTTAGAAGATACTGATTCTAGCAAAATTCGGGGTGGAGGTGGGGTGAGAGAAGAAGGGAGAACTTAGCATGTCCGTTTCCTTAATATGTCTATAATTTATTGTATGTCTGCTTGCTGGAGAGATGCCCAGCAGTTTTGTACGCAGTGCCGCCCTAGTGCCTGGCCCTGGGCTGGGCTCTGGCTTAATGAATATTTGTTGAATAGGCGCATGTCTACATATGCTGGAGGAAAGGATAGGCAATCACCATCTTTCATAAGTCACCTCCATCTCTTTCTTTTCCTTTTACTTCTGTCGCCACGGAGGCTCCTCCCCTTCCTCTTCCTTCTGCATTTCTAAGTCCTTTTTACATTCGGAGACCAAAATATTGGCACAGTTCACTTTGAAAACATTTCAGGTCAGGAGAGCAGGAAAAACATGCCATAATGCTATTTTGCCCACCAGATTAAAAAAAAATTCTTTTTTTCTAAGTTAATCTACTTTTAGACTGTTTAAATTTAAAGACTAATTTCTCAATTCTTTGTTGTCTACTTTTCCGTAACGGTAAACTTCATACCCCAATTTAGGAGCATTTGTAAATTGCAGTAATATCCTTCCATTTCCTTTTTCAGACCCAGTAACAGTCAAAATGAAGAGTGAGCATAGTGCCCATTACTGAGGACTTGCTTGATCCACAGCACTTCTCTTTTCATTAAAGATTTCTCGCAAACTTTTAAATTTCATGGGGTAGGAGAAAAAGGGAGAAATTTGGAGTCAGGAAGTAAAGATGTGTGTTCTCAGGATGCTAAGGCCTTGTGTATGACTTGAGACTATTTCCTGAAGCTCTCTATGTCCAAATTCCTTCATCTAAGAGATGGGAGCATGGATAAAATGACTTTTAAGGTCACTTTCCTTCTGAAGCACTTTGATTTTACCATTGTTCTCTGTTATCCTTTTGTCACGAAATTTGTATAATTCACAAATCTTACAATATATAGATAATAATCTTACATTTTCTTCTTACGCAGAAGCTTCAAAATTCACTTGCACACTTAAGTTCATAATTAGAATTTTCCATTTGTTCTTTGGCTATTCTGCTAATTATAGTTTCTGTTGATCAGTCTCCAAGATTTTCTTTTTTTCCTCTCTTTTCTATTCTTTGTTCATTTATTCTGTTCTTTAGATTTCACATAGAAATGAAATTCTGTGATATTTTCTTTCTTTGTCTGACTTATTTCATTTACATAATACCCTCTAGTTCATCCATGTTGTCACAAATGGTAGGATTTCATTCTTTTTTATGCTTCAGTACTATCTCTCTCTCTCTCTCTCTCTCTCTCTCTCTCTCTCTCTCTCTCTCTCTCTCGATAGTACTCTTCTTTATCCTTTCATATATTGATGGGCACCTAAGTTGCTCCCATATCTTGATTACTGTAAATAATGCTGAAATGAACATAACGATGCATATATCTTTTTGAATTAATGTTTTGAATTTCTTCGGGTAACCAGAAGTGAAATTTCTGGGTCATAAGGTAGTTCTATTTTTAATTTTTTAAAGAACCTCCATACTCTTTTCCATAGTGGCTGCACCAGTTTGCAATCAACAGTGCACGAGGGTTTCCTTTACTCCATATCCTAGCCAACTTTTGTTGTCTGTGATTTATTGATGAAAACCATTCTGACAGATATCTCATTGTGTTTTTAATTTGTATTTCTCTGGTGATTATTGACGTAGAACATCTTTCCACTTGTCTATTGGCCATCCGTATACCCTCTTTGGAGAAATGTCTATTCGGGTCCTCTGCCCATTTTTTAATTGGATTGTTTATATATTTTTTTGGTGTTAAGTTGTATGAGCTCTTTATAAATTTTAGATATTAACCCTTTAACAGTTGTATCATTGGAGAATATCTTCTCCCAATTGATATGTTGTCTTTCTGTTATATTGATGGTTTCCTATGCTGTGTAAAACTTTTTAGTTTGATGTAGTCCCATTTATTTATTTTTTGTTTCCCTCTCCTGAGAAGATATATATATGTATTACTAAGAGCAATGTCAGAGAATTTACTGCCTATGTTTTCTTCTAGAAGTTTTATGGTTTCAGGTCTTACATCTAAGTCTTTAATCCATTTTGAATTTATTTTTGTATATGTTGTAAGAAGGTCCAGCTTCATTTTTGGATGTATCTGTCCAGCTTTCCCAACACCATTTATTGAATAGGCTGTCTTTACCACGTTGTATAAACTTGCCTCCTTTGTCATAGATTAATTGACCACATAGACGTAGGTTTATTTCGGACTCTCTATTCTGTTCCATTGATCTATGTGTCTTATTTTTATGCCACTACGATGCTGTTTTGATGACTATAGCCCTGTAGTATATTTTGATATCAGCACGATATCTCCAACTTTGTTCTTCTTTCTCAAGATTGCTTTGGCTATTTAGGTTCTTTTGTGGTTCCACATAAATTTTAGGATTATTTGTTCTAATTCTGTGAAAACTGCCATTAGTATTTTAGTAGGGATTGTACCAAATCTATAGATTGCTTTGGACAGTATGGACATTTTAACAATGTTGATTCTTCCTACCCATGAACACAGTCTATGCATCCATTTATTTGCATATTTTTAAATTTCTTTATTCAATGCCCTATAATTTTCTGAGTACAGGTCATTTACCTCTTTGGTTAAATTTATTCCTACATATATATTTTTTGATGCAACTCTAAATGGGATTGTTTTCTTAATTTCTCTTTCTGATAGCTCATTATTGGTGTATAAAAATGCAACTAATTTCTGAATATTAGTTTTGTATCCTGCTATTTTACCAAATTCATTTAATAGTTATAACAGTGTTTTTTTTTTTTTAATCTTTAGGGTTCTCTCTATATAGTATCATGTCACCTACAAATAATGACAGTTTTCATTTTTCCTTTCCAATTTGGATGACTTTTATTTATTTTTCTTGTCTGATTATTGTGGTTAGGATTTCTAATACTGTATCGAATAAAATGGTGAAAGTGGACATCCTTGTCTTCTTCCTGTTCTTGAGTACAACCTTAGCTGTGGATTTGTCATATATGGTCTTTGTTACGTTGAGTTATGTTCCTTCTATTTCTACTTTGTGGAGAATTTTTATCATAAATAAATGTTGGATTTTATCAAATGCTTTTTCTTCATCTATTGATATGATCTTATGATTTTTTTCTTTCATTTTGTTTGAGTGGTGTATCACATTAATTGATTTAAGGATATTAAACCAACTTTGCATACTAGGAATAAATCCCACTTGATCATGGTGTATCATCTTTTTAAACGTATTCCTGAAATTCAGTTTGCAAATATTTTGTTGAGGATTTTTGCATCTAGGTTCACAAGGACTATAATTTTGTTTTTTCTAATGTCTTTGTTTGGTTTTGGAATCAGGGCAATGCTGATCTCCCTCTGCCTTGAGATTATATTTAGAAAAGAACTATAATCATGCTGTAATATCTTTATGGCTTGCTTTCAACTTGCTATGGGCAAAATTATGGTCAAGAAATATTAATTTTTTAAAAAAATGTTCTTCTGTATTTTTTTTTTTTCTGGGAAAGAATTCACTAGTCTTGTGTTATACCAGGAACCTGACTCTTCAAAGTTCTTGGGAGGGGCTATAGACTGAATGCCTGTGTCCTCCTAAAATTCATAGGTTGAAATCCTAACCCCAAAGGTAATACTATTAGGAGACAGGGATTTTGGGGTGGTGGCTAGGTCATGAGAGCAGAGACTTCGTCATAGGATTAGTGCCCTTATAAAAGAGGCCCGAGAAAACTCTCTTGTCCCTTCTGCCATGTGAAGATACAGCAGGAAGTGAGCACTGCAAAGCCGGAAAAGGGTTCTCAGAACTGTAAGTAATAAACTTCTCTTTATAAGCCACCTCGCTGATGATATTTTTATGATAGCAGCATGAATGGAGTAAGACACCTTCTTTTTTTTATAGCTAATGCCCTTAGTTCTGGCTAAATTTTCCTTTACTTTGTCCCACACTGGCATATTCCTTAGCAACATTCTCTGTTATTAAAATAACCCTCTTATAATCTTTAATATCTGCCAAACTCTGATGTTGTCATCTCTTGAGTCAGGGATACACATAGTCACTACCTGGTAAATAACAATGTTTCGCTAATAGGTTAGGAGTCGTTCTATGAATGGAGTACACCGGTACTTATTCTGAAAAGACAATGGATACCTCTCTGCAAGATTCTTCCTTCTCTGTAAGAGTCTCATCCCTGAGCACCCTTCCAAGAGAAAATCACTGTACTGCACAAAGAATATCCTGAACACCCACGTCAAAACATCACATATTTTAAACAGGGAGTAGTTGAGACTTCTGGTAACTGAAATCTGATTTCCCTGGCAAAGTTTAAGAGATACCCTTGTACTGTACTTGAAATATCTTTATAAGAGCAGATAGGCAAAACTATGCCAACCATGTGAAAAGGAAGTGACCACAATGTGCTTGAATCTCAAACTAAGTCTTTCAACCAGATAGAGCCAGGAAAAACTGAAATGCTCACCTTGATGAAATCTGATCACTGGATCAGAAAACAGGGCCGCAAGGAGCCTGCAATTGTCTGTTTTTGGATCCAGTTGCAGTAAAGGAGTGTTCTGTCTCTCTGACCCAATCTTTCAGAGAAATAGTTCATTTTCTATTGAGTACAAGAACTCCAACACATGCACTTTCCAGAGACAAATGTGCCAGTTGTTGAAATGGTCCTATGTAAAATGAAAGTAATGCTTTACCTTTAAAACGGAAACAAGTTTAATGTAAACTAAAACCAGGGACATATAACTGGAGAACTTCTATTGCAGCTATCACTGGACTGGGCCATCTTGAGGTAGAGAAGTCCCCATCACTGATTGTGTTCAAAAAGAAGCCAGATAACCACCTACTTCTCAGAATGTGACGGAGGTGATTTAAATGACAAATGAGGGTATCGAAGAGATTAGTCTTAATGTCCTCAGAGGTTCTTGCAAACTTGACCTTTAATCATTCCAAGGCCAAGTCTAAAGTGGTCTGATAATTCATATTATCAACTCAAAAGACTTCAGAGAATCCTCCGAATTCTATGGCCACCCAAAAAGCTCAAGTCACCTTTAAAACAGAGTTTTATCAATCTGGAAATGAAGTGCACTTTAATCAATCTAGCCAGTCAGAGATTTTCCCAAAGGAGAGGACAGGCTGGATCGGGATGATCAGAGACTGAAAGAGAAAGTATCCAGTTGTCACCTCTAGATGTGTATCCCCAAGGTTGGCCCCAAATGAAATCCTGGAAAAGGTCATGTAAGCCCTCTCCTTTTCACCTGAGTGCTCCCTAAAGTGCACTGGGCCAGAAAACGGTTGAGGGTCACCTCGTTGGTGGAAGTACTGGCACAAAGCAGGGTCAAAGCCAAGGATCTTCCTGTCCTAGAGTTTTGGGGTGTGTAGCGTAGGGCTGATGACCTTTGTGTACATATGGCAAGGCCTCTTTAAGGTCGCCTTACTTAGAATTTTCTCTTGGAGGACTCTTTCTTGGAAGTCCTTTCATTCTGGATATGTCTCATAAAATTCTTTGCATCTAGAAGTCAGTGAGCTCTAGAGGGCGCTCTGTCCTGGAGAAGTCACATAAGAACTAGGTTGTCCAGGGGAAAGGGACATGGGGAAGACCGTCTGATCTTCTCGGTCTTGTCACAGAGTATCCTCTAGATTCAGGTCAGCTCTCTTTGGCCAGGACCAGAAGAATGGGGTTTGGGACCAAAGTATTAGGTTAATAGACGATTAGTCTTAATGTCCTCAAAGGTTCTTGCAAACTTGATGTTTAATCACTCTAAGCCACATTCTGTGAGATAGTTGTCTGGTTTCTTGGGTTCGTCTGTTCCGAGAGCTTAGGACAGTGCCTGAGCGCGTAGTAAGTGTGAATAAACATTCGAATGTGGAATGAATGAGTGAACTTCATAGCTACAGCTTATTGGGGATTTAGTAGAGGTAACTATAGCCAAGGTTAGTGAATACATTTTTCAAAGACTGTAATTCTAGCTTCAAACAAACATGGCTAACACTCGGCATTTGGCACCTTCCTGGTTATAGAGATCCCAAGATTACTATTCAACGAGACAAATCTTCACCCAAATAGTCTCAAACCAGTGACAATAAACACTGAGTAATGGAGTGGGGTTGGGAAGGGGAGATCATTTCTATTTATTTCAACATCACAGACTGGCAAAGTGTCGTTTGCATCAGTTACTGAAGCCACCTTGCCCTGAAGCCTTACTCCTCAGAGACCTACCTTCAACCACGTGCTTATTGAAGACCTGTATGGGTGGCTTCCAGTCAGGCTCAGGGATACCCAGTTCTGACTCTGTAGCAGTCCTAGTAGTACAGAGACAACTGTCCCAACATCTGCTCTCAGCAAATTTGCTCTCTGAGAGTTCTTTTTTTGGAGGTGGGGGGTGGGGGGTGTAGTGCCACAACTGTACACTCTTCTTTAAGTTCTTAAAGATCACAAAATGACCACTGTACATGGGACACAAAATGTTCATGTTCCATCCAATCTTGGGAGCACTCTGGACTTTGCTGTTTTTGTCCCAAGCAGGATCTGGTGGCAGCAAGTCTGTGATGGAGCAAGGGCTCACAGGAGCCTTCCCACTGAAACAATTATGGGAATGGTAACCTTCCCAAGGGGTCTCAGCCATGCCCCAGCAGTGGAGCAGATCTCATACAAAGGTTATCATGGCTAAAAACAGCTTCCCAAAAGGACTGGCCAAGGGTCAGTTATGCTACATTATCATGACAAGTTCCATTTGCCACTGCTTGTTTTTCCATTTACTTTTCTCACGGATGAGATGAGCCAATTTCTCATTAGCCTATTGGGTTTTCTTTCTCTAAGAACCATGGGATAAAAAAGGCAATGCCTCTCCACTGGAAAAAAAAACGTATCCTATCTAAAAACGTTTAAGATAAAACTGGTTTAGCTCATTATATACACACTTACATCTACACAGATATACATAACACATACCAAGAACTTAAAAACGGAGTGGTCAAGTGATCAAACCTCACCAGAGGTGACATGGAGACACAGGCCCTTCCTAGCTTTAGGTACCAGAATCTATTTCCTCACTCTCTCTTGCTGATCATACTTGGGATGAGTTGTGGGAGCAGGAATCAGAAACTTGTCATGACAGCTGTCGGGACAGCTGGGGAGAGCCCTGTGTTACTTCCTTGGAACTCTCTTGCTGGTTCTTTTGCGCTGACTTTTCGTATTGCCTGTGACAGACAAGCTCTGGGAATTAACATCTCGCAGCTAAAACTCAGTCATTTTCCACTCACAAAGCCAGGGTCCAGATCTCCAATCTGTTAGTCAGTCCTGCTGCCTCTTTCTCTCCATCGCTTTCAAACACACCTGTTCCCGGCCCCCTCCTGGCAGACCACAATCTCCTACTTCTACTGCCCTCTTTTAACCAGATGGTAGGCTTGCTGCCAAGTACAGATGGTCCCGGACTTATGATGGTTCTACTTCACGACAATACGAATGTGATTGGCAGCAGCAAGCCACAGTCCCCAGTCAGCCACGTGATGATCACAAGGGTAAACAACCGGTACTCTAAAGTGGAGTGTGTTGCACCTTTTGAATATCGTGCCTCGTATTTCTGTATCCCATCACTTCTACGAAATGCCCATCTGTGTCTCCTGATTCTGGTGAGAAAAGGAAGGCAAATACTCTTGAGATGAAACTCAAAATAATCGCCCAGGTGTAGGTTAATGTGTTCTGGGCATGTTTAAGGTAGCTTAGGCTAAGCTATGATGTTCAGTAGGTTAAGCGTATCAGATGCATTTTTGACTTACAATATTTTCAAGTTACGATGGGTTTATTGGGATGTAACCTCATCGTAAGTCAAGGAACATCTGTACTCACAGGACAAGCACTTGAGGATTTCATAGTGAGAAATAAGGATCTGAGTGTCCCCCTGTCCTGGAAGCTCCATTGCCCTGACTCCTGATTGGACTGAAATCACAGTGGTTCCTTTTTGGTGAGTAACAGTGATTTTGGAAACTGCAAATCAGGAAGACTTAGTGAATAAATTTAGGGTCTGTGCAATGCTGTCTTTATCTGAGTTTTCCTCCACTACTTCCTGTTTAATTTGGGCATGATAGTCACAACGGTGTCTTTAACACATTAAAATGAATAGGAAGTATGACCTAGAATGTTAAAACATTAAACTTTGGGGCCCAATTGGTATGCATATATTCTATCCTATAAGAAGTTAATGAGAAAAAAGAAACATTAAGCTAAACATTTCAAATTCCAGTTTACCAGGGTAGAGGATATGGTTCTAAGCTACATGGGTGAGAAACTTTCTAGTCACCCCTTCTAGTGATAAAAGGAAGTGCTTTCATATCAAGCATTTGAAAGGTACAACGCATTTACTTTAATCTAGTTCAAAGCATTAAATAAATCAGTAAGTGACTGCAGTACGAGATAATGCTACCTCTTGGTGAGGCTTACCTAAAGTGGTGTTTGTGTTCGATGAAGGAGTGACTAACTGCCTGGGTGGGATGGTGGAGCATTCAGGGGAGAGACCATCTGAGTGTGGCTGGGTGAGAACTGCTTAGAGTTGAAGAAGGAGGCAAAGGATAAACAAGCATTCCTTACGATTCCCTCAAACCCACAGCTTCAATAAAGTTTAATAGACACGTTCTGCGCCGGTTACTGTGAATCTAGACAATTGAAAATTCGGCTCACTCCCATTGGATGTTAGTCAATCTATAAAGCTATGTTAAGATGAACTTTTTCATAGAGATGGAGCAAGTGGATGATCTGACAACAGTAACCTGGCCTGTGTTGTACCAAACTGGAGGCTGAACATTCTCAAATGTCAGCGTAGAATATTGATAACCAGCATACAACAAAGTGCCTAAAATCCACCCATGGCACTAATATTCTTCCACATGGCCCTAAGCCTTCTTTCTATCCCATTATCTCCACTCCCCAAATCTTCCATTTTCTTCCTCCCTCAAATTAGCTAATGATAGCACTTCCTCTCTGACACAGAAAGCAGATGCCATTTGGAGATGGTCTTGAACTTCCCGCTGTCCAGTCTACAAATGGACTTCCTCTCCGCCCAGTCTTCCCTCCCAGGTCTGGTCATCGGCCCTGTTTCCCCACCGATCTCTGTTCTCTCTTCTTGGTCCCCCATTCCATCTCTAGAGGCATCTTCCCAACGGTTCATTTTAAAATAAACCTTTTGTTTTGGAATGGTCTTTAGATTTCCAGAAAAGTTGCAAAAATAGTACAAAGAGCTCCCACACACCCTTCCCCGGCTTCTGATGTTAACATTTTTTTATTACCGTGGTACGTTTGCCAAAATTAAGAAATCAACCTTGGCACATTACCACTGACTCAACTCCAGACTTTATGTGAATTTTACCAGTTTTCCCCTTATCTCTTCTTTTTGTTTCTGATGGCATTTTAAACATCCGAGTCTACAATATTAAAAACAAACAACAAAAAGCCTCTGTCACAAATCGATGACTTCTCTCAATAATGACCCTCTCTCTCCCTCTCCCTCATTAACTGTTGTTTATGCCTGAGCCCACGGCATCTGTCCAGCAGCTCTGCCCCGGTTTTTGATGACTCACCTATTTCTAAACCAAGGACCACTCCTTTTTTATTGGCTACGCTACCTCTTGGCAGCATCGACCGCTTCCCCTCGTTTCTATGCAGGTTCGCTTTCCTACGTTTCAGCCCCTCTTCCAGCTTTTTCGTTTACTTCCTCTCTCTTTCCTTCCTTCTCTCCTCTCCTCCTCCCCTGCCCTCCCCTTCTTTCTCTTGCGAGGTTCTCTTTCTCCTGTTTTCCTTCAAGTGTTGGTTATTTCAGGTCTCATCCGTACTGTTTTTCCTTCTCACTCAAGGCATTCTTGCTGAGAGGTCTTATTCAATCCTTCAATAATAAATAGATCAAATGATTAAAATCCTACATTTGCCCCTCAAATCTCCCTTGAGCAGCACACATCAGAGTATATTACAAAGGCCCCTCGGTCTCCTCTCCAGGCAGCTAAAGCCCAGCTCTGCTGCCTCATCTCTCTACTCTACTTCTGGGTCCCAGCCCACTGTCCCCTATCCTGAGGGCATTGTTCCATGCCCTGCCCTGCCACTGGGTTGAGAGTTTGATTGCACCTAACTGTCTGTCACACATAACACAACAAGCAGTTCACCAAGCAATTGTTTCCTCTTTCTTTGAACAGATTTAATTGGAAAGGAGACTCATCCTGGACCTAAGAACAGAGGGTTGCACACGTATTCTCACTGTCCCCAAGCCTGGGCTGGGTGACTGAAGGATAAGGGAGAATAACTCGCTATGCCATGGTGGCTGAGTCAGAGCTGACATCAGGATTTTGTACTAGGATGGAGGAAAAGATAGAATTGTATTCACTGATGACTGGCCTCAGATGTCACATCTTCATGCAAGCACCCTTTGTAAATTGCATTCTGCCTTTAAAAATAAGTTTTCTTCCATCTGGAAAAGGATATCCTACCTGGAAGCCTGGCCAAGGCCCACCTGCCCTTCAAACCTTGGCCAAGTGTCCTCTTCCTAGGGCAGTCTTACCTGAGCCTTCAGACTAGGTTGGGTCATCTTGCCTCACTTAGCCCTTTTGGGTTAGCGTTGTGTCCCAGTCCTCCACTGGTGCTGGGAATGTGTCTGTGCTAACTGCCACATCCACAGCACCTAAGAAGTGATTGACTCTGAGGAGGTTCTAATGAATGTTGGTTAAATGAAGGGCTGAATGGGTGCCTACGGAATGGCTGGCTATGCCTTGCATGTTGTGTGGACAGCAGATCAAAGGAGCAAGAAGGAATTCTCTACTAATCCTACCCCCCCAAAGATGCTTCTCCATTTGACTGTCTGCATCCTTGGTATGTAAAGGCAGAATTAGAAAAGGGATAGGAGAAATAATATTTTTATTAGTCTATTTGGAGAGTCTGGCTGAATTTTTTTCTCTCTTGGAGTATATGCCAACCAAGAGTACCAACACTATATTGGAAGCAGGAATTTCCCTGGCAGCCTGCCTCATGCTCCACCAACCCCAGACTCTCCAGTGGCCTCTGGATACGTCCCTCCCCGCCTGCCCCACCCCAACACACCAGTTACTCTCCATTCCAGGTCCTGGTCCTCTCATTAAATACATCTCCCCAATCTCCTCACTCTCCTCACTTTCATCCAAAAAGCACCTCCAGACCCCCCATGCAAGTTCACAAGGCAAGTTGTGGGGATAGAGCTAATATTGCAGCAAGGGAAAGCCTTTTTTTCCCTATTTTTAGGGAGAGAAAAGCAATAGCGAAACAACAACAACAACAACAGAAAAACAGTACAACGGAGCTCTGCTAGTCTTTCTTGCCAAACATACTCATATACCCGATGGGATGTCTATTCTCGGGGCATGATTCGGCGTGACTCTCTCTGCCCTGCACTGAAGGAAGCTAATGCAGAGTCTCCGGGGGAGTTCTCAGTAGAGAAAAGGTCTCCATTAAGACTCAGGCTGGCTGTAACAAGTCATTGTAACTCACAGGCTGCCTTGGGAAAAGGACAGTTACCAGGGATGACCTTTGTTCCTAAGGATAAATGAATGAAAATCACATTGCTTTGGTTATTTTTCTCGCTGGCCCTACTGCGTTGGATGCTCCACAGACAACTCAAGAGGAAAAGTGACATTCTAAGGAAAACACCAATGACAGACTGGCCGACACAGGCTGAGACTGTGACACTGTATTTACAAAGGACAATGAAGTGGCGCTTAGATGGCTGGCATTCCCAGTGTCCTAAATGCCTGCTCTGCATTTCTGCCACTCTTGCCCGGCTTCTCAAATTCTTTTCAGTGAGACATGTATTACACTCCTCCAATCACACTGAAAGGCAAGTGAATTTATTTTATGATGCACTGTCTTAAATTTTATCTTGGAGCCTCCCAGTGGTTCTTGCTGGTGCTGCCAGACCTTCTCTAACAGTCCACCTTAAATGCTCACTTAAATCTGGGTGCAGAAGCATGGACACAGTTCCACAAAGGCTCAGAACCTGAGGCCTGATCCACCGGGAACCATCACCTCTATGTCACTGTACGTCATTGCTACCTCCTTCGAGGGGATTTGCACTTAAAGCGCTCCTCAAAACTGAGGAGTGAGGGGGCTTCACTCTTTGTCAGTAGAATCCACATCATCCATGAGCCAGAAAATGATGAAGTGTGTCAAGAAACCACATCTCCTAGTAGCGGGTAAGTGGCTAGCTCCAAGGACTGTAGACAGTTACAGAGTCATGGAAATGCCTCTGAACTTGGAGCCAGATGACTTGAATCCTGGCCTTTCCCTTATCCAAGATGGGGCCTTGGGCTGTTACTTCTTTTTTCAATATTCTCACCTTTAGAATTAGGATATGATACCTACATCACAGAATGCTTGTGTGGATGAAATGAAATCATATATGAATGTTCTTGACAGCACCTTGAACACTAAATATTCTTTAAGGGTTGGTTGAATCTAAATTGTATTGAGGACCAGAGATGGCCATCATATGCCTGAAGTTACAGGTTACATATGTTATTTTTCATGCACAGCTCCCTCCCCGACTCCTTGAGTATAAATCTCACTTTTCCTTACTGTATTTGGAGTTGAGCCTGATCTCTCTTCCCTACTGCAAAACCTTATTATAAAAGCCCTCTCGACTAAAGTCTTCTTTACCATCTTAACGAGTCTCATGAACAATTTTTTATTCAGCACATGCATTACTGACTCTGACCCTGGGTAGTATGAATGAGCAGATCACTGGATGAGTCTTGAAGGTTGCTATCTGCAACTCCATGCCAGTGGATCCACTAGATCTGAGCATCTTGCTAGTAAGGACTGGATAGGGGTTTGAGTCCTCTCTTGGCCAGCCCTCTTTATGCTGCTCAGGGCGAGCCATACCCATCATGGACGGATCGGCCCTCAGACCTATGGCTGTTCACAGCAGTGGTCAGCAGATTACACCTAATGTCCTACTGAAACAAGTAGCTTCAGGCTGTCCTTATCTGCCTTGTCACTTGTCACAGGTTTCTTTACCTAGGATTTAATTTTCTTCTTCAGAGTATTTCATTTCTTTTTACGTAACCTAGAACCTTGTTCTTAAGTAGAGATCATTTTCCTGGTGAAGAGTGTAATGTCTGCTGCAGTCAAGGATGCAGCTGGACCCTTCGCCAGGGGTCTAGACAAGGCTGTGTGGAGGCGTCTCTGGGAATTGGCTTATTCTTTTCTTCCTATTGAGAATTTCCACTTTTCTCCGCTTCTTCAGAGGGTAATTTCACTGAAGGTTCTAGAATAGTATGTCCACTTTACCTTCAGCTTTCTATTCTTATATAACTTCCATTTTCTAACCATTTTCTATCCCTTTTCTCTTCCTGCAAGTCATGTCTGTGCTCAATTTCCTTTTTTAAAAAATTGGACAGGCCTTTTATTTTTTCTTTTTAAATAATTTAAAAAATTTTTTCAATTATGATTGACATATAATATTATATTAGTTGCACGTGTACAATATAGTGATTCAACATTTATATAGCTTACAAAGTGATCCCCTAATAAATCTAGTACCCATCACACATAGTTATTACAATATTATTGACTATAATCCCTACACTGTACTGTACATCCCCGTGACTGTTTTTATAACTGGCAATTTGTACTTCTAATCCCATCCACACCAAAAACCCTGCTCCCATCTGGCAACCATCAAAATGTTCTCTGTATCTGAATTTCTTTCTGTTTTGTTTGTTTATTTTGTTATTTAGATTCCACAGAGAAGTGAAATCATATGGTATTTATCTTTTTCTGTCTGACTTATTTCACTTAGCATAATAACCTCTAGGCCCATCCATGGTGTTAGAAATGCTAAGATTTCACTTTTTTTTTATGGCTGAATAATATTCCATTGTATATATGTACCACCTGTTCTTTATCCATTATCCATTTATAGACACATAGATTGCTTCCATTTCTTGGCTCTTATAAACAATGCTGAAATGAACAGAGAGTTTAAAATTTCTTCGGATAAATACCCACAAGTGGAATTGCTGGGTCATAAGGTAGTTTTATTTTTAATTTCTGAGGAACTTCCATACTGTTTTCCATAGCAGCTGTACCAATATGCAATCGACCAACAATGTTTGAGGGTTCCTTTTTCTCCACATCCTTGCCAGCACTTGTTGTTGGTTGATTTATTGATGATAGCCATTCTGACAGGTGTGAGGTGATATCTCACTGTGATTTTAATTTCCATTTTGATGATTATTGACACTGAGCATTTTTTCATGTGTCTATTGTCCATCTGTGTGTCCTCTTTGTAGAAATGCCTATTCACGTCCTCTGCCCAGTTTTTAATTGAATTATTTGTTTTTTTGGTGTTAAGTTATATGGGTTCTTCATAAATTTTGGATATTAACTCCTTATTGAATGTATTATTAGTGAATATTTTCTCCTTTTCAGTAAGTTGTCTTTTAGTTTTGTTAATGGTTTCCCTCACTGTGCAAAAACTCTTTAGTTTAATGTAGTCCAATTTGTTTCTTTTGTTTCCCTTGCCTGAGGAGACATATTCAAAAAAAATATATTACCAAGAATAATGTCAAAGAGTTTACTGCCTATGTTTTCTTCTAGGAGTTTTGTGGTTTGGAGTCTTTTTAAAAATTTTAAGCATATTCTTCATTTTCAGTTATTTCTTCTGAATGCTTATTGGTTGCCCTGAACTCCATCACCCTCATCATCAACTTCCTCATTCTCACCTATGAATCCAGGAGGTCCTGTCCATCTTTGTGTACTGAGCCTAGAGGGTACCACCTGACACATGGTAGGTGGCCAGAGGTTCATGGACAAGTTCTATAGAGATGTGCATTTAAGGAGAGAGTCGGGTTAGTGAGAGTAACCTACAAACTTCTCTACTGGAGTCTCACAGCTTTGGGAGAAAGATGCAGGTACGGGGTTGAAGGTGGAGCAGGGACAGAGCATAAGGTTCACCCAGGAGCTTTGTCTTCATTTTTAGGGACAGGGAGATATTGAAAAGGATGACACTAAAAAGATTGGACATTTCCCAATGGGTGTCCAGCTGGCCTGTAAGTTCTGTCAGGGCTGGATTGGAGAACAGGTGATAATAAAACCATGGTTCAAAAGAGGTCACCCAGAGAGGGTGTCAAGAGAGAGGAGATAATGGAGAGTCATACTTGGGCACAGCAACACATAAGGAGTAAGCTGAGGTGAGCTCCATGAAGGAGCATAGACAAAGCAGTCAGACAGGTAGGAGAAAAGCAAAGAGAGAGCTATGCCACCACCACACTGGGAGAGTAAAGGCACCAGTTCTGAGGGGGAAAGTATTAGCCTTGAAATTGGAGGAAGTGTAGCTAAGAAGATGAAATCCAACTTGGGGGAAAATTTTGAAACAAGACAATATACCAATAGGTTCTGAAATCTGAATTTCTCAGCAGCAAAGTCTTCCAAGGCAACGCAGGTCCTGCCCACCTTCTCATACCGCTCATGTCACCATCACTTGTGTGTTTGCTCCAGCCACACGGGCTCTCTGAAATAAACGTCCCTCTCTGACATCTGCTTTTGCTTTAGTTTCTCTTTCCTCCTGGAATTTTCTTCCCTTGGGTCTTCTCAAGGCTATTGGCTCATTTCCTCAGAGACACTGCCCCGGACTGCCCAACCTGGCCTCACTGCCAAGCTCCATCTCACTGACCACATACCACTCACCACTCCCTGAAATGATCTTCATATATTTATTGCAATGTTTCCCTTTCCTCTCAAATGTTAACTCCATCAGAAAAGAGAGATACCTTGTTCATGGCTATTTCTCCAGAGCCCATATAATTATCCCTCAATAATTATTTGTTGAAGAAAGAAAAGAAGGAAGGAGAAAAGAGGTAAAATGAAAGGAGAAAAAAAGGAATATAGATGTTGCCTATTTGTTGAATAACTCAAGCAAAGCATCAGCCCAATAAAGGTCCTTAGGCCATTTGCTTTAATGTGCGTGGGAAAATGGTGTGCAGTTTTCCTGTCAATTATTTATATGCAGAAATCCATAAAGGGCTTTAAGCTGCCTCAGATAACTTCATATCCATTGGTTTCTCAATACCTCAGTGTATAAATACTTCAGTCATTGAGGAAGGCAGTGTTTTTCCTCACAAACATTTTCTCTGTAAAAGAATTTAGAATTTAGCTCATTAAATTATACATGCTCTCAAAAAAGACATTCATAAAATGTAAGCGAACTCAGTCATGGAAGCACTGGCCTGTATGATCATTAATTACAAAGAAATTGAGCCAAGATGAAGGGATTTACATCAGCCCTTCTGCAAGACTTCTCTTCTCTGTTGATAGCCATACATCTGTTGGGCTCTACTAATAAGAAATGCAGTTTTTCTTGTCTTCTCCTACAGATTGCTCTCATATGCTCTAGGCTCATTACCTCACAGCAATCATGAAACTAAATGCATTTTGGAGACTTAGTCCTGGAGATGATTAATTTTCTTAAGCGGTCCACCCAGAACTATTTTCCTAGATATAATTCTATAAGAAATTGCAAACTGGGGAACTTATGTAATATTTTGGGTACTAGAACTACTTTGCACAAATCAAGGTAAATACTAACCCTAATAATAGTTTACCCCAAATAAAAAAAAACTAAAATCACACATAACATCTAAAAAGCTCAAACAGCTACAAAAGTAATTCTTTCTCTTCTTCTAATTTGTTGTTGAAATACACTCCATTTCACACCTGATTATTCTAAGAAAGTAGGGAGCAGTGAAGAGATTAGAAACATAAGATCACGAGAAAAGCCTTGATCATGTGTTTGGCGTGTGTGTGCACATGCATGTATGTGCACATTTGTTCACAGTTCCCTGCCATGGCAATCTCAGTCTTGGAATGCGGGAGGAATGGTTTACATTTGTTATCTGATGCTACAAAATTGTTGGGGGGTGATAATAATACTACTCTCTGATTAATGAGATTGCCATTAATTCTTCCCCCTTTTCATCAAAGAATGGGCTCTTTCCAGTTGATGGGTGCCAGCTATGCCTCCTCTCCCTACCTCTTATCTGCTCTCAGAAGTCTGTGGCAAAGCATTTGTGGGGCCCCTTTCAGAGACTATGTGGTGCAACCAAAGGAGTCTGCCTTAGGACTGTGGAGTCTTGGGCTCTTCCCCCTTGATCTCCTTAGCTCTATGACCTTGGGCAAGTGACTGAAACTTTTCAGGAACCTGCTGTCATCATATGTAAAGTGAAAACCACACTTTAGGCTCCAAAAAGAAGGTCGAGAAAGATCAATTGATGACCGAATTCCTTTATCTCTAGACCCTAGGTGGGAGGCAAGTCATGCCATGGGACACACAGAAGGCCGGCACCTAAGTGAGGAGAGATGCAGAGATGATGTCCAATTACTCACTCTGCTCAGACTGTCTAGGCTCACTCTGCAGACAGTGCATGTGTTCCAGAGTCCTTGGTAGATGCTCCCACCTCACCTGGAAACTTTCTTGGCAGCAACATAAGAAGCAGTCCCTCCCTGACATGAGTTTCAGATGGCAGGCATACTGATACTGATACTGACTACGTGCTTGGCAATATGGTGGCCACTCTGCAAAAGAAAAAAAAATTGATGTGAAGTCTGTTACCAAACAGACTATTATTGTATGAGAAAGACTGACATAAGTCCTACAATAAAAGTGCATATTGTATATTAAAACTGGAATATGTACTGGATGAAAGAAAGTTTTTTCTCAGGTGAATAGTTTTTTAAAAAATCTATATGAATATCTAATGATCACTTGTAGGACTATCAAAAGTTTTGTGATATGACAAATAAGTCTTTATTGTTTGGGACTGTGCTATGCATCACATCTCTGGTTTCTGACCAGTAAATGCCAGGAAAGTCCTCACAAATATCAAAACAGTATTGTTCCTGCAAACAGTATTGTCCCTGTTGAGAATCACCATATTTGTGGATTACAAAATCAATTTGGTTAGTGAAAATCAAAAAGAAGGGAAGAAAATCAAAAAGAAGGTAGGGAAGTAGGTAGGTAGGTAGGAAAGAAGGAAGACTAGAATAAGAGTAAAAATATCAAACTATATTGTACCTGGTAAACATAGTATTATTTTATGAAATTTTTGTCTTATTGTGTGTGATATTTTTATGTGTATGTGTGCATGTGTGTGTTTTACATTCCCACACATCTCTCAGTCAGAAAAGTTAGACTCTGGTCCTCTGAGCTTTCTCATGGACTGCCTAGTAGACCATGTGACCCCTTTCTTTCAAAGGTTGTGAGCAGCATCAGGACAGAAGTCATTCGGCAGGGGATTTAAGAGCAGTGCTTGTTTTATACATTTAAACTGCTCCGATGGGGGAAAAAGCTGCCCACACTTATAGTCAATTACGGAGCTACAGTTACGGAGATCAGGTTTGGGTATAGGGCACTTTCACTTTTTCTCCCTTGCCTTGTATCTCTTCTTTGTTGGTCCAAAAATAGATTTGAATATTCAAGTCAGACATACAAACAGATGCTCCAACTTCATTAGCTATTAAGGAAATGCAAAATAAAACCACAATGAGATATCATTTCACACTCACCAGGTTAGCAGACACAAAAAATTCTAACAAAGTTGAGCACTGTCAATGATGCGAAGCAACAAGAACTCTCATACAAAACTGTAGATTGGTATAAATATTTTTGTACATCAATTTGGCATTATCTAGTAAAGTCAGCATGATTATACTCTACTACTCGGCACTTCCCTGGGTTAATACTCTAGAAAAAGTCTTGAACAGGTACACACAACTTGAACAAGGTGCCATGGGTGAGACTGCTCCAGGAGAATGGGTTATAAAGTAAAAAATAAACCAACCTTGGAAACGACTTGAAGTCCAGATAAAACAGAATAGATAAATAAGTTAAGGAATACTTATATAAGGGAATACATATAGCAGTAAAAATTAATCAACAGTAGCCATATATATCAATATAATTTATCTTATGAGTAGATCAAAAGAAAGTTATATTAAGCCTTAAAAAGGAAGGAAATTCAAACACATACTACAGCATGGATGAACCTTGAGGATATTATACTAAATAAATAAACCAACCAAAAAAGACAAATATATGATCCCATTTATATGAGGTACATAACAGTCAAATTCATAGAGACAGAAAGTATAATAGTGGTTGCTAGGAGCTAGGTGGAGAAGAAAATGAGCTGTTTAATGGGTACAGAATTTCAGTTTGCAAGATGAAAAAGTTTTGGAGATTGATTGCACAACAATGTGAATATACTTAATAATACCGATCTGAACACTTAAAAAGAGTTAAGATGATAAATTTTATGTTAAGTGTATTTTACCACAGTTAAACTTTTTTTAATTTAAAAAAGAAAGTTGCAGAAGAAAACGCAGGGTATAATTCAATTTTTATGAATTTCAAACACCTGCAAACCTACCACATAATTCTTAGAGATACAAACATTCATGGTAAAGCTATAATAAAAAATAAGGTGATGCATGAAATGGAAAGGGCACATAGGTGTCTTCAATGATGATAGCTGTATTCCAGCCCTTAGGTAGAGTTTGAAGATTGTACATATATAATACATATATCTTATAAATATATGAACCTTGTTTTCAAGCCAAAAAGCTGTGGTCTGAGTATCAGAATTGAGATACGCATGATGAATTAATTATATGGAGCCAAGTTCCAGGTTAGAAAGTCATTCTGTTGCAATGAAGCACCCAATCTCTTGGTTGGAGTCAGAATTTATGTGCAGCCTGTTCAATAATATATGAGTAGCCACTGTTTTCTTATACTCCCTTAGCAACAGCTAAGCACTGGCACCAGAGAAAACAGCCATATCACAGATGCTCTGGCAGTTTCTCTATAAACTCTATTAGCCTAACCCAAAATAGAATTCTACTTGCAAAAGATGGGAAATTGAGGATCCAGGAGAGAACTTTCTAAAAAACAAGTAAAACATTGTTTACTATTAAATAAATGTAATCTCAAGTAAGACTGTTTTAAGGAATTAAATTTTTATAATATGCTGTAAATTATTTGAGTTTTTCTAATATTTAAGAAAAGAATAACCTTTTTGGTTCTCTATGCGACAGTGATGTGTCCTCATGTCTAATAAATCTAAAAAACGTTGCCCTATTAACATTCAGAGCTCAGCAAAGTTTGGAGACAATGAAAGGGTGCCAAGCTGCCAGTTAGCTTTTATTCCTCTCAGTTTCACACAGCTCTCAGGGGCCTAAATAGAAATATCTTTAATGTAGAAAAGACTGTGATCCACCCTTGCACCCTGACTCCATAGCTGTTCAAATCCACGAGTGATGGCAGCTCCCACCCTCAGCCCTGGCTGCCATCAGAGAAATTCAACTGACGCCCTGAGTCCATTGTTCCTCTTATGTCAGTGAGAGCTGACAAAGCCTGGGGATAGTTCAGGCTGGAGCCAAGAGCAGAACGAAAGGGCAGTGGATACACAAAGGGAAAAATCAAACCAAGAGATGCCATTGAGACAATTTTAGTCATGTCAGACAACTTGGGCCACTGTTGCAGATGAAAGACCAAAACGATTTTACTTTGATTTATAAATAAAATGAGAATGAAGGAAGTTGATGAGAACCCCCAGATCATATATGCCTGATTTGGTGAGCTGACAAGGTCATTTTCAATCTATAGTACCTGTTAATAGAAAGTGTTATTGCTTACATCAGAACTTTATTTCTAATTACAAGGTGGTTAAAGTAGATTCTGATAAACAACTTTAATGACACGAATGTCTAGGAAGGTTCATATTCTTACCTTCCAAAAATCCACCACTTATTTCCTCCCAAAAAATGTTATTAAAGAAATACAGGGATGTCTCTGTATAGTATTAGCGTGACCGCAGGTGTTTCCATCAAAATGGAGAGAGGCCGCCAACAACTTAAAGCAATAAAATTCTTAAGTGTCTACTTAGAGTTTCTAACCTTTAGAACTTACAAATCACCACCCACACTCAATCAAAGCTTCAATGTACAGTCTATTTTCACTTGATTCAACTTGATTTTTGTAAAAACAAAAATTCCAGATATCAGAAAACCTCAAGAATTTAAAACTGTAACAGGTAATGGAGAATGTTTCAAGTTTAAAGACGTGTTTAAGGACAAAGCAGTGTCATTCAGGTCCAACTACTCAAGACTTTCTAAGAAATTAACCCAATCTTTGGGATGCTATCCCCAAATAATTTACTACAGCAGTAAAACAAGAGTTTGTTTTACAAATTGTTCTTTGCTAGTCTTCATCATCACACATCCAACAGTATGATAGACCAAAGATATCAAGAGACCAAAATGAAATCGGATATGACCTACGAAGAGTGAAATGCACTGTAGAGGTCACCATCAAGATTTCAATCCGCACCCTAAACCTAAGACCTTATACTCAGTTTATGATTTCCTCGTTATCTGGCAAGGGTAAGGGAAGGAAGAGGACAGAAATATACAGCAAGAATCTCTGACAGTATGTGGGGTATGAGTGCCAATAAAAGTGTGACAAATTCATTCAGAAGTGATTTTTTACTTATTGAAATGAAACCTAAAGATGCATCTAATGTAAATTGGGTGGTGTGGATGATGATTACAGAATTAACAAAAAACAACAAAAAATGAATTGGAAAATGAATAACAATGATCCTGTAAATAGAGTAAGGAAATATTTGCTATTTGCCTTTGATTGTTCTTCTACTTTTGAAAGAGATTTCAATGCCATGTTATACTTTCTATAGCATAAATCAACCAGGAGGAATAGGGATTCTATTTCTATTACCAGCAGGTCATGGTTTGTTAATGATGAAATTACTTATTTTAAATTATAAGTTTATTTTTTTCCCAATTCCATCAAAATTCTTAACTGAGGTATCTTTTATTTATAACAAAAAAAATGACTATCTCTAATTTGGGAACCTTAAATAAAGTTAAAAAGTAAGCCATAATTATTAAAAAACATTTAACACAACAAATGAGGTACACTGTGCAAATTATCCATAAGATTTCTCCTCCCTGGGGGGAAATGAAAACTAATTCTTAATGTATATCATTTATAACTCTTAATTCAAAGGCTGATTTCTGTTACTAAGAGGCCAAGTGTTCATCAGTGGACTTCAAGTCCTAAGGCCAGCAGACACTGAGCATATTATGAAAGATGACTCTACTTGGCTATATCATATGGACCAAAAAAAAAAAAAATCAACAAGGCTTCTGAAACATGCTATTGGGGACTAGAAACAGCCTTCCAGCTTACTGTCATGATAATTTTATTTCCATTTTTTTGAAGAAAACAGACTAAAGGAAAACCTCATATAAATACTATTTACTTAAATGTTACCCATGTTTTCATAAAAGAAACTTCTTTATCTATTTCTACCTGATAAGCAATATTTAAAAGGGAATTTGAACAGACATTAAAGCATTTAATAATGATTATTTTTTTATATTTTGATTAATGGTTTATTAAATAAATGGCATTTAATTTCCATTTTTCATTTTTGAAACCAAACAAGAATTCACAAGCAAACTAATTTTTTAGTTAAAATGTATAAAAATACATAGTTCTGAGACTAGAAAAAGAACTTAAAAAGTAATGAATAAGAAACTTAATACCTGGAGCTTAAGGAGAAAACAGATAAAAAGAATTTATAGAAAGAATTTAAGAACCTCAACTTCTAACCTAAACAGGACCAGCTATTCTTCCACAAACAACTACACAAAATATATGAGGCAATAACTTCTAGGCAATGGACAATAGGAAGCAAAAGAATGCGACCTCTGAGAGCAAAGGAACCCTTGAACCCCATAATTACCTTGGAACTCCGCCTGACAACAATTTCCTGATTCACACAAGGGGTTGGAACCCAAGCAAAGCACAGCAGGTCTGTTGTTCTGAAAAGGCAAGATAAGAGTTTAAGGCTGCTGCGGCTCTTGAAACCTGAGTGGCTGGGTCCTAGAGGGTAAAGAGCTGGTAGAGTGCAAGGAAAATGGACTCAGAAGTCTAAATGTGTATTTTGCGCAAGCCATGGCTCACAGTAGGGCTGTGCACTCACAGAACAATACTTAAGTCTTACCAGAGGGCTGCTAATACCAGGCTGAGAGCCAACAGAATAATCGAGATGAAGCAGTGCTGGGAGATTTTGGACTTCTGGCTCAATCAGATGAGAGAGACCCTGGTAATACCCCAGTATACCATAATGACACTGCTGAGACATCAGAAAGGCTTGTCTCAGGAGAAAAGATCATAACTTAAAGTAAGACTTCCCTTATGCCTGTCTTTACAGACTCGAAAACCACAGCTCAAGATCCACAAGGGAGAGTTTGAAGATTTATCCATTCAAAGAACTTAAGAAACACTTTGGGTTTTCCACTGATCCAATCTAACATAGTGTAAAAAATCTCAATACCACTTCAACATAATCATTTAGAACTAAAACTTTGTACAAGACCAAAAATCAATATATTTTAGAGAAAGAAAACAGAATCTAGTTTTTAATAATATATTATCTACAATTTCCAATACCAGTCAGATTTTACTATACAATGTCTCTCATTGTCAAGAGAAAAAATAATCACTATGAATAGACCCTGGGGAAACCTATATGTTGTAAATTAGCAGACAAAGACTTTATAACCACTTTTATAAATACATTCAAGAGCATAAAAAAGATGGTCATAATAAGTCAATGGAGGAGGAATATCAGAAGAGAGATGAAAATTATATATAAAACGAAGTTCTAGAATTGAACAGTACAAATGATCAAAACGAAAAATTTACTAGATAAAAAATTCATAGCAGATTGGAAATAGAAGAAGGAATGGGTGAGTGAACTTAAAGTGAGACCAGTAAAAATGATCCAACTGGAATTGATTAAAAAGATTGAAATAAAAAAAAAATAAACAGTTTCAAGACAATTTCAAATAGCCTAATATATGTGTCATTGGAATCACAAAAGGAAAAGTGAATGATAAAGGGCTGAGCAGATACTGAAGAAATAATAGCCAAAAATTTCCCAAATTTGATTAAAAATACTAACAGATCCAAAAAGCTCAGCATGCCCCTAAGCAGGGTAAATATAAAGAAAATCATACATAGGTACGTTGTTACTATAAATCTAAGATTAAGAGAAAATCTTGTAAATAGCCAGAGAAAAAGATATATAGGAGAGCAATGATACGAAGTACACCAGATTTCTCAACAGAAAATACAAAGGCCAAAGAACAAGGGAAAACCATCTTTAAAGTGCTGAAAAAAAAGTGAAACTATAAACCCAGAATTCTATATCCAGGTGACAACATGCTTCAAGAACAGAATGAAATATGTATTTTAAAATAAATGAAAGCTATGAGAATGCATTGTCAGTAGAATATGAAACTGAGAATTGGTAGAAAATGATGAAAACTTATTTCCATCCTTGAGGAATGAATAACAAAAAGAAAGAGAAGAGAGAAAAAAAAGAAACAAACAAAGAAGCAAAGAAAGAAACAGAGAAAGAGAAAAATAGATGAGTAAATATAAAAGAATATTTTTTCTTATAAAAGACAACTGCTTCTTTAAAGTAAAAGTAATATCATTGTAAGATGTGGTTAATAATGTACATAGAACTAAAAGAAATAAAAACAATAGCCTAAAGTACTAAGAGGGGCAGTTACACGGCATTATACGGATGTAAGACAATTAAATTTATGAAGAGAAAAGCATGAATTAAGAGTCGGGAAGAGGGAAGTGGGAAGAGAATGTGAAGTGTGGTACAATAATGAAGCTAAAGAAACACAGATGAATTAGAGGTGAATATTGCGTGTCCTAGAGCGACCACTAAAAATAATAAAACAGAAATAGTTTAAATAAACAAGAAATAAATGGAAAATTAAAAGATTTTCAATGAACCCAAAAGAAAGAAGTAAAGGAATAACAGAAAAAGAAATAACAGAAAGGACAAATGGGAAAAAAAATAGCAAGATATATTTTAAACATAATATAAATTGGTACATTAAATGTAAATAGATTGAACAATGCAGTTAAAAAGCTTAGATGATTAGATTGTGTATAAAAGATCCAACTAGACAATGTACTTTATAAACTAGAAAGACACATTTTAATGTAATATGCAAATGTGTTGAAAGTAAAAGGGTTGGAAAAGATTTCCATGTGAACAATAGGGATAAAAATAGTTGAGGAGGCTCTGTTGATACCAAAATGGTCTTCAAGGCAAAAATTGTAGTTGAGTAAAAGAGAGACATTGCATAAAAAAGACAATTTATCAAGAAAATCTAGCAATCCTAAATGCATATGCACTACTAACGAACTTCAAAATATATTAAGCCGAAACTGTCAGAATTAAAGAGGGAAACAGACATCATTGTTGGAGTTTTTAAAATTATTGCTCTGTCAGTAAATAGACACAGAAGGCAAAAAATTAGAAAGGCTATAGGAGATCTGAAAAACACTATGCACTAACTTCATGTAACAGACATCTACAGATCATTTTATCCACCAACTGCATAATACCTATCAGTTTCAATGGCACATGAACTACTCATCAAAATAGCCCATGTGCCGAACCATAAAATAAGTTTGAAAAATTACGAAAGTTTAAAAACCGACACAATATGTGTTCTGATTATAACAGAGTTAATTTAGATATTGGTAACACAAAGACATCTAAAAACTACCAAATGTTTGAAAACCAAACAATACACTTTTAAATAATCCATGGATTACAGGAATCAAAAACAAATTTCGAAATCAGAAAACATTTCAAAATAAATGATAACAAAACACAACACATCAAAATATGCAAAACATAGAAAAGGAAGGTAAAATTAATCTAAAAGTGAATAGATAGTAGAAATAATAAAGAGAGGAGATCAATGTGAAGAAAACAAATAAAGAAATTAACAAACATTTCACCTTTAAAAAGATTATTAAAAATTATAAACTAGCAACACTAATGACAAAAAGAAGAGAAAACATAAGTTACTGATATCAGGTTGATTGTGGGACTATCACTAAAGAGCCTACAGATTATAAAATGAAAATAAAATATATTATGAAGAATTTATTCCAACATATTTAATAACGTTGATAAAATGGATAAATTCTTTAAAAGACATAATTTACCAAAAAATACCTCAAAAGGAAATGGAAAACCTGAATGGCTCTCTATATATCAAAATTCTTAAATCTCTAATCAAAAAGCTTCCCACATAGAAAACTTTATGTCCAGATGATTTCACTGGTAGATCCCATTAAATATTTAAGAAAAATTAACATCAACCTGACACATACTCTTTCAGAATTAGAGGAGAAAATGCTTGCAAACTCATTAAGGTGGTAGCCTGGTAAAACAAGGAACAGATAATTTAGTAAGCTGCTCCCTGCACACGCCTTGGACTTCCTACGCGAGACAGGTAGGAAATGTTTGGAAAGCTACATGAAAACAAGTTCTAACTTGATTGTATTCTGTTTTGCAAATGTAAAATTCTGCTAAAGGTGTTGCAAAGATAGTAAATTGTTCTTTATTTACAGAGAACAAACTTGCCTATGAAAAAAATCCTTAAAAAGCACCAAAAATTTATGAGAATTAATGCGACTTACACAATACCATAAAGAGGACTACTTCATAAAATATATATTATATATTTATTAAATACTGGCCAGTAACTGAATAATAATTACTTCAGGTTTTCCAAGAGCCAATAAAATCCAAATCTTTGTTAAAATTTCTTAGTTGTTTTTAAATTTCAGGTTCTTATAGGACAATCACATCTGGATCTTCACAGAACCCAATAAGGTAGATTTTTATTCTTTAAAAAATGTGATATAAAAGAGATAACTAAAAAGGATTTCTTTTATTCTCTGATTATAGTCAGTATAAGCAAATTTCAGGATTGGCTTCTAGTCACAGATACAATTTTGGTTTTCTTGTGTGACTGTAGATGTTGACCCCTCAGGACAGAGATGTGAAAAGACATTCTTTTAACACAGATTCTAGCTTATACTAATGGTTGCCTATAGCTGTATTTCTTTCTTTATTTACTTTTTTTAAAAACTGTTTTAAGAACATCAGTAATGGAAAAATTTCAAAGAAATGTGATTTAGAGATTAGATACAAACACCACCTCCAGCCAATACACAGTCCATTTTCTGCATCCATATATTCTTAAACATAAGCTCTTATATAACGCTTTACTTTTTTTTTTTTTGTTTTAGAAATGCTTCAATGAACTTTATAAGATTTGATCATCAAACAGTGGTGTGAAATTTATTAAATACTGGCCAGTAACTGAATAATAATTACTTCAGGTTTTCCAGGAGCCAATAAAATCCAAATCTTTGTTAAAATTTCTTAGTTGTTTTTAAATTTCAGGTTCTTATAGGACAATCACATCTGGATCTTCACAGAACCCAATAAGGTAGATTTTTATTCTTTAAAAAATGTGTTTTATAAAGAAAAAAAGCTCTGTGTTAAGCATTCTCTTCTGGAAAAGGCAATTGCGGAAGTAGCTCTATCAGTTAGAGGCCAACATGCTTTTTCAGATTAGAGGCTCAGACTGAGGAATCTGCAGGGATTTTGTAAACTCATTTTATTTTTTAACATGCTCGCTAGGGTGCAGCAGAGAGAAGTTAGTGTGTTCTCTGAGGTTGCAGCTGTCAATCATTGAAGGTAGAACAACTGCCTTAAATCAAGGGCAGCAGAATGACCCGGAAAGATTCAAAGTTCAGGTTCAGGCTCATTTTACTCATGTTCATTATCTGAAAAGACATGTCTTCTTTACTAATACAGCCTCATTATCCTTTTATGGTATTTCATAAATATGGGGAAACTGAGGTTCACAGGGATTAAATGATATCTTCAAGGTAAGAAAGCTAAAAACCTACAATGCCAAGTCTAAAATCTAGGATTCCCAACTCTTAATCTGTTCATTTAGCAAACATAGGCAGAGAGATTTTAGCGGTAAAGATTAAATTAGGAACTCACATCTCTTACATTATTGAGAGTCTTACAAGATAAGACGTGGGAACATGTGTTCTCTACTTGTACAGCAGTTGAGGAGTTTTTAGTCCAAAATTCAAAATGACTAACATTCAAGCTATACATTCTTTTAAAAAATGTTTTTAAAAATTTAAAATGTTACTAGCTCCTAGTACCTTAATAACTAACAATCTGTTATCAAGTCTCATTTTTAGGAAAAAGAAATACTTTTAAACTATAATAAAGATCATAATCACTCGGTCTCAAAGAGGCTGTATTAGTAAAGAAGACATGTCTTTTCAGATAATGAACATGAGTAAAATGAGCCTGAACCTGAACTTTGAATCTTTCCGGGTCATTCTGCTGCCCTTGATTTAAGGCAGTTGTTCTACCTTCAATGATTGACAGCTGCAACCTCAGAGAACACACTAACTTCTCTCTGCTGCACCCTAGCGAGCATGTTAAAAAATAAAATGAGTTTACAAAATCCCTGCAGATTCCTCAGTCTGAGCCTCTAATCTGAAAAAGCATGTTGGCCTCTAACTGATACAGCTACTTCCGCAATTGTCTTTTCCAGAAGAGAATGCTTAACACAGAGCATTTTTTCTTTCAGAAAGGGCTTTGATAAAAAAGCCACTGAGTAGTAAGGTCTGGTTTACGTGTACACTGATGACTATCCTTTTGAATGAATACGAGACACCAGATTTTCAAAAAGAAATGTGTTTTTGCAAAATATATTTTTCTAATCTGAGTATGAAGATATCCATGTTGACATCCAAGAAGTTAGCAATAGTGATACTTGGTGCTCATGGCTGCTAGAAACCAGGAAAGCTCAGTACGATGGAAACTTTTCTTTTTTTGCCTCTTTGTAAAGGCTATGCAGATGATAAATAGAAGCCAACATCAGGATAATGACTTATCTGTTAACAGCTGCAGATGCTACAGCCACTCTCGGCACCGAAGGCATCAGCAACACTGTCATATCCAGGGTAGAATCAGAAATACAAGTCATTGTATTTTAAATATCAGGCAATGCTTCACATTTGTGAAGTGATCATAGAAAAATTTTTTTTTTCGTCTGAGCACCTTTGGTTACACAAATAATCCACTAAACGTGGGTACGACAATTGTTAATATTTCAGTGATTTGAAAGACAGCTCAATTTAGAGCTGATCGTAAACATGGGTTATATAAGCACACCGTTTCAAACAGGGATGCAGCAGAGAGACTTGGGGATAAAAGCAGGGTTGAGAAGTCTATTTTTTTTCTTTGCCCAAAGCTCCACCAATTGCACTCAGTAGTTCACCACTGTCCCTGATTCAACTGTATGCATCTGTGTTCTGTTCAGTGCAATGAATATTTAGCAAGTATCTCCTGAGTGTCAAACATGGGGCTGCATGCTGAAGATACAAAGATGAACAAGACACTTTTCCGGAACTAATGGAGGTCAAGTCTATAAACAAGCTGGTGAGAGAAGCATTTGTCATGCCGATTTGCTCCCTATATTGCTTCTGCCTGAGACTCCTCCCTCATCTTCAAATCTGTTCTCCATCACTGTCCCCATCTGGAGAGTTCAGCTTAGGTGCTTTAAAACAGTACACTGTGAAGTATAAAACTCAAAAGAACATTCAGTTTCTTTGGCTGGAGGAAGCAGAAATGCTTCCTTCTAGAAACCAGCAATTTAAGCAACTGGGAGAGAAGAGGGCAGTGTGATAAGACAGAGAGAGGAGAGAAGTAAAGGAGTCAGGCGACCCACCCCAACAATTCTGTTTTCAGTTAAATTTCCAAGCAACTAGTTAAGTACTGAGAGCTGGAGTTGGTGAGTAATTGCAGAGACCTACGATTGTTATCATCCTGGGAAATCGGCAGGTCCCAGACCCTCTGCTATTCCCAAGAACATCCCAAGGATGCTAATATGCAAGTCACTTGGAACAAACCTGAGCCTCCAGCAAAGAGCAAATTTACTAGAATAATTTCTCTAATTCTACCACATATCAGTGCCTGATCCAGAATAATTAGAGAGGCAACTGAAAAAGTTAGAGATTATGTATTATAGTGGCTGAATTTTAATTTTCCATGAATAACAGTCTGGCTACTGGTGAGAGAGATAAATTGGTTTAAAAGATGAAGATGATGTCCACTAAGGCGATGGTTTGCCTGCTTCTGCTCTGCTGTCCACATGTTTCCAGGTCAGACATCTCTGGGCATCCACAGAGCACACTTTCATGCCTCAGAATAATCAAGAATGGGTAAGAAAAACATATTGACATTTCCTTTTGTATACAGCAATCAACACTCAGATGTAAAGATTTTAATTTTTTTAAAGCAAGCAACAAAAATAGCTCAATTGCATCACACTTTTTATTCTGCACAATTTAAATTTTGAAAGCTAGAATCTGAAGTATCATCTAGTCTCATGCCTATCCTTTAGGTATCTTCCCAAGGTCCAGAGTGACTTAGGATATTCACTCTATCTAGAACTCAATTCTTTTGATTCAGGTTAATATCCTATCACAATCTCTCTCAGTTCAAAAAATGCAATTTCAGTAAAGCATAATATTATTAGGCTGGTTCTCAAAGTGACCATAATAACTCGGATACATCTGTCCCTGCCTTTGATCCTTTGATTTGTTAAAAAAAAAAAAAAAATAGAGCATGAGCCCAAGCAGCTATTATTAACTATAATGCAAAATATTATAGGCAAAAGTGTCACATGGCACTTCTAGTGAAGTCTAATCTAAAAGTGTAAACTCTTCCCCTACAGCTAATAATTATATTGTCTCATCATCCCTGCCCAAGCTTTTTGAATTACCTTTTAATTAATTTATTAATTGTGGCTTTCACCACATTTTTTCATTCTTTAACTCATTTTTGTGAGGGATCACACAAATATCTTCCAGTCTACATCATGCCTCAAAAAGAAGAGAATGCTTAAGCCCAAAGCAAAGTAGTAGATATTTTAATACTTAATACATACTTAATGCAAGAACTATTGCTGGGAATAACTTCTTATGGAGATTTTTCTTTGCTGCCTTGAGTGGTGAAAGTTGATTTAAGTTCAAGTTTTGTTTCTTTTTAATGATTGGGACAATTTATTTCCCAATTGCAAATTAATCAATTAATAGGCAAACATAAATCAATAAAATGAGCACAAATTATTTCCAGATGCTATTCCAAGGAAAACAAAACAAAATGTAATTCAAATGTGACAGAGTGTCGAATCATGTTTCCCAACCACCTTTCAAGATGAATCTGAACACCTTCATTTCCCATGTGCCCTAGCTCTCCTTCAGTGCTTTCCTCTCCTTTATTCATGGGGTCCGCTTTAGAATATGTGTAAGTTGTCCTTCCTTGGCAATGATGTGTCTGGTTTTCATGAAACCATTAATTATGTACCATTGATCATCTAAACCACCATATTTGATATTCGGGGATGAATAAATATCCTGAGTCATTGCATAGTGGGAAAGTCCGCTGTACAGTGGCTGAAATTCAGGATATTGCCATTTTCATCTGTACAGTGAGGTTCATGTGAGAATGTGACTGTGATAGTGCATTTTGTCTAAATTATTTTATAGGAATGAAAGGAAAACAGAAAAAGGAAGGTTCTGATACTACCGATATAGATTGCTTAGTGAAACGGCAAATCTCTAGCCTCAGCTGAACATTTATTAGAACTCAGAAGGTGTCTGTTTAATTATAAAGAAAGAACAAAATTAAAAAACACGTCTTGAATACTAAAACTATGTCATTGAAGATTATAGGTAAAATGTAATTAGGGATTTAATTTTTTAAATCTCTATAGAAATAGAAATCACTTGTAACATTTAAGTTTATTTTTCGGTTTTCCCACATTTGATTTTTCACATCTGAGGAACACATTATATGTAAAAATTGAGGACTGGTTATAATTTTCTTCTGCCATAATTCAAATAGAAAAACTTTACACATCGACCCATATAGCATTATATACTATATGCAGATGACGTGCTGTCTTTGTCAAAGACCTGTAACTAAGCATAGTAGTTCGAGGTAGAAGTTCAACTGGGTTCTATGTCCCCAGGAGATCTGAATACCTGTATTGCAAATATCACAACAGAGTATGAAAATAAAAGAATATAATTAATTTTTTTTAAAACTTAAACTAGAATTAATTGAGGATTGGATATATAGATGAATCCTAAACCACCTTATTAGGCTCACTTAGGCTCCAGACTGATCTCGTTTAAAGGCGAGAGAATGGTTGGTGGGTCTAAACTGGAGAATCTTGAGAAAAAATAGTAAGCACTTAAAAGTTAAAACTTGATCTTGAACATGTGCCACTGCTGTGAACCAAAAGACTGACTTTGGGAGAAGACTGAGGTTACAAAATTCTCAAATCTAGGATTACAGGCAAACATCGAGTCATCTCATCCTAACCAGAAATTCAGTAAACCTCAAAATTATGGAGACTTTTAAAGATTTGATTGTTTTTAAATTTATTCAAAAATTTAGCCTAACTTTAATGGTGGCAAAAGTGATAACACTTTTGAGACCAGAAAGAAACACTCCATTTTGCAGAACTGGAGACCATATTTCCTCCTAAAGAAAAAGGTAAATAACACATATCCATGTTGTCTCTCACACCTGTGACGTGATTATATCTTGGTGGGTGGCTGGGCAGTCTCTGGCACCAGATATCAGAACAGAAGCCAGGATAGTTTAGACAGAATCAGTGAAACGTGAACTGACCACAAGGCTGTGTCAGAGGAGAGCAGCTCTACATGGGCCGCTATGCTAGGTCCTCGAACCAGAGGAAACCAGCAACCCTCATCCAGTTAGGGAAGCAGGGCATGGAGCCAGGCATCCAAGCTGCCCTCTCTGGGAATGGAATAAAAGTCATCAGATTAGGTCGTAGGCTGGCTAAACCCCGAATCACACATAGAAATCCTGAAGTGTAATGGACAAAATATAAAAGTCAAGCATTGTATAGCTCTGGCATCAGTCTTACATAACACAATTTTATCATTTAGCATGTGAAAAGTGTTTCTTAACCACAGCAAATCCCTTTTCAGCAATTCAGCAAAATTAAAGTGATTTACAAAATAGGCAAAGAGATACATTATGTTGTTTGTCATCATTTTCCCAAACCACTGGGGTTACAGAGAAGTATAAATATTTTACAAGTGCTCAGGATAGTTTAATTCTGTCTTTGGCAATTTATTACTTTACAAGAGACAGATTACTGAGATGTATTCTAGCAATCACAAATTATTTTTAGATTATACACTAATATATTCATTTCATAATTGTAAGTGAAAGAATGCATACTAATGTTCAAAGCTGTGGTCCTTTTTGCATAACTTAACTAATTTTAATGGTTGAAAACTTAATTATGTAGATTCAAAGCGAAATCAGCTTTGATGATGAATGTACTTACCTTTCATCAAAATAGACAGTGGTTTCATACCGTAATGAACCCCTAGAACCATGACTTCAGCAAGTTTTTGACCCTATCCGGACCTTCAATCCATGAATCCTACCATTTTTTTTTCACTATGCCTCACCCCCTTCATGTCTTCACTTCCCCCGCAACTAGTCTACATTGTAGAGCTTATCATTAAAATCAGTCCACTACATTTAGCTGCAAATCTGTAACCCATTATTCCTCCATTTTATTTGTCTGACAAAGACTTCACCTCCTTGAATCCAGTGCTGCAGGTCCTCTGCATGAGGCGAGCAGCTGAATGTGGCTGGAAAACACACACCCAGTCGTGCTGTTGGTCTCACGCCAAGTCACTGATCCTTGAACTGCTCATCAATTTACGTTTCCCTTGTCCATTCACTTACTCATTTTCTTTATGTGTATTTCATACTCTGCTCTCTCCTCAAGCCTTTAACTCATCCTTCCCATCCCTTCTCTCTTCTGAAGACCTTGCTTCCTACTTCCCTGAGAAAACAGAAGCAGTCAGAAGAGAATGTCCTTTGGCATCCGCTACCAGAAGCATTCATCTGTCTGCAAATGGCCCATAGATTCAAATCTTCTCTCCTGTTATTACAGAGCAACTGGCCATGCTCCCATCTAGAGTAAACCATTCATTGCACACATACCTCCCTCTCTCCTACCCAAGGGGATTGTTTCACTAATTCTTCCTTCTTTCTTCTACATCATCATTTTCCCTGTCTATTGGATCATTTCCAAAGGCATACAAATGTGCTATTATTTGTCCCATCTTAAAACAATAAAACTCTTACTCTCATCTCCCCCTCCAGCTCACTTCCCACCACTCTGCTCCCTTTTATAGAGAAACTCGTCAAAAGAGCTGTCACATAAGGACTTGCTTCAATCTCTCTCCTCCTAATGTCTCTTGAATCTACTCCAATCATATTATTGCCTCACAAGCCATTGATACAGCCTTTGTGAAAGCCACCAATGAACTCACATTGCTAAATTCAATGCTCAGTTCTCAGTCCTCATTAATTTAACTTGTCCACAGCATTTGATGCATTTGATCCCTCTCTCCACCTTAATGCACTGCTTAATGTTTCCAGACCTCTTTGCTGATTCTTCTGATCCTTTGGCCTCGAAGCATTAGCATGTCCTGAATTTTGTTGCAGCTTCCTTCTTGTCTCTGACCACACTCACTCCCTAAGTCAAATATACTTAACCCACGCTGCATATGCAAATAATCTGGGGCTGTTTTTACAAATACCAATGTCTGGGATCTACCACAGACCAATTAACGAAGAGTTTCTAAGGGTAGAGATGGGCACCAGTTGAGAATCACTGCCATATACGATCTCATCCAGCCTTATAGCCTTGAATACTAAGAACTAATGCCATCAAATGCATGTTTTCATCACAGATCTTGCTCCTGAACTCTACACTTGAGTATTCAATTTCCCACCTGACTTCTATACTTGGATGTCTAATAGCATTTCAGACTTCACAGATCTAAAACAGAATGTCTAATCCTACCCTCTCCAAACTTGCTTTTGTCATCCTCTCCATCCGGTACAGGACAACTCCATCTTCTGTGGCTCAAGCCCAAAACTTCTGAGTCGTCCCTGATCATGTTTCTCTCCTACTCCACCTGCAATCTGGAAGAAAATCCTGTCATTTCTACTTCCAAAGTAGTTGGAGAACCTGTCACTTTTCACCATCTCTGTTATTATCACTCTGCTCAAAAAACACACCACTTTTCTCCGGACATGCGCATGTTTTACTCCTTACTTCTCTGGATTAATTGCCCAAATATCATCTACTCAGGGAGGCCTTCCCTAACCATACTGCATGCCCTATCCCCGTTCTCTGCTTTATTTTACTCCATGCATTGATCACAATCTGACACACTACATCTTTAACTCAGTTGATTATTAATTCTCTCTCTCTCCTTTAGAATACAGGCTCAAGGGGGCCAGGATCTGAAACACAACCTAGAATATGAACATAAGTATTTGTGGAATGAATGATTAAATCTGTTATATCCTCTGGAAATAAAATTAAATAACTGAATCAAGAGGAAAGTAATGTGATCATTTTAAGCAAGAAGAGCTGACCTAAACTGCGGCTGGAACACCATCTTTTGAGGCTATCCAGATACAGATAAAACATTTTGTCACATAAGTATGCCTCTTCCAAAAACTGCTGTATGTGAGGAGTATGTTCCTTCAATGTAAATCATGTCTGGATATTTTTTTCTCTGACTCAATGTCTTTCACTGCTCACAGCCAAGCTGTCTCGTAAGTCAGTTTTCTTATTTGAGAGCCTTCCTGTCAGGGAAAAAAGCAGAGGGCACTTGTGCCCTTTTACTATGACAATATGCATCTGTGTTACCGGTAACTTCTCTGCACTCACTGTAAAAGCAGCTGAACCCCATGCCCCAGGAAATCTGGCTCCCACGGTGCCTCTGTGGGGGCTTGACAAGAAACAGTACAAAACCGATGCCTTTATGTGGCTGCAAATCAAGATTTTGCTGTATCCATGAACCCCTTCAGCATCACGATATGAATCTTTTTATACCTGTGTTTATTTGGTATATGACAAAACAGATACTAGCCAAGTAAGAAGAGAGATTTTAAAAGCCTATTTTATCATCAAGTGTCAATTTACATCTAATGGTAAAGCCTTTGATAGTGAACATTTATTCAGAAGCTATCAAAGAGAATTAGCTCCCTAATTTTTAGAGAAAATTGTGCATATCTGACAGGGCAAAAGATATATGGCTCACTGAAACCTATCCATATACTCCTAGGGAGACTGTAATTACTTTAGGCAAAAGTACATTAACTTCTCAAGATACCAAGACATGCACACTGTTAATGCAAACACGTCGATTATAGAGTTGTCTCACTCACTCAATATTCATTAACTCTAGCTATGGAGAGAGTATTGCTCATGGATGGAAACCATTAGACTGAGGGTTCAAGGGAACTGTCCCAGAAATGTTAAAAGTAATAAATAGAATTTCACACATCAAGACATATACAAATTTTCTCCTGCAAATATAAAAATCTATATGAAATTAAAGTGAAGAATCAAACAGGAAACAGTAATATAGCTGGGGCTATTGCCTGCTATGGGAAGACAGCCACTGGATCCTCTGCCTTACATGTGACCACATCTCATGAAAGTCTTAGAAACTTTACCGAAGGATACAGTGAGAGGCTTACATTTCTAATTAAGTAAAATGCATGGGCTTCGTAACAGATTTTGTCACTTACTGGTACTTCATTTCAGGCTGTTTACTTGCTTATTATGAATTTGTTTCATTCTGAAAATGCTGGAAGTCTAACCTGAAATACTGAATGTCAATAATAAACTCTGGGAACAACAGAAAATATATTTCCTGTCTATTTCTGTTCTAAAAATTAATTATACATAAACGTGTAAAGAGCTTCTGCTGAGTACTGTCATTAGAAATTAAACTCTCACTTGGGTTAGCTGGCTTTTCTAAAATGCTATATTTTCACAAATCTTTTGGTCGAGAACCCTGGAAGCAAGCTTGGTGAGCACATAAAAGTGCTTCGGCTACTGATCGAGGCAAAGCAGCTTTGAAATTAGAAAAGGAAGGAAAAACACAAATAATTAACTTGCTAATTGTTTCCTTTAATGTGAACGCTAGCCACTGGAGATACCTTAGCAGAGGCCAATGAAGTTCTTTGCAGTCTTGGGCAGGCTAGTGCCAACACAGCCTTTGGGGGGACTGTCCCCGTGAGGCCGACAGCACAGTCAGCCCCTACAGCTTTTGCTCTCTAGAAACTTAGAGCAAGCTTTTTCTCCAAGGTGAGAATGAGGGTTAGCAGTCATGTTTGAACCTCTTTCTACTTCTAAGCATTTGAAAGTCTACTTGACCTTTCCAAGTTCACACTAGGAGTACTTGCCTGTCATCTGCTCCACGAAGCCCTGGCCTTATGGCAGGTGCCAAGGATCCCTTGCCTATGCTTCTCTTATGTTTCCCAAGCCACATGGTCTCACTCTGCTGCCTTTACATTTCTGACTACAAAGACTTGCAGCACCTCTTTCCGAATTAAATTTTGGGAGCTGAGTGGTTCCCCCATTCCCCAATGGGAAAATACAATCGTATAAAGACTCCTGAAACATAGAAATCATTTGACCTTCTTAGAAAAGCTGAATGAAATTGGAAAGGAAGGCATCTCTGCTGCCATAAACGAGTCTGCAAGTGCCTGTGGAAAGATCCAGGACTCATTGTCATTGATCCCTGGGGCCTAGCACAGTGCCTGACATATTATAGACACTCAATGCATGTTATTTCAAATGGAAAATTTTAAATGACATGTTGGTGTTGCTGCTATTGGCAAAAGAATATTGATTGCCACTGAATTTCATAGCAGTTATTGAATCCAACAACCTGAGGTTAGGGTTAGAGGCTTGAAAAGACCTCGCCTTTGAAGGAATAGTAAGTAGCATGTTATCCAAATCCCCTCATACTTATAAAGGCATGGTGAACTTGTAATTGATCAATTTTGAGGGGTATGGACGGAAAGAGGAGATTTTTGAGTTAATCCTAGCCAGCGACTGAGGATAAGTGACAGGGACTATGATCAAAACAGGGCAATTGAACTATGCTGATGGCTTTTCAGTGGTCAGAGGTTAAGAGCAAAGTTCCAGTTCCATCAAAGAACTTGACTGAAAATCAAGAAGGACAGAACTTCCATCTTGTGCAGGGTCACCCTCTGGGGGTGGGAAGGAGGTTGCAGCTCTTAGAGCTGCCTTATGTAAGCCAGTTCAACTCCAGATCCCTCCTCCCCGTGGACAGAAAGACCCAGTATACTGTCAGGCTGGACAGCCAATCAGAACCAAGCCTGGTCTTCTCGCCCACCAGGGGTGGGACTCTAAAGTTGGTCTGGCTTACCTGATTGGCTCAGGACTGAAGGGGCTGAGCCTGAGGTTTAAATGTCATGAGCACCTAAATGGGGATAGGGAAGGTAGAGACTGGCGGTCTCTTCCATTTGAAGTACATGTTCCAAGCAGTGATGAAGGTGACTCTACAATAGATATTTAAAACCAGGTGCTTGGTAAAATTATAATGAAAATAATTAAGTGACTAGAAAAGGATGCCCCGCAAAAATAAAAGCTCCAAACTGTTAAGACAAATGATGTTGTCAGAAAAAAATTCTGGGAGTATTTTACATTCATTTCCATTAGATTCTTTTATTAGACAGAAAAAAAAAATGTGAGACAGAAAAAAGAACATGGCTTTATTATCCAAGAGACCTAGGTTCAAATCCCAACTCTTTCACTGCCTATCAATATTTCTAGGCATGTAACCTCAGTCTATTCATTTCACTGATCCTTGTCTTCTTCAAATGTAACACTGGGATAATAAGAGCTGCTTCAGAGGATGGTTATGTGAAAGAAGCTGCAGAAGCTCAGTTAACTTAGAGTACAGATCACATGGTGTAGAAGTGGTCAAAGCCTTGATTTTAGAGCCAGATTGCCTGAGTGTGAATCGCAGTCAATTGCTACCTGTTGGGTAAGTTACTTAATTTCTCTGTGCCTCAGCATTCTTACCTATAAAATATGGCTATTAATATTACCTATCTCATGGAGATATATGAATTAATGAATTAATGTATGTAAAACTCAGCCACCTCAGGATAAGCTGCAAATAAGCCCTGGCCAGAGCTGGGCTGAGTCCTTACCACCCTGGGTGTTAGCGCCACAGCTTGTGAATCTATGCGCACTTACTGGTGTTTCTCTAAGCTTGTTTGTTTGGTGGGAGCAGGCGGGCCACAGGGTGAGGTGGGGTGGGGTGGAGTTGGAAGGAGATTCATTATGGCTCATCGCATACTGGGTACCTTTGTTAAGTCACCTTGGGGCAAACAAAATATAGACTACTAAAATATGGAATTTGAAACGCAAAGTACTCAAACTCCAGGAAGTCGGCCTCCATGATGAAGGAACCAGTAGCAAAAAAGGAATCAGAAGAGCAGCAGAAACGTTCTAGAGATGCTTCTGCCTTCAGATACATTCTCACCTGGGGACATAATCAGCATCTGTTCCCTCCGCCACCCCACTCTAGATGTGTGAAAATCCTGACTTGTTACTGCCCAGAGGGTAGTTAGCTGGAAGGAATCCAGGGGAAATTCCAGCCCAGTGGTCACACATGGTGGGCCACTTTTAAGAGACACTGCCTTCTTCAGGCCATGCCCAGATGTTGACAAAATACTGATAAGACATATCCATGAGGAAGGACAACAAATATCCCGAAACTTTTTCTGAGCGTTATCCATGAAAACATTTTATAGGCATGTGAATAATAAAATTGCTCATTTGAATGTTCTCGGTGGCGATGGAAGCTGTCTTACCAGTGTGGCTGCCACAACTCACACTCTTCTCTCCTCTCAAGAAACTACTTCGGAAGACGAGTTGGTGAAAATGACATTACAGGGTTAAACTTGTCTACGCCACGACCACGAACTGTCGGCAAACGTCGGGACTTTATTTCTAGTGGCAATAAATTATTTACCTCAGAATCGACTGAGGCACAACCGTGTGTAAAGTAGCGTGGTTTAGAACTCCCGCCTAGTCTGACACTTCCGTTTTGTAGTTAATAAAAATGATGCTCAGGAAGCATAAACTGCTCGAGGTCACAGAGCTAGAGAGGAGCAAAGCCACCACCCACTTGAAACAATGTCTGCTGATTTGCGTCCAACGCTCTTTCTACGCGCCACATCACGTTTCCCTCAGCGGAGGCTTCATGTGTTACTCAAGCGAATAACAATTTAGCGGTGCTAGTTGTGACTCACTTTTCCTCCAAGATTCTTACCACCTTTCCACTAGGAAGAATCATCTGTCTATTCTCCATTTAGCCACTTTTCCCGGGTGGGTGGCTACATTGCTATTTCAAAATATATGCTATTTATTCTAAAACCTACATTTCATGTTCACATATTAAGCTGCAAATATATGTACCCTGGACTGAAAATACATTTACAAAATATTTGGGCTGAGTGTTGCTTAGACACAATTTGTGTTTTTACGGAATTATTTATTATAGCAGAGAATCTTTAATTCCAATGACAAGACGGCCTGCAGCAATGTTTAATATTCATTCACTTTTATCCAGGCAGAAAATTGACATTAGAACAGGTCTATTTTTATAAAAGGCATTCTAGCTTTTCCAAAGGGAAGAAACTTTTCCAAATATTATTCAAAAATATGCACAGAAAGTATAGCCCCAACTTGTGATATCAAGTGATAACTTTTTATTAGCTACTACATTCAATAAAGCATTTTTTTTTGCAAATATCTTGACTGTGCAGCAGTCCTGAGAGCTGGGTGACTTTGCTAATAAAGAGGACAGACAGCTCAGGCCCTGCCCTGTGTCCTAGACGTAGGTCACAAGAGAAATGAAGGATCTTCCCTCTGAGTGAATTGACAGCCATTTATTTGCTCAAAGTCTAGGCTGCAGATGTTGGAAAATGTCACCCTTCAGAAGGAACAAGGAACTAACCACTGCAGCTTGACACAGGCAGACTGCCAGGAGAGTCATGGTTTGGTGACAGATGGACAATTTTTTTCAACCCCCATACAGAGAGATATACAGACAAGGACAGGAATTTAGGCAAATATACTTGCCTGTTCTTCCCAGAGCCCCAGGCACATATGAGCAGTGAATTGAGTGTCACCGTGCCTTTGGGTTAGTGCCATCTTTTCCTAGGCTTTGCTCAGCCTATTTGCTGGTCTCTCTTCGAAAACTTCATGCCAAGACTGGCTTAACTGAGCAGCTGCCCATCTGGGCTGCTTTCTCAGTGACAAAGAAAAAACCATGAGGTCTAGAGGTATTTGGTGGTGGGGGCGGCTTAAATAAAAGTTTACTTTACAAAACTTTTACCTACTTTTATTTTAGTTCTTTTTAATCAATGAAATTGAATCATCCAGACCCAATGGGGGAGGTTTTTTTTTTTTTGATACTTGATCAACTTAAAGCAACTAGTATGATATTAGTTCAGCAAATAAGCAAATATTGAGATGAGAAGATTTATATCATGAAGATAGCAATGTTTCTCCCTGAAATACCATATAATATAATGAAATTATAAGTAGAATCTCAGAGGGTTGAGTGTTCGTTTTGGCACAGTAAGGATTATTTTACTTATTTATTTCTTGAAACTAAGTGAAGTGATTTGATGTTTGCATGGATGAATAAATCTCCAAGAGTATTATGAAATTACAAGAAAGAATAGAGTATTGTGTTTGAGGCTGAGGAGGTAGTTGACTTGTCTTACAACTTTAAAATTTATTTTAAAGTTTCTTTGATCAAACCAACACAGGAGCAATAAATTAACCAATAGAGAATTCAGAAAAAGATCCAAGCATCTGTGGGAAATTGACATGTGACAAAAATGGTCTTTTAATTTAGAGAAGAAAGGAAGGCTTATTCAGTCCTTTCTCCTTTAGCTTAAAGTTTAATAAAGTTTGATACATTTTGCTTGCATCATTGATTAACCATTTTTTAGGAAAGCACATTTGGATCTCAGCCCACACCAAGTATAAAAATAAACTCTAGATAAATTAAAAATGTAAATGTTTAAAGATTAAAAAACAAAATGAAACTTAAGAGTCCTTAAGCAAAATAGGAATCTCCAAAGCTATAAAGTGATATCAAAAGACAAATGACAGACTGTAAAATTTTTGCAAATCACGATAGATTGAGAGTTAAATTCTATCATATATAAATTGATCAGAAAAGGCACAGAAAGCAAGATAAAAATGAACAAGGAATGAATACGATTCAATTCTCAAAATACAATTCATAAAAGACAGTCTAGATGGTTAATAAATAAATGAAAAGAGGCTCAACTTCACCAATAGTCTAGAAAATGCAAGTTAAAGGTATAATAAGATGCCATATTTTATTCAATAGATTGGCATTAATTACAAAGAACACTAAACCTCAGTGCAGACCAGGACAAAGGAAAAATTCTGTTGCATGCTACTGTTGAAAATATGAATACTACAGTTTAAAAAGTAATCTACTAATACCTAGTAAAAGAATTGCAATGTGCAACATTATTTGTAGTGACTTCCTTCCCAAAGAAATTTCTGGAAATAAACTGATACTCATCAACTGACAAATAGCTAAATAAATTATAGTACATCATATTGTTAAAAAAGAAGTAAAATATGCAAAATATGTAGCTATTAAGAAAATGAGCTAGTGCTGCAGTTATTGACATGGAAGAATATTAATGATATCTAATTTGTTTTAAAAAGTCAGTTATTAAGAAATGTATGGTGATGATTAATTTTATGTGTCAGTTTGGCTAGTCTATGGTACCCAGATATTTGGTCAAACACCAGTTTGGATGTTGCTGAGGAGGTATTTTTTAGGCGTGATTAATATTTAAATAAGTAGATCTGAGTGAAGCAGATTGCTCTCCTTAATGTTGGTCGCCCTTATTCAATCAGTTGAAGGCCATAGGAGAAAAAGACTGAGGTACCCAAAGGAAGAAAGAATTCTGCCTTCAAACTCATGACTGCAGCATTACCTCTTCCCTAGGCCTCCAGCCCGATGGCCTGCTCTGTAAATTTCAAACTTGCCAGCTCCCACAATCATGTGAGTCAATCCTTAAAATAAATCTTTCTCTCTTTCTCTTATGACCCACACAACATCCAATGCAGTTGTGACAATTACTTTTCCCATTCCATAGATGAGGAAACTAAAAACAGAGACGTTAATCTACTTGCTCAGGGTCACAGAGCTAACAATTGCTTGAACTCAGTTATAACTAGATGAAGAGAATTTCAAAATGGAGGCCATAGTCATAGATATTAAGGGTCACCAAGAGTCTGGAAGGATAAATATTAATTGTGTCCCCCCAAAATTCATTGGATTTGGCATTTGGGAGACACCCTTATCCTTGTTAGGGCCTGAGTTCAATGCCTTAAGAGCAGAGCATGCATAAGAGGAAATGGTAAACACTGACCATTTTTTCAAGAAATGTAATGGTCACGGGTAGGAGACAGGTCTGTCATGTTCCCTTGTCAGAGACTTTCCCTGATCAACTTATCCAAAACAGCATTCTTTCCACCATGTCATTTTCTATTGCTCTTCTTGCTTTATTTTTTCTTCAGAGCACTCATTATCATCACTATGTATTGTTTAATATTTGCCTTCCAACATCAAATATGAGCTCCATGAGAAAAGAGACTTTGTTATTGTTCCTTATAATGTCTCCAGCAATTGGAATAGTTGTGGATACATGATAAGAGCTCAATAGAAATTCGTTAAAGGAATTAAGGAATACAGCTGGGAGGCTGTGTACCTCTTTCCAAGAAGCCCATAATTTAATTCTGTGTATAATGTGCACACACGCATGTGCACACACACAACATTCAAGTGAGCACAAGTTAATATAGTGCAAAAATAGAGCACTCAAGCCTCACAAAATAGACTGTGGGTCGAAGTTAACCAGGAAACACTTTGTATAAGTGAAGAGGTTCAAGTGAGATCTTTTGGAAGAGGACAGAAACTTGCAAGAAGGAAAGTGTAAGTGAGGATCTGAAGATAGTGGGTGAGGGAAGGTTGAAACAGAAAGTCATATGAAGATAATCAGTTCTTTGGAGGGCTTAAAATATATTATTAATGAGATCTCTCTCTCTGTATCTCTCCCTCTCTCTCTCTCTCTCTCTCTCTCTCTCTCTCTCTCTCTCTCTCTCTCACACACACACACACACACACACACACACACCACTAAAGAAATTCCTCTGGTAAAACCGGGTTTTACTCATTAATTTTATTTATGTATGCCTTATGCACTGCCTTCCTCCAACAAGTTTCAAGAAATTTTATGAATAAAACAAAGAATTCAAAACTGATGTGATTTAAAAAACCACTGATAAAGTTTCATATCACTTACACTTAAAAGGCATGGAAAACCTGTCAAAGTCACTCCTATGTCATTTAATGTCTTAGTTTCTGGCTAAGCCTGTGGTTTTCAATTCTGATTTCACTTTATAGTCACTGGAGAGCTTTACTAAACACCTCCGGCCAGGCCCTACTCCAAACAATTAATTTAGAAACTTGAGTGCAGGGTCTGGGCCCTAGTAGGGTCACAAAGCTCCTTAGATGCTTATAAAATGCATCTAGATTGAGAACCATAGAGCTAATGCATTTACCCCAATGTAATCCCTGAGCACCCAAAGGTGCCCTGGAGGAGCTGTGATGTCCATGTGCACAGACAGGATAAATTAGGTAAGAGATTTTTCCCTAATAACTTATCAATACACCATTATAACCTGAACATCTTGTCTACTAACTTCTATCATTATTCCAATCTTTTGGATACAATATGAATAATCACAAAATTTCTCACATTTTAAACTGTAATATGGAAGGAAATAGAACTCCTGAGAGCCATGTGGTGGCAAAGACAGAGATAAAGCTATAGTTGGTCAAGGACAGAATGTATTTGGTCAACATCAGTTATGGACATTCGTGAATCAGCTCAGATGTCCATGTGTGTCAATACGGACAACATTTCTCTCTCTCTCTCTCCCTACCCCCGCTTCCCAATTTTTGACCTCCGATCTTCATTTCTAAATTTAACTTAAAATGCACAGCAACACTATTTATAATCTACACTTTCAAAGTTCACTGAAAGATATTCATTTTCATTAATATTTTTCTTTATTGTCTGTCACATATGCAAAAAATCCAGCTTATTATGGAATAAAAGAAATTAGGCAAAGAGAAATTAGGTGTAAAATGCCATACAACAATTTGGGAAGCTCTGAGCACGGCTGGCTGTTCTGAATTCACCTACAGACATTTGAGTGTCCAGACTTGAACCCTAGTCCTATTCACAAGTAATGTAGAGGTTTGATCCTTACAATATACTGTCAGTTTAGAGCCATACTCCTGAGATGGGTAGCAGGCTTCATGCTTCTATTGTTTGCTATTGCTGTCATGACCAATTAACACAAACTTAGTAGCTTTAAATAGCAGTTTGTTGTTCTTGGTTTTGGTTCTGTAGGTCAGAAATCCTGGTAGCTCAATTGTTTTTTTTTTTTCCTCTGAGACCCCCAAGGTCAAAATTAAGTTGTTGGCTGATCTGGGGAGAAGACTGCACTGCCAGAGTCATTCCCGTTGTTGAACAGCTTCATTTCTGTGTGACTATAGGACTGGGGTCCCCGTTTCCTTGCTGATTGCCAGTAGGGTGCCTCGTTCAGATCCTTCAGGCCACCTGCATCCCCATCACAGAGCCAGCATTTATCTCACAGCCAGTGACAGCAGTTTGAGTCCTTCTCGTACTTAGAATCTCTGACTCTAGCTGCAGAAAGGTCTCTCCTTTTAAAGGTTCATATGATTAGAATGGATCCACCTAGATAATCCAGGATAATCTCCCTATTTTAAGGTGTGTAACTTTAATTACATATACAAAGTTCGCTTTACCATGTAATGTGACATAGTCATAGTTTCTAGGGATTCAAGCATGGATACTTTTGGAGTCCATTCTGCCTACCACATTGCCCATAAAAAGACTACTGCAAACCCCCTGTGTCTGTGTATTTCATCATTTAAACCAAGTTCACTTGAAATTTCACCAAGTCTGCCTTTCTTCATGCAGGTTCATGCCCGTGTTATTAGATAAGATACATTCCACTATCAGTCTATTCTGCTGTTATAACGAAAATATCATAGATGGGGGCCTAAACAACAAATGTTTATTTCTCACAGTTCTGGGGCTGGAAATCCAAGATCGAGGCTCTAGCAGATTCGAAGTCTGGTGAATGACACTTCTTGGTTCATAGATAAATGTCTGTTCCCTGTGTCCTTATGTAAAGAATGGGTGAGGGAGCTCTGTGGGGTTGCTTTTACCAGGGCACTAACGCCATTCACGAGGGCTCCAGACTCATGACATAATCACCTTCCAAAACCCCCACCTCCAAATACCATCACAGTGAGGATTAGGTTTCAACATATACACTTGGGAGATCACAGGCATTCAGTCTATATGCCCTACCAACAACTCTGAAGAGTTGGGTCCCTTGTATAACACAGGAATATAAACCTTTTCCCAGAAAAAAAAAAAATAGGAAAGAACATTTTTCAAAAATTACTGTTTCTTGACCTTTATTTTGCTCATAGCAAGTTGAAAACAAACCATAAAGGTAGTTACTGTCTGCATGATTATCACTATCACAATTCCTTTCTTTGTTTTATTATTATAGTAGTAATATATTTGAATAGTTTAAAAAGACTGGATGCTTAACTTGTTTATAAATAAAGGATCAAAGGAAGTACTTAGAATAACAGTTCTTAACTCCAAAAACTCTTTGTTTACTCTATTTGTTTTAAACATTATTGATCCTGCACACAGACATTCCATTGCCATGTGTAATATTAATGTGATTAAATGAAATACGTTTTATAGGCGGCAAGAGAACCCGGTTAGCTTTGAGGGGGTTATATAATGGAATTCACACTAAAAAGAGGACCAAAGTAAAACAGAATAGTTTCCAAGTAGGTTGGAAACAAAGAGCAATGATTTTAAATTATCACCTAGGAAACCAGAGCTATAATCTTTAAAGATTTCACCATTAAGGTCAGTTAGAGTTTACTGTCAAGATAAAAAAATATATATATGCATTTACCTCCGCTGTATCAAGGAAGAGCAAGTCAAGGAGAGAAGAGCGAGGAGAAAGGATACTCTGCTCTGGGCTGTGACGCCCGGTTCTGTGGCTGCTCCCCACACTGAAGAACAGGCCATGGAAGTCAGCACGTGGGATGGTCAGAGCTGCTTGTGCACATCGGTCCTCCTGCTCACCCTCACCCCTCCTATATTAATACAAGTGACATTCAGCACAGTAGCTGCAAATGTCATTAGGCCAATGAGCATATGACAGTGGGCATCTGAGCCTTTGAAAGTCTATATGATATTCCAATTTAGAAGTGAAAGTTTTATACATCCTGACCCTGAGTAATTGTTTTTGCACTGGCTGCCAAAAAAGATCACAGTAAAGTCATTTTAGATACTTCAGTCTAAACACAGGGATGCTTTTATGAGGCTAATAAACCCATCTCTAAAATGTCGTAAATTCGTATATTTAGAAATTCTGCTGAAAGCATATAACCTTTTCTGAAGAACATGCTGTACTTGTTTCTTGAATTGAAAGCTTTGCAATATGCCATGGCCAAGAGTAATAAAGTTCAGATTTAAATGTGAAATATTGAAGAACAGCTGCTTATGTGTGGAAGAATGCCACATATCGCCACGACCACATTCTGACTGTTTTAGGCAGTGGTTATCCCTGGGGTATCAGAGCAAAGGATGCATCCAGGCATGTGGTTAGTGGAAGGGTGTGTTATTATTTTTCCAAATATGACTCTGAATATATTTTTATTTCACCTCAGGTTAGAAACCAAACTAACCAACAATGATAATTACATACAAAATTACTCCTGTCTTAACGTATAGAGTTTAGTGCCTATTGTTGAAAGCTGTAGGTTGCTGCATCTCTCAATCAAGGTCAATACCGAAGTGTAAAGGGAGCCCAGAAGCATTGAACACTAATCTTGTGTGTGTTACCTGCCATTGAGGTGGCTCTGACTCCCGGTGACCCTATGAATGAGCGATGCCCACAGTGTCCTGTCCTCAACAGCCCTGCTCAGCTCCTGTAGACTCGTGCCTGTGCCTTCTTTTATGGAGTCAGTCCATCTCGTGTTTGGTCTCCCTCTTGTCCTGCTGCCTTCTGTTTTTCCCAGCATTACTGTCTTTTCCAAAGAACCTGCCTTCTCATGATGTGCCCCGCGTAGGACAGCTTCGGTTTTGTCACTCTTGCCTCTAGTTATGTTTCAGGCTTAATTTGCTAAAGGACTGACTTGTTCATCTTTCTGGAGGTCCAAGGTATCCGTAGAGCTCTCCTCCAATGCCATTTTTCAAATGAATCAACATTTTCCTTATCGGCCTTCTTCACTGCCCAACTCCCACATCTGTGCATAGTAATTGGGAATATGAGGATGCGGCTGGCCTTAGCCTTGGTCTCTAATGACACATCTTTGCTCTTGGTGATCTTCCCTAATTCTTCCATTGCTGCCCTTCTGAGTCCTACTCTTCTCAATTTTTTGGCTGTAGTCTTCATTTGAATTGAGGACTGAATCAATGTAAGCAAAATCTTTACCAATTTTGATGTCTTCAGGCTGCTATCATAACAAAGGAACTATGAATCTATAAATGCAACAAGCCTCATATATAGCACACGTACACGCACACACAAACACAAACATATCCAATCACACTTGCTACATTTTAAATTATATTAATATTATTTGTGTTCTCTTCTTTCCAAGATGGGAACTTTATACAACATTGGCTCAGAATAAGTCTGAATCTTTGTGGATTTTATTTTCTGAAACCCTATGCTCTTTGGGGAAAGAGGTGGAAGCTTTAAAGCTTAGGAAAGAAACTTTTACAAACTGAAAAAGATGCAAAAGTCTTTTGAGATTATACAGTAGACTGGACAAGCAATAGAGTCAATGTGGTAGAGAATTTTCTAGTATGTCTGGGAAGTCATACCATCCAACAACTAGGACTTTTAGATTTGGCAAAGATTACCATGCCCAGAGAACCAGCAAACGAGGCCACTTTAAAAGGACCAAGTGGTTTTGGAAAATGAGCATTTCAATAGTAATCAGCGTGGGTTGAAGATTAGAGGGATCCTAGGATTAAAGATGGAGCCCCAACAATGAGTGAAATTAGATACCTTACTATACTGACAAATGCATTTTTGTGATAACTGGAGCTAGATTTAGTGTTGTTGTTTTTTGTTTGTTTTTTGTTTTTTAATGACTATTCATATACACCAGAATTTGTGGAATAATACTGGTATCTGCTATAAACATGTATGTACAACTACTCTGAAAATGTATATAGATGTCATTGCGGTAAATAAAATAAAATTTAATCAAAAGAAGTTCAAAATTGGTCATTCTTTAGGTGTCATCAACTTTTTAATCAATTGTCACTAAAATTACAACTACCATCATATTGGTGTCCTCGTGATGACATTAAAATGATGATATAGAAAAATAGATTTTCATGCTGAATTGAAAATTACAACTCTTTCTCCATCCCCCTCATTTTTCAGAAGGGGATGCTGAAATTAGGCAAGATTAAGTTACCTCTCCCCACCCCACCCGAACAACCCGATGAACAAATTGTTGAGCTGTCATAACACCCAGATTGTCCCACTATATCATAGGAGGAGCCAGGGGAAACAGGGGACCTGGTCTTGGCTGCCCCTGTTTAAGTGGCCACAGCAATCCTCTGATCATTTTTCCTGCTGCATCCAAGAGAAAATTACCAAGAAGCACACACTTGTTTGTCCTCTCTCTTTCTTTTCTGATTTTCTTGGCTGGCTTCCTCTCTAAATCCTGTTTAAGGTCTCATGACCTACTGTCTTCTTTTAGCCAGACTAAAATATTTTAAAATGTTTTTGATACATACTTACCAAAATTTTATTTTCCCTGTCTTTAATTTTCACATCAGAAGGATTTTTACCACATCTATAGCTTTCTCTGTACATCAATCAGTTGCTTTTCTCTTTCAATGTTATTACTACTGATCTGCTGTAAAGTTATTTTTCTATTCAGATATAGACATATAACATATTAGTTTCAAGTATACAATATAATGATTAAATGTTTGTGTATATTGCAAAACGATCACCACAATAAGTCCAGTTAACATCCATCACCTCACAGTTAAAATTTTTTTCTTGTGATGAGAACATTTAAGATCTACTCTCCTTTCAAATATATAATACAGTATTATTAACTATAGTGACATTCTCTATATTAAATCCCCATGATTTTTTGGGTAAGATTTCACATATAAGTGAGATCATATGGTATTTGTCTTTCTCTGTCCGATGTATTTCACATAGAATAATGGCCCTCAAGTCCCATCCATGTCGTTGCAAATGGCAAGATTTCCTTTTTTTTATATTTGAATAATATTCCATCGTACATATGTACATATACATTTTTTCCATTCATCCATCGATGTGAAATTCTTGAACAAAGACTCCCTGCTTCTTCCCTAAATGGGAGAGTATGACACTCTCCTCACACTGGATATTCCTAGGAGCAGTGTGGTTTCCTAACTAGCTGCGCATCAGAAACACACAAATGACCTGTTATGAAACACAGATTCCTGGGTCCCAGCCCTAGAGCTTCTGATTCAATACCTTTCACTTGCACTGTCATTCCCCAGGTGATTCTGATGCAAATGCAGACTTAGGGACCTCTACTGTAAGGCACGCAGGCATGAATAATTCTACAAAGTGTTTTTAATTACAGCTAAACATCATCATTATTAATGACTGAGCTTTGCTTCTAGCAATTGCTTTCTTTAATTGACCATTTGATTCCTACTCCTTTCTATCGCTGGCCTCCTATTCTGTTCTGTCCTTTTTCCTCTAATAAATAAAGTGAACTTAATGACTTTTTTAGACAACATTCAGTAGAGGTGATGGAGAAAACTCTAGTAGACTGAAGAATAAAATTTACTGACCCTTTAAGTCCATCATAAGTTAATAAAACGTTGGGATTTTCTCCTTCTGAGATAATAATTTGTTAATTGAAAGCATTGCAAAATCTTATGTGAATTTCATTCAACAAACATTGAAAGGCTACTCCATTTGATGTACTTACTCTACCAGGTACAGGGCCTATGAAGGTGTGTTTACTTTGGTCCCTTCCTTTGTGAAGATCACAGTTTAGTAGTGAAGAGGAAAATTAGTCTATCTCTATTGACACATCTGCATCTGGTTTTTCCCCTACAGTGATTTGTCAGCAGGCATTCTCTGAAATTCATATTAAAATGGTGTCAAGAGGAAATAAAAGAATTGAGGCCATGATTACTCTTTTCTTTACCATTCTGGGAGACTTAATGAAATGCAAGTGAAGAGCTGGTAGCACTTCAAACCAAATTACCTTAGCCTCTAATAGCCAGCCCAGCTCTTTGCTGGGGTTAATTTTGTCTGGAGGACATTAACCACGGAGCAAACTCTCCTGTCTCCTCCCAAGGCTGCTGAATGATCCTGTGCACTAGAACAATGAGGCACCTGTGGGTTGTTCTTTTTAATTAAAAACTCTTTAATGGGATGGACTTTAAGGCACTTACTTATGGTAAATGCTAGAATTCAGTCCACCTCATTTTCCAAAGTCCAATTTGTAAATTGTGTTTAAAAATAGCCTCCTGGTTTGAGCACACAATAAAAAATTCACAGCAGTCCCTGAAGGACGGATTTATAGGCTGTTCGGATTAGAAAGCAAGCAAGATGACAATGTGTCTGTTGCATTTTATAAGCATCTGGAAATCGGCAGAAGACTTCTGAGAAAACAGAGGTCAACCAAAAGACTGTCACATTGAAAGACCTTAGGCCATCATAGCTGAGAGCAGGTTTGTACAGAAAGTCTTCTGATCAATCCAGGGAATGAGAGAGGAGTTAGCCAGAGAGCTGGAAGGATAAGAAAACCAGTGAGAGCAACTGCTAAGTAGTTGGTGAGGTGTGAAGCTCGGCTGTATTTAGAGTGCTATCCCACTGTGAACTTTCACAAGGAGGGACTGGCGGAGTAACACTGGATTCACCAAGTGCTACTCTAGGTGATTTTAGAGCAACTGTTGCACTTCCTCTTATTTCAAAACAGATCCAGGATCCTTGTTTGAAGGAGAGGGAGAGCAAAGAAATTTCCACAAAAACTAACCGTGGAAAGAATTTGGAGGAGTGGTGATTGCATGTGTAAATGAGAACTGGTTCTTGGAAAACGCAACACTCAATGCCAGCTTCTAGCTCATTTCCAACATTAATTCTTATTTCTCCATTAAAGGTTTATATTTTAAGGCTTCTGTTAGTGAAATGTTACAAATTATAGCAAAAAATCAACTCTTTTATGCATTTGTTTTACCAATGCTTATGACAAACTATTTGAGGAACTGTATCAACATAACATAAAGCTTTACATTGTCTGTTTATTTATTCATTCATCCAACATATACTATAGAGGACCTTCTATGTGCTAGGACTGTACCAGGTTCTGGGAATACAAAAAAAATAGACTCAATCTCTCTACTGCTCAAGCTAACAATTTAAAGAGAGAAAGACATTAAGTTAATAACTAAAAAGATAAGCTAAATTATTCTGTGGCCAAAAACAATCTCAACATCTCATTGCTTGCAACAACAAGGGTATATGTCTTGTTCACAAAAAGTCTACTACATAACCATGCAGTTCTCCAGGGTAGACAACAGTTGTCTTCCAAGTGGGAACTCTACATATCTATGAGGTAGAAGCAAGAGAAAATGGAGATGGATGACATGAGGAACAGGGTGGTATCAAGGATGACCCCTGACTTGTCAAGCTGCAAGAATAATGGTGTCATTCACTGAAATAGGAAATGCTAAAAGAGATCAATGATTTGGGGTCAGACGGTGTGTGTGCCTTGTGTGTGGGCAGGAAATTCCAGAGTTTAGTCTGGACTTATTGATTTCGAGATTCCTTTGAAACCTTCAAATAGAGGTTCTGAATGGGCATTTGAGGTTCAGGGTTGATGTTCAGCTAAGGATGTAAATTTGGAAATTATGAGGAAACTAGAAGACACTGAAGGCAGAAGCACAGATAAAGATACCTATGAAGATGATACAGAGTGAGATGAGAAGATGGCCTAGAATTGAGTCTTGAGGGACTCCAGCACTTAGCAGCTTATCTGGCAGGGGATATTGATAAGGAGGAGACCAAAGTGATAGAGAAAACCAGGCGAGTATGCTCTCTTGGAATTAAGAAACTATACTCTTTCAAAGAGTAGGCAACATAATAAAATGCTGCTAAAATATCAAGTAAAATGAGAATGAGTAGTTTGGATATGACAGCACAAGTCATTAGTAACTTAGCAAGGGGCATTTTAGTGGTAAAATGCTGCTAAAATATCAAGTAAAATGAGAATGAGGCCTGTAGTTTGGATATGACAGCACGAGTCATTAGTAACTTAGTAAGGGGCATTTTAGTGGTGTAATGGAGACAGAAGTTATATCTTGAGTATGCTTAAGGAAAGTGAGAGGCGACTCTCCTTAGTTAAAGATGGTGGATTGAAATTGATTTTTATTTCATTCTCTTACAAAAATCCATGAAAACAAAAATAAGGTAAGTTTTTAAAAGGCATAGACTTATAAAGAGCAAGGAAAAGATGATCGAAACCACTGGAGACTAGAAAGCTAGATCCTAAATTGGGAGGAAAAGCAAAGCAGGAACACAAGTTACATCTCAGATCCTACCTGAAGCCTCACAAAATTATGACACTGGGCCCTTTGCAAATGAGGATGAAGGGAATTGCTAAATATAGAAATACTGGCAGAAAATGTTTAAAAAGCAGTTAATTCCTCACTTACCCTTTTTCATTCCTCGTAGCTATTCAGCTGTCCCTCTCCCATGCCAACACACAATGGGAGATTTATTCTCTGCCGACAGTAAAACAAGATCTCTAGAGTTGTGGACTCTGTGCATAACTAAAGATTATTAAATAAAAGGGAGTTAAATCAAAGTTTATTGATGGAAAGTTGAGACCGTCAAGCCAACTTCCTTGATATATATTGTAGCCAGGCTTATATAGTTAGGAAGAGATTAGTTAAGCCTTCTTTAGGAAATCTGACCAGCCCAAGAGAAAAGACTCAAAGAAACTTTCATAGATTTTCCCTAAGGAGACGGGTCAATCAATATCACGTGGCACTGAAGAAGACAGTCAAGAAGAATCTGACCTCAGGCTCCTCCTCTCTGATATCTTGTCAGGTATCCCTACTGGCCAAATCCACTTGGAAGCCAAAGGGCAAGGACTCTGCCTAATAGATCAGCCTCCCAAGATAGAAGAGAATGAGGAAAGATGGAGTAGTTTGGGAGGGGCCCATGGAAGACATCTTCCTCGAAGGGCTTAAGGAGGGCTAAGTAGTGGGGTATGCATCTGGAAACCAGCAAAAAATGCTTGGGATGACGGAGTCAGACAGAAAGACAGTGAAGGATATGGACTGATTTAAAGTAATCGCTATTGGGACTGTTTAAGGATGAAAATTATCGGTTAGATCTGGAAGTTGAACAAAGCCTTAGAAATTAGAAAAAATACTCTCTGGCTTGTAGACTCTATTTTTAAGGTTGGAGAATTTCGAATTGTTCTACAAAATTACTTTTACTTAAAGTATCACTATTTTGCTTAACTAAGATGTAGGTCTTTTAATAAAAAAGATAAAGAGTATCTAGAGAATCGGGATAATTCGACTGCATGCGATGAAAAATTTACATAGTGAATAAAAACAGAAATTAAAATTATTCAAATCCCAAACTATGTCTCTTTCACCAGTAAATCTGGGACATTCGCAATGATAACACTTGTCAGCTTATTCCATTTTTCAGATAGCTGTAAGTGTTTTCATGTGAAATATTCTTGTACAAGAGGCCTCCCTCAACTTCCTCCCAGTAACGTTTGCTTTTGGAAATACTCTAAAAATGAAAATAGTGAGGAGAAAGCTTGGCTGTGACTGAAGGGAATTTTCTTTGCCACTTAAGAGGCCACACTCAGACCCGGGAGGTCCAGGCCCTCAGGTTCCCCAGCTGAGTTGCATCTTCAGCATTGGCCTAAGCTGGTAAGCTATTTCAAGATCTATGTAAGGACACATACAACCACCACTAATGAAGTTAATCTTTTGCTTGGTTCTTTGTCAGACATAAACATTTCTTGAAATCTTTCCAGTGCCTACCAATTAATTCCTTTTACATCAATGTTTAAGCTTATGATAGATGTGACAAATCAATGCTTACCTGCAGTCAGTCTGAAGATTCTAATTATTACATATTTTTAAAAGCCCGTTTTGGAAACTCTTCTACTTAGATAGGGTAAATTCCTTCCGGAGCCCAGAATTTCACTTATATGATCGCATTAAGGCACTGACATTGCATTCAGCATCACATGATTAAAGTTGTTGTGATGCGTGGTGCTTAAGGACACGGCTTTAAAGAAGTTCAGTTCTGGGTTTAAGTCTCAGTTCTATATAGTGATGGAACGAGTGATGATGCACAAATTATTTCTTATCTTCTTAAGTGTGATGAGGATTAAATCAAAGAATATATGTGTAGTAGAATGATTATTTTGTCTACCCAGCACTCCTTCAATTCTGGAAATTGCTATATCATCACTCTCTCTTTTGGGAACAGCCTTTTTTCCCTGTCTTATCTTTATGAAGACTGTGACTGGTCAAAAGATGAACAGCTGACCCCAGCTCAGCCAATCACAGTTGCTGCTGAGAATTCAGATAGCAGCTTAGCTGTACTCTTGAACTAAGAAGATGTTAACTCAGGAGCTGTGGGCAGAAGCCATTTTTTTTCCTACGTGGTAGACTAAGAAACAGAAAATTGGTCTGCAAGAAGAAGGAATAAAGTAGATATGTAGATATGAAGAAAGAGATTGTGACTGGGATGAGAGGCCCTGATTCCAGTTGTACCTAAGGGTTAGCTGGAGTCCTGTCCTTGCATTCTGCGATATACTCCAATATTCTCATAATAAATTATTTATTAGGCTTTCATTAATTCAAGCTGGTTTCCTGTTTCTTGCTGCCAGGGATCATAATACTTATTGAGATGTAATAAATAGAAGCTATTATTTTGTACCAGGTATTAGTTTTTCTTTTACAAATTTATGGATGAAAATTAAAAAAAAATAATTCATAGGAATAGAGTTAGCTCTGTCTTGACCATGAAGAATATTCTTTTACAAATTTATGGATGAAAATTAAAAAAAAAATAATTCATAGGAATAGAGAGTTAGGTCTGTCTTTACCATGAAGAATATAATAAACAAACAAACAAATAAATAAATAAGATCATTTCTATCTATAATGTATTTGGCATGAACAAATTGGGTACTTTGTAGCATTCATTAACTATTTCGGCATATTAAGTAAATAGCACTACCATGTATCAAGGACTCTGCCCCTACTTTACTGCCACTCCATAATGCAGGTGCACAGGTCGTGCTGTGCCTTGAACATGGCAAGTTCCTATCTCAGGGCCTTTCCAACTGTTTCTTCTTTTGGGCACGTTCCTCTCTCCAGTCTGCACATCACAAGCTCCTTCTCAATATTCAGGTTTCTACGTACCCTTTTGAAAAAATCACTTTCACAACAGGAATGACCAAACAGTCCTAGAACTTATCACAAAGAACTAAAAATAATAAAAGTCACTTAGTGCTTACCATAAGCTAAATTCTACACTCATGTGCTCATTCAATTTTTATATCAACTTTATGTAGTATGTACCATTGTTATTCCTGCATTGTACATGAGGATATGAAGATACAGGCAGGCAAGTTAAGTAAAATTGCCCAAGGACCTGTAGCTAGTAAATAGTGGACTGAACATTGAATTCAGGTAGTCGGCTCCAGGACTTATGCTCTTGACCACTATTCTATGTTTCCTCTTAAAGTGAAATATCACACACACAAAATGCAACTACCAGTAGAATAATATGAAAAAAGTTGATTATTTTAAGTTCTACTGAATTTTTCTAGGAAACTTAAATATTTTATGTTGTCTTAATGATTATGTCCATTTCATGAATTTCCTCATAGGTCGAAGATGATCTATAAATACTTAAGAATTAAGGATAATTATATTAAATGTATCTTCATTTGGGTACTTTGCAGCATGCAAATTATAGTAAAAATTACTTTATTACTGTAACTTCATCGACTAAAAAAATCTAAAATGTACTAAATAAGTGAAAAACTTTCATCCATAAAAGTTCAATCATCTTTAAGTGTTTTTACATCTCATATTCGAAGGTAATATAAAAGGATCACTAATTTTTCATTCTATATTTTTCCCTCTATTAACCGTATCACTGTTAAAACTATATTCTATAACTTCTAAGAAAAACACAGACTTCCATATTAAGATGAAGAATAGTTAGTAGTTTCACATCACAATTTTCTATCTTCTCAGTGAAATAGAACAACCCAGAAAGACATAATTATAAGAGTGCTGGCTATTGGGGATACTGCCAATAGTATACCAGATATTCCAACCAAGCATTGACAGAACCCAAGAGGAGGACATGAGGCGATTTCCATCACTGCCCATAGGGCAGGCCTCCCTCAGGTTTGGGAACATTCTCTGATCGAAATGGGGAAAGCCACTGACTAAATGCAGAAACTATGTTATGCAGCAGCCAGGACTCTCTTCCCCTCCCATTCCTATCAATTAAAAGTATACCTTTCTTTTCCATACCCATTTGGACACAACCATTTTCAATAAAACTATTTGTAGTGGGAAAAGGCAGATTTGTGGTGGGGCATCAACCTAGGGATATAAAATCTATTGTAAGATGAGGAGAAGAAAGTCTGTGGGAGCCTCCCATGCTGGGGAGGTGATAGTTTCTCTTGCACTATTTCTGGAAAGGGATGTTATAGGATGTGTCAGAGAGTCTAAGCATAAATTCTTCTTCACACTAACAGATGATGAGAGAGAAGATCTTTTCACAGTGCTGCACAGTCATGCTGCATACAAATAACCACCAGACTTGGGGAAACTAGAAAAGAATCTGTATAAAATAATCTAGGCTAATATTATGTGAAAGAGAAATTTTAACCACGATCAGCTGAGAAGTCATGAAAAGAGTTGCCTGATTTATAAGGAGAAAAGCTAGAAGATAATGGCCTCTATGATAAAGTGGTTGAAGAACCAATATATTAAAAACCATCAAGTGAGATTGCTGGAAAGGTAAACGTGTGTCATTTCAATGGTGACACAGTTCTGATTGGAAACCAGAGAATGGCCTTGGGAGTGCTTGGCTTAAATAGAGTGGAAGAGGACCTCAGAGGTAATTAAATTACCAGGGTATGGAATGAACCATTTCTACTGGCATTACAGTCAACCAGAAGGAAGTCAGAACATTGGGTGAAAAGAAGTTTTGTGAACAAAGTGCCAAAATCTTCTATGACAAGGGGAAAGTATTAGCGTGCTAGGGCTACCATGAAAACATCTCATACATTGGGTGGCTTAAAAAAAAAAAGAAAGAAAATTATTTTCTCATAATTCTGGAGAGTAGGAGTCCAAGATAAAGGTCTCAGCAAGGCAGTTTTCTTCTAAGGCCTCTCTCTTTAGCTTAAAAATGGCTGTCTTTTCTCTATGTCTTCACATGGTCTTCTCTCTATATGCACGTGTCCGAATTTCCATTTCTTATAAGCCCGCCAGTCATTATGGATTAGGGCCCACCTGAATGAGCTCATTAACCTTAGTTATCTCTTTAAAGGCCTTATGTCTAAATATAGTCACATTCTGAGGTACTGGGGGTTAAGACTTCAACGTATGAATTTGTGGAGAGGTCCACTATTCAGCCCATGACATGGAGTAACCGGAAAATTGATATGTGACAAAAACCAGGAGGAAAAGTGAGGGGTATATCTAGTGAGATGAGCATAAATGAAAGAGAAATGACTTTTAGTGGCCGTGCGGTGTGATGAGACACCAACTTTATTCCAACTGTACATGGCGTGAGGAAGAAAAAGGATCTTCATTTGAGAAAGCGATCACAAAAATCACGTCTTCAATGGCGAGGCAGGCAAGGCCAGCAGAGACAAAGGAACATGTAGTAAAGAAATGAAAGATTTAGCAGAAATAAATTTCAGCAAAACTAGTATAGTAGATTCATACTTTCTCACACTCCCACTTCACTAGACATATGCCAATGTGATTAAATAGAAAAAGAGCAAAAACAACATAGCTAGGCTTTTAAAGAAATAAATATCACCCTGGGCCAGAAGCAGAGCAGAAACATCAGTGGCTAAAGCACAGCCCTGCAGAGTGCCAATGCAGATGCTAGCAGGGGGTGGCATGATCACCATCTCTGGGAACAAAAATGCCCCAAGGACTGGGGACGGTCCCCCTTCTCTCCTGAGAGAAGCTAAAAAAAATCACTTAGCTTTTATGAAGTTTGCCAATAAGCTCCATGTTACTAAATCCAGCAGTCAGCTTTCGATCCTCATATTCTTTTTTCCCATTATTTCCATTTGATCTGTCCTCTCTCTCTCTCTCTCTCTTTCAATTCTCTTGACAATTCTTTTATTCTCTCCTCTTAAAATGCTTTCTTCCCTTGGCATCCTAAGCACCCCACCTTCCTAACTTCTCATACTTCACTGGCTCCTCCCCTCATCTTCTTTATTGGCTCCTCTTCGTCTCCCCACCTGTAAATGTAGGCGTAACCCGGAGCTTGACTGACTCTCAGACCTCTTTATTTCCTTCTCTGATGACATTCTCTGCTTCCATGACTCCACTCATCTCATGGCCTAACTACCAGGTTAGATCCAGGTTCAAACTCCCAGATTAGATGTCTGCCTCTAACTCCAGAACATGATCCAACTTCCCACTTCACATCTCCACGTGGATATCCTGTAGGCAATCTAAATGAATATTTCCAAAACTGAACTCTTGCTCTCTGCCGCTTCCGGCCACATCTCCCCATTCCCCACATGGCCCAAATCTGCTCTTCCTGCTGTCTTGGCCCTCTTCATATCATCCTTCCACTTGCTTAGAGCACAATTATTGGGGTTGTCCTTGAGTCCTCCCTTTCTTATTCCACAAGTAATCCATTTACTTTTATCTCCAAAATGCCTCTCATACCTCCCCCGCTCCCACCCTGATTGCTCGCTCCACTCCTGCCACACAGGGTCCCCTTGCAGTGCCCCAAGTAGGCAAAGGAGTTTCTGCCTTGGGGACTTTTCACTTGATTCCTCAGCCTAGAATTCTCTCTTCCTAGTTCAGGTCTTTGCTCGAATGTCACTCTTCCAATAAGGCCTTCCCTGATCTTTTTATATAAAATAACCAGGATGATGACTATGCAGCAGACCTAGAAGGTAATCAGGGCAAATTAGAATGGGAAAGCGACGGGCTGAAAGAGAATGTCTTTGATTGTAACGAACTGGGCTGCTCTTGAGCTGGAAGACTAGTAGTAATCAGGCGAAGGCGGGCAGTCGTTTTTATGTCCACCAGAATAGCTTCAGTTGAGAATGTGACATCAACACTGATAATGTAAAGTCACACTCCAGCCGACTGAGGCAAATGTTTAGGGAGGGTAGTGAGGAGCTGAATGTTGGGGATTGCTCTCATGAAATACTGGCCAATTTTACTGAGAATTCAGTTACTACTAGGCTCTTGCTAAATGCTTTACATGAATTCTCTCATTTAATCTTCATAACAGCCTTATAAAATAGGTATTATAATTATCCTCATCTTACGAATATATTGAAGAGTCTAGGTATAGTGCCTAAGGTTGATATATTAAGAAAAAGAGATTTAAGTATGTTATTTAGAGTTATAAAATCAATTAGTAAATGGATCATTAGGAATCAAATCTTTTTAGAAGTGGAAAAAATAAAACAAGGATGCTAAATTTCTCATCTTTCATAGCAAGGAATCAATATATACTATTTAAAGTTGATAAATCAAGAGGTGTAAGTATCAGTACATTACCTGAGATGATGATAGAGGTAAGCACAGAAGAATTAAAAACAGAAATGGAAGGAAATCGAGGACGCCATTGGGGGAGAAGGTATTTATTTTCTACATTATCATTTCTGTGCTATTCAAATTTTATTATGAATATATACAGTACATTTATAGTAAAACTTTTTCAAGTGTACAAGTAAGATATGACAGAGCACTTGTGGGGACAGTGGGGCAATAGCGGTGGGATGCAGAAGTCGAGAGGGTCCCTGGCTATTTGCAGGAAAGTTGCCAATTACCCACAAATCGGTAAAGAAGACAAGTCCTGGGAGTGGGAGTTTAGCTCTGCTCCAGGCTCTGCAGAGTGGTGTCTCCTGTCACCGTGTCCCTTTCCCTCACCACAAGACCTGTGCCACGCTCACTACCTGTGGGCACTGGAGGAGCTTTCTAGCCTTGACGTGAAACCTGCAGTTTTCATGTCTGTGTGGCACTTTCTCTGGTCACTATGCATATATACATAACTATGTAATTATTTAGGTATAGGTGTAAATGTGTGTACATATACTTCATACGGCTCAAGGCTGTGAGGGGGGAACTCCATGCTGCCCATCAGAAGACTGGTCCTCGGGGCCTAGGTGGGCAGTTCAGAAGAGTGAAGGCTTCTAAAAGCAAAACCCTGGATCCCAGCAACAGGCGAGCACACAAACTTCTACAACTGAATTCTTCTCAGACAGCCTTCAACAAGGTCATCTTCTGTCAAGGATGCATTATTTTAATCACATGCTATTTTAAACAGCCATATAATGACCCTCTGCGGCTACCGTCTTAGACTCGGTTGTCAATGGAGTGTTTACACCCAAGCACAGGGGTCCATTTTACCCCAAAACAAATTCGAGTGAAGAGAACTCTTCTTTTTAAGGGAGCAAATAGGACTGCTTTTTCTGTGAAGACCCATAAAGTGATAATTTACCTTAAGACTAAAGAAGGGAGGTTTTACAACTAGAAGATTGCAACTAGTGAATCATTCTGTCATTAAATCAATTACTGCATCTGATTAGTTTTCCAGTAACATTTGGAATAGAGAAAATGTTGTTGGCAAAACAGTAAAGATCTGGGAGCTCCGAGATTTAAACATTAGCAGCCATTCAGAAACAAACAGCGGAAACTTAGCACAATGGAGAACAATCCTTTGATCTAATTACTTCCGCTAGAAAAACTATCATTTTTCTTCCCACTGATTTATTTAGTTTTACAGCGTGAGCTCGATTAATTTCTTTTTACTAAGAGGTCATGTAAATTCATATCTTCATTTTAAATATTTTGAAATGCCTAGCAACTATGCAATACTTTAACTCTTTGATACCTGAAATTACCACATACACAATAAGATTACAAATACAATAGTTGGTACATGGAAGGCACTCGGTAGGGTATTACTTAAATAATATGATATAATTGAATCATATAAAATGACTATAAAGATCAGTAATAGTTTAGAAAGGGAGAACATGTTCAGACTATCTGATGAATAAACATAAAACAGTTGGATTAAAAGTCAAGCCATGCAGAAAATTGTAAGCATGTGAATAAACAAATTTTTGAATAAAAGGAGCAAATATATAACAATTGAATATTACTGAAACTCCAGATCACTGTGAAGGAATTTTGTTTCTGCAGCTTGCCCTTTTGCATATTTCAACTATCAGTTCTCACCAAAATAATCTCTGTAGACATGGTATCTGCCAGCAGAACTGATAGAGCTGGTAGCTTACCCACCCCTCCAGGAAGTTAGGACAATCAAATGGCCTATGTAGACTGTGAATCAAGCCCCAAGCAATTATCTCTGTATCAGGGAGAACAATATAGATGATCAAGGAAAATACTTAATCATAGCACTCGATCTCATAACTCATTAAATTCTCATAACTCATGCTAACCTTCTAAATTTTGTTTTACAGAACCAGGATCATCTTAAAAACACTCCTTAGAGCAGAATAATCTAATAGTCAATCTTAGCTGCAATTCCTGCCAAATTGAATAGCTTTACATTTTCTTACCCTTTCATCTGGCATTCTTAGGCAAAGGTATTTGTGAGAAAGGATTTTGTGTTTAGCAATGAGCATCATAGCAGGATAAAAGAGAGAGGGCAGTATTTTTCTTCCTTTTTATTCTGGGGCATTTTATTTGTTCTCAATCTGTTTTATCTGAATAACCCACCAAAGCCTCTAAAGACACTGTGAGATATGTGTGTATAATAAGAAGGCAGAGAAAACCACCAATTTAATAAGTAGCCAGGCATGGCTGTTATATACTCTGTTTCTAATAGCTACACGCACCTGGGTTCACATTCCAACTCTGTCACTTAAAAGCCACACGATCTGTAAAACAGATGGAATAATACTGCACATCTCAGAGTGTTGGTGAGAGAAGTAGCTGAGGAGTAATGAGAATTAAATGTCAAGCTCAGAGTATTTGAGGCCTAGTGCCTAATAAGTAATCAATAAATAGCTATTGCTACACAAAAAATATTTTAGTTTTTGGAACATGGTTTACTCTCTCCCCTAGACAAAAATTATAAATCGTGGTTACAATTCCAGGTTAGGCTACCATAGCTTATTTTACTCATAATGGCTATAGCCTGGCATTAACAGTATTATAAAACCAAACCACCAATTGTACAGGATCACCAGCCGTGACCTCCAGGAGCATCTTACCAGCTAACCCCCCATGGCCACCCTCACAGACCAGACTGCCTCCTTCTAGAGCCTCCATAAGTTTGGAGATGGGGAGTCCCTAGCCAACTGCCAAGGCTGCATCGGGGAGAGGTGATCCTGACTACACAAGCCAGATCTCTGTACCTTTCCTGCAGAGACACTGCTATACCAGGTGTGGCTTTATGACACTGTGAATCAAGAAGGCTTCTGGGCTCTTGGGAGACTTCCAGAGCTTGGCGCTGATAGGGCATCGCTCTGCCGAGCCAAACAAGAGCTGGAAGGCAGACTGAGGAACACCCTGTTCCTTGAGCAGTTTACCACCCTCTTTGTACACAGTGCTTAGGACATTTAGGAAATCAATAAAGGTTAATTAACTTAAAATTACAAAAGGCCCTTCACGGTTGGCCTCCAATCTCCTCAACTTGCTGTGTTCATACTGTGATTGACTTGGAGTTTTCTCTTGGTCTGAAATGCTCTGCCTTCCATTCCCTTCGTGTGAGCAAAAAGTCATCTTTGAAGACTCAGCTTGGAGGCCATCTTCTCCCAGCATCCTCCTGGTTCCCCCAGAAGTCAGCCTCTTTGTGGTGGCAGTATCCTTTCCCAGCTCTGTTCTGTCATCATGGCATTACGAGCTCCCTCACTCACACTTTCACACAGTCACGTGCACAGGAATCCTCTGGGCAGCTTGTGAACAGAGAAGCTCCTTGGACTTCTCCCCAGGCACTCAGTAATAGGCTGGAAGGATCCAAGAGCCTGCTGTGACCACAAGCTCCCTGACGGTTCTGATAGAGGGGAAAGCACAGCGTGGGAAACAGAGCATCCGGGCAGACATGATGGTCCTTGCTACTCTATCTCCACCACTTAGCACAGTGTCCCAAACATAGTAGGTACTCAATAAAGGGGAGCATTAAAAAAGTGGGCATTCACTTATCAACAAACAAGTATTTATTGAATGTATATTAACTATACAAGATCCTACCAACACACAAGTGGGTAACCATCAAAATTCAATACAGAGCATGAAGACAGGTACATGAAATCAATGGAAATGAAGGTATCTAAGACTTTAAGATCATTCTGATGCGGAGCCAGTTAGAACTAGAATTCGTCAGGCCAGTGGTTCTCAGCTGGTCTATATATTGGAATGCCCTGGAGACTAAATTATGATGCTTTAACCTCTGTCTCTAAAGCTTCTGAATTTGTCTGAGGTTGAGTATGTGCATTAAGATTTTTAAAGCTCCCCAGGTGATTCTTCTGTGTAGTCAGCATTGAGCATCACCATTGTAGGCTCACAGAGCATGTCATTTGTACATTTCCTAAAATAGTTTATTCTGCCTCACTTTCCCAAATCTGTTCACTGAACTCCCCCTCTCAGCTTTCACCGAATTCCTAAGCTACTTGAAGTAAGGTGCCACATCATATTTACCTATTATTTCCTCAGAGTGCCCAGGACAGGAGTCTATACTTAGGGGTCATGATATAGTGATTTATAATAAACAATATATTTGGCCTTTGTCCCATTCCTGGAATTTTTAATCAATCATGACTATGTGAGGAAGTCTCCATAAAAACTCAGAAGGATGAGTAAGAGAGCTTCCAAATTGGTGAACGCATGGAGGTGCTAAGAGAGTGACTCACCAGGAGAGGGGCACAGGCGCTTCAGGCCCTTTCCCCACACCTCGCCCTATGCATCTCTTCCATCCAGCTATTCCTGACTTATATTCCTTTCTATGAAACCAGTACTCTCGTAAGTACATTGTTTCTCTGAGTTCTGTGTGCCACTCTAGCAAATCAATGGAAACCAAGTGGGGGTGGTTGTTGGAACTGGGGATCTATAGCTAGTCTGTCAGAAGCATAGGTGACAACCTGGACTTGTGGCTGGCATCTGAAGTATTGTGAGTGTGGGAGTAGTGTGAGAGTAAAGGAGAAACGCAAGAGGAAGACTGAGGTTTTTTTTCCTAAACAGAAGGGGAGCAGTAAAAGTTTGTGGAATGAATGAATGAGAATACCATGTAGCAAAATTGAATCTCAACAACCACTGGTGAGTCGAGTCAAGACACATTTCAAGAAACTGAACCACAGTATGAAACAAGACACTGGATAGGAGCATTAAAAAAATAGAAACTGAGAATGACTTGGCCCTTTGAGCACTTAAGGAGTCTAAGAATAGCTTTAAAATGACAACAGACCCAACACAAAAGAACAGCAGCTACAAACTAAGGAGAACTCTTTATGTGCCTGGCAAGAAAGAAACCCTGAGGCCATCAAACACCCTGGGGCACAGCATGTCTGGTGGTCAGCACCATGGACAGGGGTGTCTCAAAAGAATTATGAACTAGGCACCAAACAACCACAGGGGGACTGTGAACCGAATCATCAATCAAAGCTATTTTCCTTTCCTTTCCTATTCTTTTTAAATTAAAGTATAATTGACACACAATATTATATTAGTTTCATGTGTACAATACCGTGTGGCATTTGTATATATTGCAAAATGATAAATCGGACCATCTGTCACAACACAAAATTAATACAATGTAATTGACTGCATTCCCCATGTTACATACTACATCCCCATGATTTATTTATTTCATAACTGAAAGTTTGTACCTCTTGATCCCTTTCACTGTTCTCTGTATTTATGAGTCTGGGTTTATTTGTTGTGTTTTTTGGATTCCATATAAGTGAAATCATGTGGTATTTGTCTTTCTCTGACCTATTTTACTTAGCATAATGCCCTCGAGGGCCATCCATGTTGTCACAAATGGAAAGATTTCATTCTTACTTATGACTGAGTAATATTCCATTTTGTGTGTGTGTGTCTGTGTGTGTGTGTTTTCTTTATCCATTCATCTATCGATGGACATCTAGGTTGCTTCCATATCTTGGTAACTGTAAATAATGCTGCAATGATCATAGAGATATATCTTTTTGAATTAGTTTTTTTCCCCCTTTGGATAGATACCCAGAAGGAATTGCTGGATTATATAGTAGCTCCATTTTTAACTTTTTAATGAATCTTGTACTGTTTTACACAGTGGTTGCACCAATTTACATTCCCGCCAACAGTGCATTAGGATTTATCTTGGTAACTGTAAATAATGCTGCAATGATCATAGAGATATATCTTTTTGAATTAGTTTTTTTCCCCCTTTGGATAGATACCCAGAAGGAATTGCTGGATTATATAGTAGCTCCATTTTTAACTTTTTAATGAATCTTGTACTGTTTTACACAGTGGTTGCACCAATTTACATTCCCACCAACAGTGCATTAGGGTTCCTGTCTCCCTGCATTCTTGCCAACACTTGTTATTTCTTGTCTTTTTTATAATAGCCATTCTGACAGGTATGAGATGGTATCTCCTCGTGGTTTTGACTTGCAGTTCCCTAATAACTAGTGATGATGAGTATCTTTACATGTGCCTCTTGGCTATCTGTATGCCCTCTTTAGAAAAATGTCTACTCAGATCCTCTGCCAATTTTTTAATCAGCTTGTTTTATTTTTGTTATTGAGTTGTATAAGTTCTTTATATATTTTGGATATTAATTCCTTATTGAATACATATTTGCAAATATCTTCTCCCATTTAGTAGGCTGCCTTTTTATTTCGTTAATGATTTCCTTTGCTTTGTAGAACTTTTCAGTTTTATGTAGCATCATTTTTTAAATTTTGCTTTTGTTGTCCTTGCCTTTGGAGTCAGATCCAAAATAACATCGCTAAGACAGATGCCAAGGAGCTATTTTCTTTTACTCCAAAAAACATACAACATGATGTAGATTTTTGCTACTCATGAAAGAATGACCAACATTAAGCTCGTGGTAAAACCTTTCAACAATTGAAATTTGCTATTGAAATGACAAATCTAATGTAAATAATAAAATTCTATTGTTTCTGGCCCTATTATGAAATTCCAAATTTCTAGTCTTTTTATAATTTTTTATTATTGCTTTAACAAATTATCATATAAAATACTTAAACTTCTTTTAGTAGACCCTGAGGATATAATTGAAAAGAATTCAAATATAATAAGACAATATAAAAGAATCTTAACTCTAAATAGACCAAGTTTTTCATCACAAAATTAGGGTTTGGGTTTAGGTTGGATGATGAAGATGAGGTTAGCAAACTAGCATACTCCAAGAAGTAAGGAGATGGTAACTAGTAATTTTTGAACTCTGCTTATGTACCAAAAACTGTGATAGGGATTTCCCATTAATCTCATTTAATTTGTATCAACCCTCTTCTCTGATACTGAGATCCCATTGTGCATGTGTCAGAGCGTATGAGCAACTTGTCTGAGGTCACACAAGTGCTAAGAAACAAAGTATTTAGTCCGGCTGCCTAACTCCTATAGCCAGTCTGTCAGAAGCGTAGGTGACAACCTGGACTTGTGTCTGACATCTGAAGTATTGTGAGTGTGGGAGTGGTATGAGAGTAAATGAGAAACACAAAAGGAAGACTGAGATTTTCTATAGAGAAGGGGAGCTTTTTATTTATTTATTTATTTGTTTGTTTGTTTGTTCATTTGTTTTATCACCCTACCATGTTACCAGACCTGGGCAATGCACACCATTTTAATCTATGGCAAATTGTACATTTCCTTTATCCTGTATTTCCTCATGGCATTACAATCCAGACTAATAGACATTATTTTCAGAACTAAACTATAGTCCATGAAAACTAATTTTATTTAAACCAATACTGAAACTATCTCCTAATCTGGTAACTAGTCCTGCTGACTGTAGTAACTATAAGGCAAGAGTTGGATATGGGGTTTAATAACCAAAAGCAATCTGAAATACAGTCTCATTAAAGCCCATTGATTTTCCTATTGGTCCTCTGTACTTCTATTTATCACCATTATTTATACATGTGTTCACCCGTGCAGATTAATTAGCATGCAAACATGAATACCACTTCTGAGAATGTAAAACAATTTTAAAGTCAACCCAAATGATAAGGAAAAGCTGAAATTTTAATGTGGAAAAATTAAAATACTAAAGGCGTATTTTGATTCAGTATCTAAGAGATGAGTTTTCATTTTTCTCACTCCAAAAGGCATAAAATTCATTTTAAATTGTGCATTATACAATGATACATTGAGAGGAGAAAGGAAATTTGTTTAAGAGAAAAACACAGCCCTTTTCTAATGCCACTAATAGAGTTTACAGATTGTGAATGTCAGAGACAAACAGAAACAAGAGATGAATTCAGGAATTAGAAACCTGATTCAAGGGCCTGAGTCAGTCACTGATGATTGTCATGCATTTTGTAGAATTCTGAGACCAACTGCATGTGGAGCAGATGTTCTGTTAACATGTTAAAAGCTGCAAAAAATGGTAAAGAGTTAATGTACCTTCCAGATAGAACCTTATTAAGGAAGGAGTACTCTATAGTACATGGTCTAAATCAGGACACTTGTGAGAGTAAAAAGGATGCTACTAGTAAATATCCCAGGAGAACTAGTGTAACCTTAAACCATCTTAGGAAAACTAGAGAATATGGCCACCCTAACAGATGACAAATGCCCTAAAAGCCCCAAAGACCTTCAATTGAACTTCACTTTAAAGTCTACTGAACTTTATTTACATGTCTTCATATATCTGTTTTCTCCTTACATATATTTACCTTTCTTTTTTCATTTTTATTGAAATATAATTAACAAATAAAAATTGTATGTTTTAAGGAATACAACATGATGGTTTGATATATGTCTACATTGTGAAATTATTACCACAATCAAGTTAATTTACATATTTATCACCTCACATTGTCACCTTCTTCTTTTGTTGTTGGTAGTAGGATGGTGAAAACAGTTAAGATCGACCCTATCAGCAACTTGAATGACACCTTATGACATTATAATATGGAATTATTAACGATAGCCACCTTGCTGTACATTATGTGTCCTAAGAACTTATTCATCTTATAACTGCAAGTTTGTACCTTTTGGTCAAGCTCTTCCCATTTCCCTGACTCTCCAGACTCTGGTATCCACCATTCTCTAGGTTTCACTTTTTCAGATTCCACATATATGCGAGATCATATAGTATTTGCCTCTGTCTGGCTTTTTACACTTAGCATAATGGTCCATCCATGTTATCATAAATGGTAGCATTTTTTTAGGTGGCTGAATAATATATATATGTATATATGTATGTATGTGTGTGTATGTATATATATAACATATTCATATATATACATATATATATATGTATACATATATATCTCGTACCCATTCATCTGTCAACAGATTCTTAGGTTGTTTCCACGTCTTGGCTATTGAGAATAATGCTGTAATGGACATGAGAGTGCAGTTCTTTGAGATACTGATTTTATTTCCTTTAGATATTTATATATCTCTCTTAACTTTTATATATTGTCCCTTGTCTTTAACCTCCTATCTTTCTTTCCAGTTCCCTTTCTTCCTTTCTTCTTTCTCCATCCCTTTCTCCCCTCTCTTTCTGTGACTCTGCCTTTCTCCATTTATGACGCTCTCCCCTTCTTCCCCTGTCCCTTATTTAAAAAAAATGTTCTCTTCTAGATTGTATGTTGTCTCTGTCTTGCCATGTCCATCCCAATTAGCCATCATCTGGGACTGAAAATGAAGTTTTGAATTTGTTGTTACTTTTATTGAATAGTTTTATGTTCCTTGTTTAACTTAAAAGCAGCTGAATTGAATGTTTTGCATTTATTTATCTATAAAAGGCATTTCGGTAGGTAGAATGACTCCCTAAAGAATGACTGCCCTAACCTTTGGACCCTATGAATATGCTAAATTATGTGGCAAAAGGGACTTTGCATATATGATTAACGTTATAAATTTTATGAGAAGGCAATTATCCTGGATTATCTGGTAGGCCCAATCCATTTACATTAGCCCCCAAAAGTGGACAACATTTTCTAGCTGGAGACAGAAAAGACAGCAAAAAGTCAAGTCAAAGGATCCAAAGCTTTTGCTAGCTCTGAGATGGAGAGTCATGTGATGGAAGGGGGGGCACTCGTGCGAGGACCGGAGAGAGCCTCTAGGAGCTAAGGGTGGCCCCTAGCTGACAGCTATCAGGAAAACAGAACCCCAGTCTTACAACTATAGAAACTGTATCTACCAACAACTAGAGAGCAGGAAGCAACACAGCTCTGCCAACACCTTGGTTTTGACATTGTGAGCCTCTGAGTGGAGGACCCAGTTGAGGCATGCTGTGCCAGGACTTCTGATCTATAGGACTGTGAGATAATAAATGGGCATTTTAAGCCAATAAATTTGTGGCAATTTGCTACAGCAGCAATGTATATAATGCAGTGTGTGTGTGTGTGTGTGTGTGTGTGTGTGTGTGTGTGTGTGTATAGTTTAACGCTGTTTAATTTTAAGAGGAGAGTTTCATGGGTTAGTGGCTCTTAATATATTTATTTTAGGTTATTTGGACATATGGTGCATGTGCTAATTGATTTTTCAATCACTGTCATGTTTTCAATCTAGAGGGAGTCATTCTCCAAGAACATATCAGTACTGTCAACACAGTTCATTCTCATTCTCACAAAACTCTCTGGGAAAACTTCTTCATTTGGCTTTTTCTAATTACTTCTCCATCCTTGTAAGAGACTTAAGCAAAACATTTTGCTTCTTCAGGCATTCAAGGGACATGCTATCTTCCTCCACCGCACCACCAGAATGGAAGAATAATTAACCAAAATATAAATGGCACAAGAGATTCGTAGGTCTGTGATGTAGAAATGGCCAGTCAATTCTGCCTGTTGACTCAATTTATCAGTCATATTGACCTTAAGAAAATTTTTACACCTTATAACACGAAACACATCAACATCAACGATAAAAACAAGTTAAAAATTGCCGATTTTCCACTGGCCAAAAAATTCCTGTTTTTCTTCCCACCTGCCACAAACTCCTAAAATATATATGTGGCAAGATAATCTATTAAAATATAAATTTACACTTTTTTTCCTGCTACTATAATAGGACCTAGGAAAAATAAGGCAAATCTTGCCCCGCTTCTTCTAGATAGAACAAACTCTTGAATTCTGAGTTCAGGGCTCACAAACATTTTGGGTTTTAGAGTTGAAAACAGAAATTAAAAAAAAAAAAACAAACCTGAAAAATAACCTTCCTCAGCCTTTGGAGTCTGTAACTAGCCATAGAAATTGATGTGGATTTGAGTTTTGACAGTGAAGATGACATGGAAACTAAGAGACCGGAGTGGTAAGTGTGGGGATCTGTGGTGCCTGCTCCCCAGTCCTAGTTACTGTCCAGTATGTCTGATGTGATAGTTGGGATGCTGAAACCCGAACCCAAGGAACCATGGCCTTGGTTGACATGGAGAATGATGTCTGCCTTGGAAGAGACCACAAGTGCTTGAACAACATGCATCTCAGCAATGACCACAACGGCCTAAAAGAATTAGAGGCTCTTACCCAATTGTTCTGAACTGCAGAATACCACTGGGCTCTTGGATCACTCTCAGGTATGCAGTCCTCCAATAATGACTGATATAGGGTGTCTGGCTATCCTAGGCAATAGAGGCTAAACTGAGATTTCATTAGATATAGAAACATAAAGCAATGTGGTGTTTTTGTACACAACCGTTGCAGAGCAAATTCAAGCCAGCTACATGCATATATGTGGATGGGTAGATGGGAGAGAGTAAATGAAAGGAATCTAAGAAATTAGCTATAAAAAGGAAGGCAAGTGGAAAGGCCCTGCTCCCCTCTCAAGGTCTCTGTTGTTTGTGTTTGTTGATGTGTATGGGTGTTTACCAGGTAAGATTGCAGAGATGCTTGGAAGAAGACCTAGGAGGGAGAGCTGCTTCCATGCCTGATAGAAAACGCAAACCAATACTAACATTGACTTGTAGCGTGCATGCTTTCTTTTTTATTTGTCCAATACAGTTTGCTGTAGACAGTTCATAGGGTATTATCTGAATATGTGGCACTGTGCTTCATTCCTGGATCTACGTCCAAATCAGTGCTCAGGAACTGTCATGACTGTCAGGCAGGCTTGTGCTGCAGTAGGAAGAGACTGGAGCTGACATTAAACATTATAACGTTTTTCCCTTTCTAATATCTATGATAATTTCAGTGATGATACACTAATGTAAATACACTGCCTGTGATAAATCAGCTGCCTACTTTTTCTCTTTCCATTAAATCTCTCTTTCTCTCTCTCATACACACATACACACACACACACGGAAATTAAGCCCAGTAAGATATTTTATTAGTGGAAAGTCACAGCTGACTTAACTTTCAAAAGTCAAGCAATTCTAAGTTCCTTCTGCAACTTTATCTCATCCACACCACATAAGCACACACTGAAGCATGAAACCTAAATATGCAAATGGAATATCTTTTGTAGAAAGGGGACATATTCTTGCAGTGATGATTTTGCCATTTCTTGCTCTGTATCTTTAAAATGACTTCCATCAGAGTCATATTCTTATCCATCTCTTTTCTACGTGAATTCTTTGCATATTCAAAACAAACACTGGGCTTAACGGAAGAATTTCATGCTAATAAAACAGTCAGGGCAGAAAAAGAATGGCAGGAACGTTCTCAGGTCCTACTGCCCATAGTTCTACCCTTCACTTCAGCTAATCTGGCCACCATCTATCACACATCCCTTGATCATAGCTACCTCATTCCCTTAGCAAATACTCTTTAAAACATCTCCCCCACTTCTCTGACCACCTGCATTCGTCACCTCCCTAGAACACTGAATCAAAACACCCTCCCCAGAAAGTTTTTTTCTGATTTAGTTGTTCCATCAACTCTTTTGACACAGAGGCATTCAGTTAATAATTAAATATTTTGCCCTCCTTGACATGTAGCTTTATAAGCGAGATGAGGCGCATCTAATATTAATTAGAGAGAGGTTGAATGACTTATCATAGCAAGCAGATTAGTCTTAGATTAGATGGGTAATCTAATTAGATTAGATGGGTAATAATAGAGTGTAACTATTTCGCGGCATTAAATAAAATTTTTGGAAGTTAGTAAGAGTTCTATAAACCACACAGCTAGCATACCTTTGTCAATTTAATATGTGGAGTTAAGTGAGCAAAGGAACATGGGATAGAATAGCATTGAACTAGGAGTCAGAAGACCCAGGTCATTAAGAATCTTATGACGTGATGTTTGCCTAGTTTTTCTACACAATTAAAATGAAACTTCTTTGAAAAATAAGCTTTGTGGTCCTCTTCCCCCAACACCCACATATCCCATATAAGGCAAAGTTGAGTGACCATGTACATATATGAAGCATTCCCTAAGTATTTCTCAACGTATATTTGCATATGTGATTAGGGCCAGAATCCATTTTAGTGGTTTTAGAAAGAAATAGGCAGTTTTATCAATTTGCATCCTATAGAACTTAGAAGTATTATGGAGACTACTTAGTCCAGAATTATTATTATTATTATTATTTTTTACAGAGGAAAAAAATGAGGTCAGGACGGCTTATTCAGAGCATAGTGCCAATAAGTGACTCAGGTGGCACAGAGTCCAGGTTCCAGCATTCCTCTCAAGGTTTCCTTTATAGCATGTAAGAGGAAATCTGATTCAAAAGCTCAATATTATAACATAAAGACTTTCAAAACACCAAGGAAATTGCCATTTACAATGACATCATACTTTTTGTGTCCATTGGCAAAACTTTTTGCTCAATGGTTTTTCTCTATCAAATATTTTAAGATGTGTATTGTTTAGCATTCTATTTGGCTGAATATGTATACCTAGCCCCTATACCTAGGGATCACCAAGTAATCGACACTTAAATGAGAACAATATTTACTTTTCTGTCACTTAAACAAGTCTAGTGCCAGGGGATCCAGAGCTGGTACGGACAGACCTATGTCCTTTCTGCTCTATAACTTTCCCTATTACATTTGAGTTCAAGGTTGCTTCTAGTGCTCCGTCCATCTCCTCTGAATTCAGCCAGCAAGGAAAAGGGGCAGAGAAAGAGCAAACCCCTCTCTTTTAGATGACCTCTTATAGGTCTCAAACAACAATACTGCTTACATCATCTTAACTAGAAGCTACTCATGTGGCCCCATCTGGCTACGAGGTACCTTGGATGATGCAGTCTTTTATCATGGTGGCCATGTGTCCTGCTAAAATTTGAGTTCTGTTACTAAGCCAGAAGGAACAAATAAATATGAGGAGCTTCCTTTTCCACAGAATTTCTGCTCCACAATCCCTTTATTAATAAATTCAAAGAATGTTTTAATATTATGCAAATAATCCAGGTATTAAAGTGGAATACTATGATTTTTATGGACAAAGTGATATGAACCTGCATACAGTCGTTTTTAAACACATTTGGTATATAAGGAACATTTTATTATGACGCAATAATTATAAGTTCACATTTTTGCCTTATTGACATTAATACTATCAAAATAATCCCAGGGCTATTAGAAAATTCCTCATAAGACAAGAAATTAGTCGCCAGGTCATGACATTTGTCATAAGAGAGCTTACAAGAGTCAGCGATTTCTTCAGGAGTCTCGCCAGCCCCTTCCACCCACCTTGTCTGCCTCTTTCCTGCTCTCTTACACCTTGCCAAAGGCCAAATCATTGCCAAGGCAACCAAGGCCCTTCTCTCTCCCCAGCTGACGCAGGTTGCCTGTGTCATGATCATACAAGCACTAAGAAGCAAGAAGATCCTGTGGAGCAGACAGAGGTTAGGTGTTTTGCCTCTGTCACAGAATGCCCTGTGTCTTGATCTTCACACCCAAACCCCAGAGACTAAGACTGCTGATTCTTCTTTCCTATTCCTCCTGCTGGAGAGACTACCAAGAGGGAGTCTGGAAAATATGAGGTTTTAAATAAATGCAAAATATTTTCCACTGTGGATCAAATTTATTTCTTTAAGCTCTTCACAGATAGCTCTTCAGAATGAGAGCCTGGCCTCTACACTTCATACGGAAAACCTACATTACTATTAGCCCAAATCTCTTCTGGAATACTATCTCAAAATGAGATGAGTACTTTGAGTTCTGTTCTTAGTAACAGAACTCAAAGTCGTAACCGAAGTCAATGAAGTACTCCCGCTATTGCTCCCATCTCCAATGTTGTTATCTGTCAACTCCGAAGAAATCTTACACGTCCTTCGAATTTACTTTATATCCCTCAAGTCACCTAACCACTCTGGATCTCTATTAACTCATTTGGAAAAAAAAAAAAATGAGTGCCTTAGAAAAGACTGTCCCTAAAGCATGTCCCAGCTCAAACACATCCCATGATTCTATAATAGAATGACCAAATAGCAAGGTCACATAATGCAAGCGAAGCTCTAAACTTCTCTCGCAATGTTTCAATAACGACAGCCATTTCAAAATAATTTGACAATTCTTCTGGATGAATTCTTCTGAAGTAAAAATCGTTTGTATACATCATCCTGTCTTATCATACTTTCACAGCTGCCGATGAGTGGCAATTCACTATGCCATTTTGAGAGAGTTGGTGAAATGAAAACTGATAATAACCTCCCAGGTAAGTACCAATTAAAATTATTTAAAATCTTTTAAAGTGAGTGTTATAGAATAGTCTTAGAATACTGCTTTTGGAAGAACTGATACTTTGTCTTTTTGCAAGGAGAAAAAAATCATCTTGCTTCCCAGCTATGCAGGATTATCTGATGTCAAATACCTCTGCAATGCATTGTTATTTCATTGTTATTTCTGCAGTGCTCATTGTTATTTCAAGTTCAAAGCAGCAAGGATAGCAATATATGTTGAAGCCTGAGAAGACCAGGGTCATCTTTTCCATTTCCCTCTCTTTGACTTTGCTTCTTTTTCCAGAATCTGTGTGAGCCCGACTCTATTGCCTAAATAGTGCCCAATGGAAGATTTCCGGTGCTTACCATCTAACTAGGCCTTTCCAGTTACTGATAAACAGTAAAATCTTGTCCATTTGCCCTTCAACTTATGGTAAAATGAAGTATTTTTCCAGAACTCTCTAAAATGGTTTAGATTTCTTACTTCTCTATTCGTCAGCCTTGCCAAATAGAGTTGGACAAAGGAGAATTGCATTTTAAAATTAGTGTCATCCAAAAATGAATGTGGGAAGCTGCCCCTTTTAAGGCTCAAAGTAGTATTTGAAAAAAAAAATGCAATGTAGTGTTTGTTTTTGTGTATTCAAAATGTCACTCAATATTTTACAAACAGGACTTTTATAGCTCCAGGTAATTCAGATTCTTTGAATTTATTAAGAAAGGGATTGTTGAGCAGAAATTCTGTGGAAAAGAAGGCTCTTCGTACTTATTAGTTCCTTCTGGCTTAGTAACAGAACTCAAATTTTTGGTTAAGGGACTTAGCTTAACTTTATGTATGGGACCCCAGGGGAATGGGGTGGGAGAGGAGAAGGAGTTCCTAAAACACTTCATTAATCTTTACTAACTTCAACATAAATTAAGCTCCAGGGAAGATCGCACCCTCCTGCAAGCAGTTCTCAAAAGGAAGAACATACAGTAAGTATGGAGACTGAGAATTAAAATGTTGCACTGCTTAGGCAGCAAAAACGTTTTTAAAACACTAAAATGATCAATTCCAATGAAGCCTTCATAATTGAAATTTTTCATTTCAGATTTTTAAGTTTATTTTAGGAGAATAACATTTAAAATACACTCAAACTCATTATAAATGAACTACACAAATGTAAGTTTGCATTTTCTTACATTGTGAAGATAAATAAGTCTTCTATGAACATTTTAAATTATTAATTTTATCATCCAATATTATTATATAGAGTAATAGGACTTTGGTTTTAAAAAAATATGATCTTGATAAAGTCATTTTACTCTTTTTTCATATGTAAAAGTGAGAGAGATTTGGACCACAAAACCGCTAACAATTCCTCTAGTGGTAAAATCTTATGAAAAAATAAAAAATATATATATTTGCCTCGATTTTAACTCCTTCACAATTTTGCTGTAATAGTAATATTATAATATAGGGAATATAATGTTTTAAATTCATAAAACTTCATTTTTCACAGGCACTTTCAAATCCATTCTCTCGTCTACTCATTAGATGATGTAGTTGAGTAGAAAAGATCTTCATATTCTCACTCGCATGGTTTTTCACCAACAACTGCTAAACCTGGGGAATTTATCAGCGCCATAAGATCCTGACCTGGAAAGGTCACTTAATTTATACCTTTTGCAGCCTTCAATAAAGCCTTGTATCAGAGCAACACAGGATTTTTCACACTTCATCCTGTTCCTCTTGGTTAAATCAGACTCTTAAGTGATATTATTGTTGTTTTTAACTGATAAATGATTTAAAATAGCAGAACGAAGTGCAATGCAATCCTGGCAAGAATAAAAACATGAAAGGCTACAAATAATGGTTTATTTCATAGTAAAATCTCACCAAGGAAGCCTAAGTGGATAACAGCTTAGGAAAGTTTCAAATATGAGATGGCTCAGTTTTGAAGTGGAAGATTATGTGATCTTTAACGTGGAAAATTGGGAGATATTTTCCATACACACTCTTTAGTTTTTCCATAACTTATTCATTTACTCATGATAATTATTGAGTACCCGTTATTAGCTATCTCTTTTGCTGTCCTTTGAGGGATACAAAAGTGAAGAGTAATGGAAAAGAGCTAACATTGAGAACCTAGTATGTGCTTCATTACGCTAAGTGTTTCGTGTACAGTCAAGGCCAATCCAAGGTCGCATAGCCAGAAAATGGTAGTGTGTGCATTCTAATACTGATTTGCCTTCCTGGAGTCCATTCTGTCAACTACCTCTCATTATAAGAGTCAGCTAGAGGCCCTGCCCTGAAGGAGACCACTTAAATCTAGTGAGAAGGACGATCCACTCATCCTTCCTTTAACTCAATACTTGCCATTAACGTGTTCATTTCTGTTAACTATTTCTGTTCACCCCTCCCCCCAAAGTAAACACTACCAGCTCACAAGTCATCTCAATGAGAGAATTTTTAAAAGCTCCTTTTAAAAAGTGCTCACTAATAAACTGGTAATTGTTTTATGCCATTTTAAATGAAGTGCGAAGTCAACGAAAAGTCAAGGAAATACAGTGAAAGCTTTGGCAGAATATATAGGTTCCCAGAGGAACTGCATTATACTGGAACTGGCAGCAGCAATCTCCGCTTTAATAAATGAAAAGAAGGGGTCTCAAAGAGAAGTATCCTATAGTTACTACTTGATTTTTAAAAATAATACTCATACTAATAAAGATATAATGAAACAGGCACTGACTAGGGGAGTGTGAATTGATATAACTTTCTGGAAAGCAATTTGCTTTCAGTCTAGAGAGAGGCTCAAGTCCTTTGACCCAATAATGCTGCCTCTTAACTAGAATCTAATCTAAGGAAAGAAGTAGGTATTTGAACCAAGATATATTTATATACATGGTCACTAACCCTTAATGGGTAATACCACAGTTTATAAATGCACAAGAATATGGAAATGATGATGTCCTATGGGTTCCTTCAACTCTGTTCACTTTTCTTCAATCTTTTATCTTTCTGTTCTTCAGACTTGATCATTTCCACTGTCAAGACAGTTATCTTCAAGTTGCTAATTCTTTCTTCTTCCTGCTTATATCTGCTTTTGAATCCCTCTAGTGAAATATCCATTTTGGCGATTATACTTTTCTGCTCTAGAATTTTTTTTTTTTGGTTTCTTCTTAGGTTTTCTATTGATATTTCCACTTTGTTCATACATCGTTTTCTTGGCTTTCATCATATCTTCCTTTAATTCGTTGAGCATCAGTAAGAGAGTTGTTTTAAACTGTTTGTCTAGTAGATCCACCATCAGGTTTTTTTCAGGGACATTTTCCATTGGTTTATTTTTTTTTTCCTTTGAATGGGCCATACTTTCCTTTATGTGTGTCTTTTTGTTGAAAACTGGACATTTGACTCCAATAATATGGTAACTTTAGAAATCATTTTATCAGAGAAAGGTAAACTTTCCCTCCTCTCCAAGTTTTGCTGATTTTTGTTATTGTGTTTATTTATTATTTTTGGTGGGGTTTGTTTATTTGTTTGTTTGTTTGTCTCTACTGAGGATTAGCCTGAAGTGAAATGTAAAGTCTTGTCGGGTCTTTTCCAAGCCTGTTCCTTTCCCTGGGTTAACACAGTGACTTTCTAAGTTCCCTGTATATGCAGTTGTTTTTTAATATCTTAGTCTTCAATGTCTGGCTCCCAAAAACTAGAAAAAGAGAAAAATAAAAGGAAGGGAAATAAGGTGTTCACACTCATTAAAAGCCCTGAGACTCATTTTAGCCAGAGAGAAAGGGGCTTGCAATGATAGAGGGACCTGCAACAACAATGGCTGCCTGCCTCTTTGTCTGTACCTTTGAGATAAGAAACAGCAATCAGCAATCAGAGCACATCCTTGATGTTTGGAGGACAGGGTCATTTTCCACCCATCCTGCCTCTCATAAGCTGCAGGCAAGCTGCTCCTGGATCATGGGCACAGCTGCCTAATGTGGTGGGACACAGGGTGGGAGATGGGCAGCTACTACTGTGCTAAGAGTTGAAACTGACCAAAATTCCTGACAATTTACCAACCAAAACTTCCCCTGGAAATTCCAAAATAGTTATATCAGACATATCCTGCCAGTGCAACTGTTACCTAGGTGGGGAGACAGACTCCTCAAACATTGTAAATATACTTACATTGATGTTTTGGGTTATTCTGTCATCTCTAGTTCTTGGAATATACATTCTCCCATTTGTCGGATCCTCTAATTCTCTCTGTAGTATTTTGTCACTTGTGAGGTTTGTACTTTTTTGAGTGTGAGCTCATTTCGAGGAGGGGGTGTTTTGCATTAGAGTTCTGTTAGAAAGATTACCAAGGTAATGGCTATAGATGCCTCTGCCACAGGTCTACTAATTTCACCTGATCCACAACAGTTTTCATGTTAATTCCTCAATATTGGGTTCCAGTGCTAATTCAGAGTTTATGTCTGCAATGGCATTCGCCTAATTTCTCTTTGGTGATATCGTTCCCTGTGGCCCCAGACGAATGGCAAGCTCGGTCAACAATTCTCTGAGCCAGGATACAGTTTTCTTAGCCCTTTTCAAATGGGCTAGGCAGCCTTCTGTGACTCCTGGTTTGGTGCATGTAGAGCACAGATCTAAGATTATGACCTGAAATCCTTCTCCATGGGACTTAAAACTCCTGTTGCCAGCAGTTAAGTCCTACATCTTTATTGCTTTCTCTCATGGTCCATTTAAGCTGCAGTTCCTGCTCACTGATCTGGCTTTGAGCTCTTCTTCATTTACGACAGCTGAGGATTTCCATATCTTGATTTTAAACTTGGCTAGGTATTTATATTTTTATATTTTGTTGACATTTCTGTGTGTCGAAGGGAAAGGCCAGGAGGCTGTTTCACATAAACTCTGTCAGTCAAATCCATCCCATCTTTCTAAACACAAATATGATCATATTGTCTCTAACGGGTACCCATTTACTTGAAAAACAAATCAAATTCCTTAACTGGCTATTTTGAAAATTCTACATCCAGGCGGGATTTTGGCTTTCAAAGTTCACCTGCAATCATATCTCTAATTCCCATGCCCCTTACTATAGCAACAACAGCCCAGGACTCATCCCTCAACACTCCATGTAGCATCACAGCTGTAATTTAAGAAACTTCATTTAGGGGGTGGTTTCTCAGTCCAATTTCTATTTCTAATAATATTCTGTGACCTTCATCCAGGTTATGAACCCTTCAAAATCAGTGAATCCATTCTGAAAAGTGCAAAATGGGGTTTGAAAGCACAGTTTATTATGTCATCCCGGCCACCAATGCACTAAATTAAACAAAACCCAAACAGGTGACTGAAAGTATCCACACAAAAAGCCGGAAAGTCTCTGTGCAGGCAGGTGCAGCTGACCTGGCTGAAGTAAATTACTGAATTTCATACCAAGGCAGCAGTCCCTTGTAGACAGTATCTTAGAATTCATTAAGTTCTCAGGGCTTAGCTCTCTGCTCTCAGGGGACATTTGCTCTGCCCTCTTTAGAAAGGGTAGGCTGCTGAGGAGATAGCAGTTATATTTTGTGTGCTTCATTAGAGCAAGGAAATATAGTTCACTGTGCCCAAACAAATCCAAGCTGCTAATGGGCCAAGATATTGTGAATGTAGAGTCAGAATTGCCGGAACATCAGAGAACTGAAGGGGGAAAAAAACACCCTTAGGAACCAAAGAAATTGCATTTGTAAGCTTCATTTATATACCACATAGCAAGTGAATCAATAACTCGAAAATGTATAGTGAAGGCCAAAAAGGAGTTGATTGCAATCTTCAAAGAGTCGGCAAAAAGAAAAAGTAGCAGTGCAAATTAAACTCATTCAAAAGAGTAAAGACAGTTGGTTCAAACCTAAGAAGATTCAACTAGGCTGGCAAAAAAAAAAAATCATTATTCCTAGAAGAGATGACAGAGGAAAAATAATAGAATACGAAATGTGAATACCAAAAAAAAATTTTTTTTAAACCCACCCAGATGTTAGTTTTGAGAATTTTTTTTCACAGCATGATTCATAAGAATGCAGAATGATATGCTTCGAAAGGCTGATGAATATAAAAATAGAAGGTCATCATCAAGGTAAATAGAGTTTTAGCAATTAGGACAGGATCTGAAGAAATGAAAAATTACCATCTGAGTCTCTAGTTCTATGCTATTATCCAACGGTATAGCCAATTAAGTGTAAAAAACCATTCACATTTTATCATTCATTTCTTATTTATTTTTTAACTTGGACCTGTTTATACATCACTTTTAATTTCTACTTAGATATGCATCCTTTTCACCTGTGTGAATATTGTCACATAACTCATCAATAACTTTTTTTTTAACATACCTTTCCCATTCCACACCTTCTCTCCACTCTTTTGTCTCCCCTTCGCCCCCCTGCCCCTCAGTCAACTCTCAGGCATCTCTGGGTAGAATGTCCTGGGAATTCCCAAAATGGGAATTCCATCTGATCAGACGACTAGAGATCTTAACTAAAAGTATTTGCATTACAGTGTTCTCTTCCAGGGCCCTGGCCTTGAGTTCGAAGGGAGGTTTCATTCAATACCTAAGGATTGGGTTGGTTGACTAGACGACTAATAGGAATGATGCGGTCTGGTCTGTTGTCTCAGACTACATGCTTTCATTCGACCAGCTATCTCCTCAATACATGCCATTGGTGCATGAAAGACTGGCAAGGGCGCATCTCTCCAGCACTGCCCTGGAAGAGTAATGCAGAGCACGACGCAGACTGGCAGAAGCACCAACACCAAGGCTCATGTTCATGTTGCCATTGCATATAGTCTCTGTTTTAAAGAAATGGGGGAGAAAGTGTGTGCAAGGAAAAGTCCAACGTTTATTCATATAGGAAAAAAATCTGGTTGTATGTCATGTTAACAACTGCTAACCATCTGAGTGGCTCCTTTGCCCTGCACTGACAGAAGGAGAGGAAATTTGGAATGTCCAAAGGTACCGCTCACCCTGCTCCTCATTACGCTCACCTGTACAGAAAGAAAGCCAGTTGAAAAGGACTCGGAAAGAAAGATATACCCACTGCCCTGCGGGATTTTGCAGCATATCTGCAGCATAGAATTATAACCTTCCCTGAAGAACCACGTATCTCAGCAGCTGACTGAAACCATATTTGAACAGTTTCACTTCACCTGTCCTCCGCATAAAAGTGAAGTACCAGCCATGAAGGAAAAAAAGAAGTGTTGGTCTGAACACATGGTCCAACGATGAAAAGCCATATTTATGTCCCTGGCTATATACTTGTCTGTGTCAATATGTTTGTTTATATTTATGTTTATATGTCTATGGAGTTATACATAATGATTTTATGTATGTAAAATATTTTTATTTTTATGTCTATATTTTTGTTCTTTACATCAATATTTTATGAAGATATGATTTTAATTTTATATAAATGCATGTATATTTGTACAAATTTGCATCAATGTCTGCATCCTTATATATGTGCACATGTGTGTGTATGTGTAGGTCCGTCAAGTAAAATCACAGCATTCTCATGGTAGCTTCATCAAGACTCAACTGAAAAGGAATTTCTTCCATAAGGCAGTGGTATACAAGAAAAAAATGATTTAATAGACATCCTATGTGAAATGAGAAAACAATCTTTCATTGATTTAAAATCGAAGAAAGGAATATAAACTGACAGGTGTCATAGGTCAGGTTCCTCAAGAAACAGATTCTGACACCAAAATGTGTCTGCCTGACGTTTCTTGAAGAATACCTCTGGGGGCCACACCATTATAGCGCATGAGGGCAGCAAAAGAGGGCAGAGGGAGAAATTCAACTGCTGCTCGGTTTCAAAAAAGACCTCAGTTGACCCAGGGGAAGCTCTGGAGCTGGGGTGGCCTTTCAGAGATGTCTCAGATTGAGGCATGGGGATTGAGAGCCCTTGCACCTCTGCTAAGACCAGTCACAGGATGTTGGCTGCCCCCGGTGAAGGGGCATAACCTTGGTAAGGGGGCGCTATGCCTGGGAATGGACTCAGCTGTGAGCCTTCCACAGGGCTGCTCTCAGCAGACGAGGAAATGCCTGCTGCCTCTGGCCTGAAGGCAGGGTGGCTGGGCAGTGCACAACAGCATCACTAAGCTATTCATCGTCAGTCTCTCTCTCTCTCTCTCTCTCTCTCATGTTGGCTATTACTTGTTACTCCAAATTAAAAGTTCACTGTTCTACCCGCTATCGCTTCTAAACTTTGACTTTCTTTCTGATAACCTGGCTTCTCAGGTCATTGAGCCAACTGTAGTCCAGCTTTTTCATATAGAAAAGTGCCCTCGATTACTTTATAGAGCAATCTGGCTGGTAAAATGTTTGCCCACTTTGTGGAAAGGGTTTCAGTGCCTGCATCTATAAACCAGGGATGATAATAAAAGGACCTCCTTCATGGAGTGTTTGGAATAAATTAAATTATCCACAGAAAGAGTGCTTGTCACACTGTTTGGTATAACCAGTATTATTCTTTTTAGAAAATTATGAGCTCAATATTTCTTCATGGTTACTAATGCTTACTCAGAATCTGCTTCATGAGCCACTTCAAGGGTCAGAGTCAGGGACCTGCTCAGTCTCCCATATTTCAGGTTTCCACAGAAAACCACCCACCTCTTCCCAGGTGGTAGCCCAATGATTTCACACTACCTTTGGTTGACTTCAATGTTACCAATAAGAAAAAAGTTAAGTTTCTCCTCTATCCTTGTCGGGAGACATGGCTTCCATAGATAATTAAAAATAGCAGAAAAGATAGCATTAGGTCGACTCTTCTAAAATCAAAACTATCATCATTGGCAAATGTTCTTCAACCTTTAATTGCTCATATGTATTAATTCTATGCAACAGGTCAAGTCAATCAGATGCCTGGGGGCACAATTTGCAGAGAGTTCATCTAGGGAGGTTGCCAGGAAACCATATCACTCAAAAAGAAGATATACTGCAGCTGCTCTATTGAAAATTTCATACGGCCATGTTGTACCACTGAAACAATACTTGCTGGCTAAACTAATTATTTAGGCAAAAAAACTGTGGGACTTCAATCACTCATTCGTCCATGTGTGGGGGTGGACACTGAGCCACTCTCTGCAGGTGTTTCCTAACCAACTTCTTTGCTTGTGCAGCAAGAATGACCACCCACTTAGCAACTGACCTCAGCTTTCATGAGAGGATTCTTGCCTTATCTACATCTCACCTGTCTATAAAAGCTCATGGACCTATCCTTTATCTGCCCCCTAATATGTCTATACCCCAGGTGCTGTCATCGACCAGGGCCCTCAACTTTTTGCTCTCCACACTCACAAAGTCCTGATGAGAGAAATATTGCCCAGAATATCCTGAATGACATTTGATCATTCAGCCTTCACAAGCAAGGGCTCTTAATCTATTTGGAAAAAATTCAGGGAATATAAGAATCCAGTGAAGATGAATGCAGATTTTTGTGTTTATGTCCATGTGTGTATTTTTCTGGAGAGACAGTTTGATGCTGCTAATGAGGTTATTGAAGAACTTGTCATGGGTAGTTCTGCACAGTGGTTGTCGGTACAGAGCGCCCGAGTTATACCTCATTCTACTACTATGTGACCTTGGGCAAGTTACTTACCTTTTAGGGCCTCATATTCCTAATATGCAATGTAGGGATAATAACAATAGTTATGCCTGGGGTTGTCAGGCAGAGTAAACGAGATAATCTCAGGTATCTGAGTAAAGCACTACAAACAATGCCTGGCCATGGCAAGTGCCCCATTCATATTTTCCATTACTCTTCTTATTAAAGGAGTCCAGAACTCTCCAAAGATTCAGAAATGCTGCACTGGGTATTCTCGTTAAACTCTTAGGTGGAGTCAGACCACCAAATGACGTGATTTGCACGGTGTTCTTCCTGACCTGGCTTTTTTTTTGAGTTAGGCATTGGTATTATACCACTGGCCTTCATCGAGCGATGGTACAAGAGGCCAACCTCATGGCACCCACTACTTATCTACTGGCCCTGCCTGTCATCACATGGTGTTCTCTTTATGAGGCCTCGCAGAAGAAATCTCTCACAGGCAAGGATACAAGGAAGCTGCCCAGGTGAAGAGCTTGTGAGTTTTATTATCTTAGAGAGCCCAGACACCTTGTGATGAATCCCACTGCCTCTGAGAACCTGGGCACCATCTGAGGCCACCTCTAGCAAGGACTAGGGATCACGTGACATATACTTCCCTTCATTAAACCTATTCCTAATTTTCTAATTTTGTCGCCCATGTTTTCTCCTTGGCTCTTGTTCCCTCAGTTGTTATTTAATCCCGTTGTAATTTATGTGGTTTTATGAACCACATTAAATACACTGAGGAATAAAGTCATCATATACCTAAACAGAGTAACAAATCCATATAGAATGGATGAGTGTCTTGTTTCTTATTATGCTAGTTGCTCTGTTTTATGGGTGTTCTCCATCCTGTTTAAATGAATTTTGATCTTCTATTGTGAAAATATAAGAAGCTAGGTGGGGAATTAGTGGGTTGTAAGGAGATGAAAAAGCAATCAAAAGATTTCTAAGATACCCGGTGGTGATAGTTTTTAAAGCAAATAAAATTGCTGGATGAGTGTCTTGTTTCTTATTATGCTAGTTGCTCTGTTTTATGGGTGTTCTCCATCCTGTTTAAATGAATTTTGATCTTCTATTGTGAAAATATAAGAAGCTAGGTGGGGAATTAGTGGGTTGTAAGGAGATGAAAAAGCAATCAAAAGATTTCTAAGATACCCGGTGGTGATAGTTTTTAAAGCAAATAAAATTGCTCCTAGAAAAAAATATTATA
>NW_006431956.1:13498055-13516547 GCF_000325575.1 Pteropus alecto | reverse complement strand
AAAAAAAAAAAAAAAAGAAAGAAAGAAAGAAATCACTTTAAAATTAATCTTGTTTATTGTATCTTAGAAAGGCATTTCTTGCAGGGCTAATATATTCTTAATTCTTTGTCTAATAGAACTCTACCCCATTTGCTGCCTTTTTGAATATTAACCCTTCGGACATTTTATATCTGACATTCCAAAGATAGTGATCCTCAGGCTTCTTTTTTTCTTTTCTTCTTCATTTAAGCAGAGAATGGAAGCTGCTAGGTTTCCTTGAACAGAACATTTCAATTTCATACATAATCGAGTGGCCTTGTGTACAAAAGTGACTCTTAATAAGTCCAATAAAAATTCTGAAGGAAGTTTCTTGGATTCCCTCAGAAAAGCAGAAATTAATTAGTAGATCCTAATTCTTTACAAGAATATGCTAAGGGCAGTTTTTTTCTGTCTCTTAATAATCCTGTGGTAGCAGAAGCATTTTGCCTTCTTCATACTCTGTAGAATGACAGCCTGCTTTGTGACGTCCAAAAATCAGAGGGAAATTGGGAGAAACAGACTGAAAAATTATAAAAATGCATAGCAATTACAATAGTAATAGCTCACATCTGTGTTGCACTTTGCAGTTTATGAAGTGCTTTCATAAACATCATCTTACATAATCTTAATAAAAGCTCTAATGACAAAGTTTAAACTCCTTTTCTGATTTACAAGGCTGCTATGGGTTGAATTGTTTTCTCTAAAATCCATATCCTGAAGGCCTAACCCCCAGTCCCTCAGAATGGGACCTCATTTGGAGATGGGGTCTTTACAGAGGGTATTAGTTCAAATGAGGTCACTAGGATGGACACTAATCTAGTATGACTGGCATCCTTACAAAAAGGGGAAATTTGGAGACAGACACAGACAGAAGGAGAACATTGTATGAAGGTGAACGCTGAGATCAGGGTGGTGCTTCTACAAGCCAGGAAACACCAGAGACTTCCATCAAACCACAGAAGTTAAGCAAGAGGTAGGAAACAGATTCTCCATCAGAGCCTTCAGAAGAAACCAATCTGCAAACACCTGGATCTTAAACTTCCAGCCTTCGGAGCTGTGAGACAATAAATTTCTGTTGCTGGAGCTTCTCTGTTTGTGGCACTTTGTTACAGCAGCCCTAGCAAATTAGTGCAAAGGCTCTTCGTGATCTGCCTTGCTCTTTTCTCTCTGGCATCATCTCTCATCCCTCTTTCCAATGGACTCTATGCTTTAGCCAAACTGGACATCCTTCCTAGCCAGGACTTTGTCTGCCTACACAGAATTTATTAGCTATTGTTACAACGCTAATTCATAGAAGTAGAATGTTTGCCCAGCAGGGATGACTACACTTTTCAGAGTTTTTGGGAAGCCATAAACTACCCTTTCTTTCTAGTTTCATGAGATAGACAACAAACTCTAGGGAGCCTATACTCACCCCACCATTAAGTTTCTGCTTGGCTCATAGCAGAAAATTGCTAAATTTGTGTGGTAGCCTATGTCTTTAGCTCCAACAATTTGGCTTACATCTTTTATTAAAACACCCTGAGGTAGCATGGAGCAGTCAGGGGGTCAGTTACTCCAGCTCATGGATGGAGGTGGTTTAAGACAGGAGGATGGCAGGTAGCTCCTACAAATGGTCCTTTGCCAGATGTTCTCTGACAGTCCTTCCATCCAGATGTAGGGTCTCTGTCCCCATCTTGAGTCAGGCTGAGTGTTGTGATCATCAGACCATTAGATTACAGAGTGCTAGTTTCCAGGCCAGGCCTTAAGAGACTGGCAACTTCCTCTTCCTGTCTCACATTTTCTTCCCACACCCTGATGGAATGTCTTTGACATCACACTCCAGAGACCACTATTCTAAAGGAAGAGGCAAAACTAAGAATACAATTCTTTTCATGGGTACCCAGTTTAACTTGTAGCTGAATTACAAGAGTCATAACTTCCCAGAATGCTACCAGTGGCAGTGACCTGAAGGTCTTCCCATATATTGCTGCCCTGAGTTTAAATCTCCTTCTGTTGTTGAAGAGAATGGGTGGGAGTAGAAAGTACAGATGCTATTCACCTGCTAAGATGAATGACAACCTCTCCCCTAACTTGGAATAACAGAACCATGAGTTCCGGAGTCAGGCATATATAAGTGTGGGATCAGACATATTTACTAATTGTGTATCCTAGAGAAAGTTGCTTAGTCTCTCACAAATTCAGTTTCCTTCTTTCTGAACTAGAGATATCTTCGGGTGGTTGTGAGGAGTAAGCAGATAATGAACATAAAGTGTCCAGTGGCGCCAGGAATATGAGTGTTTAATAAAGACCCCCCCTGTCATCATCCAGGGGGGCCAAGGTTCTTCCCTCTCAATCCCTCAGGCCTCATAATAACCTTATGTCTTCCCAGGCCCCACAAAGGGAAGGATGACATGTCTGGAATATTCTAGACATGATAACATGGCCAATATTTGTATTCAAATATACATTTTACGAAATACTTAAGCATTGTACTCCACTCCTCCAAGGAAGTATGCCTGAGTAAGGCTGTCATGGGCACAGCCGTTTTGAAATCCTGTGGGCATCTGGCTGAAGGCCGGAACTCTGGAGCCGCTCTGCCCTGCAGGGTATCGGGGGGACACATGCGAGACACACATGGCAGGCAGCCTCTGAGCAAGGCAAAGCGGGTGTTATTATCTCTATCGTACAAATAGAGAAACTGAGGATTAGAGAGGTGAAATGACCTAGACGAGGTCATATAGAGATTACGAGGCAGGCCTAACAGAACCCGGGTATTCTGGGTTTACAAGCTAACACACCACTGTTTGGGGGGAAGCTAAGCTAAAATCTTTGCACAAAATGTAACAAGATGGAAATAATTTTATATTCCAAATTTCCTTTGGAACATATCTAGGTAAGAAACAGGAGTAGAAGCTGAGGCTTCCAAGAGGACTAGTGAGGGGGAAGGGGAAGAATCTGCTTGTTCTGTAAGTGGTGGTGGGAGGGAGAGATCAGGAGTGAGTGAGGTTCAGCCAGGGAGACATAAGAGGGCGGTCACCTCCTGAGTGACCCCTCCTTATAGCCCACAAATCATCAATAAAAACAGGAAATGTTATCACTGGGGCTTTTCTTATAAAAATTGATTGGGAAGAGGCTGTGTTTGGTGACCTGGCTGGACCAGGTGAAACGGAAGCCACCTCACAGGCCCAGAACCCTGAGACCAAGGCTTCCCAGGCCTCCCACAAAGGACTTAAGGGGTGTCACAACCTGAGAAACTGAGTCAGGCCAAGTATAAGAAGCTCTCCAAAGGCTAGGAGGCCCCCGGACCTTGTTACAAGTGGTAAAATCAAGCGATATTCAAGAGACAATCAGATAAAAGAAGATGCCTTTATATATTCATCATCAAAAGAAACCTGTACGTTATACATTAACATCGGCATACGTTTTCCAGGGCATTTTCAGATCTTCCAGGATCCCTAGTTCCCAGGTTAAAGTATTAATTACGTGTTCATTTTTGTTTAATCACCTTTATATGTCAGGCTTATTCTACATCAGAAAAGTCATGTATTCCATGTTTATTTCAGAAAGTCTAAAAATTTGACAGAATGAAAACCGAAGCATGTCTTACATACGAAATGACTCACGGTTGTTAACAAAAATCAAATTCTCCCTAAAATAGATAACTGCAATTTTGTCAACTAACTGAAAACATGAACAACAGCTTTTTCTGCTTTTGCAAGCAAAAGCCTGAGGAAATATGTGTTGTTTAGTGAAAACTCGAGCTTCGCTTGGTCCCTCATAAACAGAAGGAGGTAGAAAGCAGAACCAGTTGAGGCAGCTTCCTTATTACACAACTTATCCACAAATCATGTTACTATATGAAAGATTTTTACTCCCCCAAAACATTCATTTCATATGTATTCGGATATTCCCCAAAGTATTGGAATACATTCTGATCATGATAACGGCCGTCAGTAAGAAACAAGCCCCTCAGAAGGACAGGACAATAGCTAAGGCCCCCCTTCAAAGAGCAAGCACCTAAGTAGATGGGCAGAAACGTATTTCTCTCTGCACTTTGGTCTATAAATGCGTGGTTTAAAAGCCAGTTAGGAAGCAATGTTTAAGAAGCTCTAAGAATTCTGTGATCTTTCATTGTTAAAGGATGTTTTTTAACATGCAGACCATTTGAAAACCCAATAATTTCTTCTTAATAAGCATTTGCTTACTTTTAAAAGCAATGATTTTATAATAACAGCCAAAATGCCTTTGATAAATGACTATTAAAATTAATTTCACCTTACTCGAACTGTGGGGAGAAAAGGTCAAAATGAAATCATCTCCTTTGCTTTTAAGTGCTTTTACTGACAGAAGCCTAAATTACCTCTGTCAGCTTTGAGCCCACAGCGCACACAGGCGTATGTGCCGTATTTGTCCATGGCCAGCCTGTGCTGTAGGTCAGAGGGAGGCAGCAGTAGCTCTAGCACTGAGGAGAGCAAGAACACAGGCCCAAACAGCAGGTGCTTCCACACTATACACTTTATACGCAAAACTGTGCATGGATAGGTACTATCAGCATGTTTCAGGCAGCAAGTTGCTGGCCAAGGCACTGCTTCCCTTGCCAAGAGCATGCTCAGTAGAAGTGCATTTAATAGTGCTAAACCTTCTCTGAATGGCTGAATGTTCTCCTGGAAGATATGTTCTCCTGTGCAAACGATCCAGGAAGAAAACAGTACCACGACTGGAAAATGGAAAGAAGGCATAAACAGAAATGTGGCTACTGGCTCACACAGACCTCCAACCCTCAGCCAGGGCGTCATTAGCACCGTAGGATAACCAAGGAGGCAAAGCACCAAACATTTTGGACGCAAGCGACTTAGGGCCAGCCCAGGAACTCCAGGTGTTGATGACAGTGCCTGACTAGGACACCCTGTGAGCTGCTTTTCCATGAATGGCACAGGGTTCCCTGGGCCAGCCATGCTCACTTGTGAAGTTCTCCTTGTGGCCACAGTGGGGAAACTGAATATTGATTGTTAAAAGTCTCACCCCGATGGTAGAATATGCAGAGTGATGGGAAGAAAATGCGCACAATTATTAGTAAATAGGAGAACTATGCACAAAACTCCCCTCGTTTTTTTCATGATATGATCTGGAGCTTAAACAACCTTGCATACTTAGTGTCATCCCTTTCTCCACATGGAAAGTGATGGTTTCTGGCCAATCACTCAACACATTGGCTTAAAAAAAATGTAAGGCACCAGGAAATACAGCTAAAGAATACCCACTGGCTCCATGTCAGCCTAACAGTGGTTCAGAGAAAAGGAAAGCAAACTATTTTTATGGAAATGCAATTCTTTAGAACAGAGCAGTTATAAGGCCAAGGAAACTTAGAATTTTTACCTACATCCATTCTCATTTTAAGACAAAAAGAGTACGAATAGAATGATATTGTAATAGTAATGACTTTCAAATAACATCCATTTGAAAAGGGCTAATATATGAAAGTTTACTATAATAGAACTAAATTAATCATATTGTTTAAAGTTCAGAACAGTGTATTCCTCACTTTGTAAACAGATTCTCTGTAATTCTCCTTAAATAACCAGCTTCTGTAAGCATCTAATGCATCACTTGGCTCTGAAAGTATAATTTACTTACAACCATTCTGGAATAGCTATGGCAGAAAGTGAAAAGGGTTGGCTTTTTCCTAACCCTGATGACAGGTTAAATGTTTCTTTTACCCTCTAGTGTTCTAGTTTGCCAAGATAAAACATATCATAAAACGATTTAATTCATTTCTATTTTTGTATATGTTTGAAATTTTTCAGAATACAAAGTTTTTAAAAGCAGCATTCAAAGATTCAACTGTTATTATGACCAGCTTAAGGATGTCTTCATCAGTAAACCAAATTAACAAGACTCTCGAAAGAAAGCTATGCAGCAAGAGATATACAGATCTCACAAATAGTCCCTTTTCCTTCATGTTACCTAGTAGTACAATGAGAAAAGGTCATTTTATTCTTCAAAAATGAGCTATTTTCACCAAAAGAAAGTTTCTGCATGACATTCACTACAAATATCATCAATATGATCATTTATTGACAACTCAGTGTTAAAGAAATATATGCTTCAATGCCTAGAACTGAAGTTGGCCTTTTCTCAGCAATGAATTAAGGGTCAGTGGAGTCATAAATATTTAAAAGAGTAAATGAAATCTAGAATGCTATATTTTGATAGCATTTGCTAGGTTGTTATGATGGGCTAGGTACCTTGCTAAGGGCTCTCTCCACTTTATCTCATTGAATCTTCACCAAGATCCTGTGATGTAGACACTATTTTTTTAACCAGAAGAGAAAAACAGAGTTTCGTTTTTATTTCCTTAACTGACAGTTAATTAAAAAGCAAATTCTGCCTTCAATATTGTGTTACAGTGATTTAAATAGTAATTTTATTGGTAATTGAAAGTTCATGTGGTTCTCTCAATTTGAAAAAGGAAATCCAAGATTTTAAAAAATATGTACTCTTTGTGTTTATATATGACAACGTGCAAGTGCTCATATGACAGTTTGGCAAAGATGCTACAGATTTTTTTAAGCTCTATTAAAAAATTATTGTCACCCCAATTGTATAGGCGAGTCTTAGAATTGTACGGAAAACTGAGTCCTAGAAAGTTTAAGTAAACTTACCCGATGTCTTTCAGATGCTGAGAAGCTATACTGGGTTAGGATTGCAAAAACGTTTGAATCCGGAGCCTACATTTTAAGGAGGTTCTGAACTATATGACTACAGAAAGAGAGAAGCTTAGAAATGGCAGTTTTCTGTTGCAGGTGATTAGTGTACTGTATAATCCCAGATTACTCACACAGAGATCTGCTTTCAGAAATCAAGATACAAAAGTTAAATTGCCAAAGATTAAAAACAATGCTGGTAAGAATCTAAGCCTCTATATCTTGGTGATTTAACTAAGTCCAGTGTAACAAAATAATAATAATAATAATAAACTTTAATAAAGTAGAAGTCATTCCTCTTTTCTCTTATAAACTTATTTGGCAATCAGAGGAAAAGAAATAGAAAAAAAAAGTTTTTTCATTTGGTCTCAGTAAGAGTTTTATTACGAATTAGAGAGATATAAACAGAGCTTTGCATTATCCTGGTAATTCAAAGTTCATTTACCTCCTCACACTGTGAAGAAATTGATCAAAAATAGGCCCCTGTGACCTGCAGCCCATCTCCGTCAGGTCACTTAGTTCGATGGCCATCTGAAGCCTCAAGTAAAAAGACCTTAAGAACTGTAATAACAAGTCACTCAGCTTTATCTAAAATGTGCCTCTGATTGTTCAGTTATGAAAGAGTATAATTTGGTTGTTTTGTCCTTGGTGCTTTCTCCCTGTCCCTGTCCTGACCCAACCCGACAGAGCTGGCTCACAAGTGCTGCATGTGGTAATTAGCCATGTAAATGAGTACTGCGAGGAAACCACTGTCCTCAAAATGTGCACACATAATCGCACTCAACTATTCCTATTAAAATCCCATCAGAAAGTAAATCGTGTGTCACCTGACCTTTCATTAATTGACCGAAAGCTCCACGTGGGAGAGGACGGAAGTGGAAGCAAAGGTTGATGCCACAGCAGGCGCTTTACAAAAGAACTATCGGATCCCTGTGAAGCCTTGGTAGGAAAAGTTAGGACTAAACTTTAAACGGGTGTTAGGGGACTCACACCGTGTGGGACGTAAAAGCCTGAGCTGCAGAGTTATGTCCCTGTAGCCCAGAGGCTGAGAGACCTTGGTCAAGGCCTTTCCTCAACTGGAACAGACTGGACTCCTGGGTGAAACGAGGCCTGTGAATTCCATGAGGAATTCCAGCACAGACTGTCCATTTTTGCTATTCTTGGGCTGTCTACAAATGGCGAGAAAGGGGATTTAATTTTTCTCAAAGTAACCGATTATGTTTGAAAGAAGATTTACCAATGACAAGATGCTAAACACGAGACCAACAGCCTTTTCACAAACTTCTGTCCTGAAGGATAGTCTCCGAAACGATTACGATGGATTAACATTTTTAAAATTATTTGTTTCATCAGTCACTTTTGAAAAGCAATATCAATCAAGGAAAACTATTTCTGTTTCAGAAATACAATATATATATGGCACATTGAATTTGGAACTTGGTCAGCATGATGGATTTGGGTTTGACGCGATCTGGTTTTCTTGCAACTCCTTGCAATATCTGTTGCAATACTAGTTTATCTCATCTCCGAGCCTCTGACTATGCCATTTCTTTTATCCCAAACATTACCTCCAACCCTTCCCTTTGATTTACTCCACCTCAATGGTGTGTCTTCTAGGATCCTTCCTTGACCCTCGAGACTGGGATAGGTGACTTCTTGCAAGCTCCTGAAGACACCTGTGTTTCCCACATCTGTACCTGCATGGCCCAGAATTGTGAGGCCCTGCTTGCTTCTCCTGACCTTCCTATGCACTGTCAGGGGAGTTTCTGTACTGTATCCCAGTACCCAGCCTCATACCAGACATAGCAGCAGGTAACCAGCAGTTATCGAAAGCTGAATAACATAAATCTCTTAGAATCTCCTATCTTCTCACTCTATTGTCAGACAAGAGGATTTGTAAACTCTGTATTTAAATTACCCCAGAGAATCAATGTGAATAGGAAACATTTGGAAATATAAAATAATTCATAGAGATCAGGAAATAGCTTTTTTTCATAATTAAAAAATATGTTGAACTTCCCCTTTTACTATTTTTATAGGATTGCTTGTAATACAAAAATGATTCAGAGATCCATTTTAATTTCTAAAATGTTACTAGAAAGAAAAAATATCATGCTATTAAACTATAACATTTTTTAAATGTCTCTAAAGCAGAAAACATGTTTTTTTCTTCTCTCATTGTCATACTCAGCCTCCTCTATCCAGGACCTGTGAGCAGCACACAAAGACAGCTGTCATGACCATTAAAGGCTAAGTGTTGATGACTGGAAAATATTCTTCCTCATAGACATTTAGACTTGTGAGCAGCATAAGCAGAAAGTGCAATTCCATGTGATCAGGTGCAGTAGAGTTTCAGTCACTATGCCTGCTGATCTGAGCCCCTCATTCGGCCTTTCGTTTACTCTGGTTAAGGAATTTTCAATCCTCCGCTAGAAAACAAGGCTGTAAAAACTCTGCCACTTCTCCTGCTTGCAAGCTCCCTTCCTAGTCCCTATGTTTGTTGCATGTAACAAGGATGGCATTACAGTACTTATTTAGCAATATTGTGACTAATATTCTTTTGATTATTTCTGAATATATTTTTAAGCTTTTGGAGAGGTAGAAATGGTATTTGATGGTTATCATAACAGTAGAAAAATCCAAGATGAGAGAATAATGCATGTCTAAATAGTAGAACTTGTAGTGATAGAGGCGTGACCATCCTGTGCTGCGAGTCATCAAAACTGAGTTGCTAATCCTGGTTCCCATTTACTCTTCTCCACTCCTCACCCTACCTGGAATGTTCTCCTCCCCATCTTCCTATCACTTCAAACTCTTGCTCCTTATCCACTTTATCCAAATCCATTTGACCTCAAGGTCAAGGTCAGGCATTGTTTCTCCCTTCCCAGAGACTTTCAGCTAGAAGGAATTTATTTCTCTCTGAAGTCCTATAAGAACTTTATCAGTACCTCTGTTTGCCCCAATATTTATTCATTCAGTCAATGTTTACAGAAGGTTTATTACCCCTGACAGTTCTCACTACTTGCTTTGTAGTTTTATGAGGACACATATTTTAATCTCCTTTACTAGAGAGAAAGTTCCTTGGGGGCAAGTTTCGTGTCTGATTAATTTTGTATCCTGCAAGGCAGTCTTTGGTATGGACACTGTTAGTTGCCTACCCAGCATCAGTTTCCTCCTATTTCTTCTTTTCCAATGGAATTCCAGAGCTATTCAGGTTTTTTTTTTTGGTATTTCCTTCCTTCCTTCCTTCCTTCCTTCCTTCCTTCCTTCCTTCCTTCCTTCCTTCCTTCCTTCCTTCCCTCCTTCCCTCTCTCCCTCCCACCTCAATCTCCTCCCTCTTTCATTCCTTTCTTCCTTCAAGTTATTCAACAAACACTTACCAAGCTAGGTATTTTCCTGGGTGCTAAGGATAGAAAACAGAATTCAGAGAAATGGTCTTATTCTTGGCAGATCGTTGGTTGAGATTTTTAATGGCTCCTCCAAGATCCCCAAACCTAACTAAGCTCAACTTCTTCATAAGGAAACTGAAGGCTTAAGGTTAAATAGCATGTCCAAGTTCAGAAAGCTAGTGGCAGAGAGGAGCTGAAAGCCAGATACACAGACATATGTATATGTGTGTGTCTATATCTGTATGCACATGTATATGTGTATGTACTTAATTTAAATTCAGAGCTGAAAAAGAAAAATAGATTCGAATTTTAACACAGTCCAGTCCCCGCCCTCCAAGAGCCCACAGTCTAGTGGGAAAGGCAAATGTTTTTAATTATGAGACTCTTTGGCACATGTATGCCCAGAGCACAGAAGAGAGGTCCTCCTAATTCTTGCAGGGACAGGCTCTGGAACAGCTTCTCGGGGCAGGTCACTCTGGAGGTAAGTCCTAATGGTTGAGTTAGATACATAGGGGAATAAGGACTATTTTAGGTAAAGAGTCCAGGGCTCTTTGTCACCTTTGGGCTCCTTGGGGGCAGCCTGAGTGTGGATGGATATGCCAAAGCATGCCAGAAGTGTTCAGATCACAAAGGACCTTTCATATCAGACTAAGTAGTTGTTACTTTATACTACAGATGAGAAGAAGCCTTCATGGATTTTAAGCAGGGGGATAATCAAATTTTCATTTTAGAAAGATCACTCTGATAGCAGGTGGAAGAACAGACTGAAAAAGGGCCAGCCCAGAGACAGCGAGATTCGTTAGAAAGTGTCTTCTTGTTTTTTAAAACTTCAAGCAAGGAATAATGGAGGCAGTGGGATATACCAAAAGGAACAGGTTTGGAAGTTAAAGGGGGGTTTTAAAACTTGGTCACGTAAGAAGGTTCATGACTTATTTTTCCTATTATATATATTTTCCTTTTTTTATTATTTTTTTGAAATAATAATTTACTATTCACATGAGTGTGCATTAAGTGATTACCTCAAGTGAAGTGAAAAGCTATGAAAATCCTAGAAAGCATAAACATATAAAAGGTATTACAACATTAATATTCAATACACAGTAGAGCTTTTAAAGGAGAGAATGAACATAAAATAACAATGTTGACAATTATTCAATACCAAGGGCTCATCTGAGAACTTGCGGTCAATTTAACTTCTGGTTAAGTATCTATTGGTCACCTGGCCTTGACTAAAAACATTCACACTGTGTGAGCATTATGTAGTAATGTCCTGAACAAACACGGGAGGCTATTTATACTGACTAGCTTAATGGGGTTCTTATCCTGGAGAAGTGCTGGAGCTGACATCCCAACTAATTCCAGACGGACAAGAGAAGGAGGAGAAAGAAAAGGTGAAACTTACATTTTTGAAAAAGGGGGAGAAATATATATATATATTAGTCTTAAGCATTTAAACACCAGGCAATTATAATTTGATGGCTTACTTCTGCAGGCTCTGGAAGTCCTGGGCAGTGTTTACTAATTCTAGAGATCTTTGATTCAGCTCTCATAGTACATTAGATCAGACCAAAGGGAAAGACAAGACTAATAAAAAGTATCATCTTTCTGGTCCCAAAACAGAAAGCAGACATATGCCAGGAAAGTTATGGTATGAAACACTGAATAAAAGTATTTCTTCTATAAGCAGATATGAATATTAACTGCAGCATTGTTTATGATGGTAAAAAGCTGGAGTCCAAGTTTATATCAACTGCAGGATGGATAAATAAATTATTGGATAATCATACAATGAAATACCATGCAACACATAAATGCGAATGAATCTGAGGCTTGTGTATCACAAGAGACTAAATATACAAACAGACAATGGTTGGAACATACATAATGACAGAACTCTGACCCACAACCTGCAGCCACCCCTTATGTCCAGGAAACAGGCCCGAAGCAAGTCAGACCTCTATCTTTTGTGACAATCCAAAAGGCTACACAGTAACTTTTGTAACAACTGACCCCAAAGAGCCAAAACTTGATTAAAAACATCCCTAATTTTGTCCCACTTCCAACACAGGACCATCCGGAGAAAGCCATATATTCATCCCTAAATACAGAGGATGCCCCCTTCCAGTTAGCCCACCTACAGCCTCCCCTTGCCAACAATAGCCAATCAGGGCACAGCTGAAGCCGCCCCTCTTTCTCCACCATAAACCTCTAATATCACTTGACAACACCAATATAGTATCTGAAGCTAATCTAGCAAAATACCAAGTTTTGACAAAACTGCATTATAGGTTCATAGCTGTTACTTTTTAAAGTTCTATGTACTTAAAACTTTAATGACACCAAAAAGAAGGGGCAATGGTAATGTGTCCAATTATGAAATAAAAATGTTTCTTATGCAGCAAATCATGCTCCCACCTGACACAAATACAACCTCAGCTAAGATTCATAGTCAGTGACTTTTTAAATAGATAGACAGAAAGCAAGTATTTTCTGTAATTCAACTTCCTTTCCAACCCACAAGAATGGCAGAACATTGACAGTTTTCTCTTTTTTTTCTTTTTCTTGGCTTTGTTATTTTCTTTTAGTGACTGTATAAGTGTGCACATATGAGCCTTCATATGACCTCTTGTGACCTCGTCACCCTGTTCCTCAATTACATATGTCTTTCAGGCATCTTTTTTGCTTTTTAAAAATGGCATATTCCTTTTTCCAAGTATAAGAATAGTATGTTCATCAGAGAAATTTTAGAAAATACAGGATATGTACAAAGAAAGAAAAAGCACCCATAGTCATACCATTCAGTACAGAAACTAATAAACATAACATTTTTCTAGTAATTTTGTCTATACATTTTAAAATAATAGATAAGTCTTTAGATTTTATTAATATTAATATTTTATTGAGATACTATCATAAAGTAATATCTAGACCACATAGGCCCCTTATGGTATATACAATTGTCACCTAGAAGAAGAGGTTGACATAGGAGACTATTATAAATAAATGTATGAAATAAATATGTAAATAAAGCAATAATGAATTAAGCACAGAAGTATCATCATCTACATTTTCATAGAAGAAAAAGTCTTCGGTGCATACACATTTTCTTATACATATACACTCAATAATTCCCCAAAGCTCATATATTGGGCACTGACTAAATTCCTTAAGGAATCAAGTTATAAATTACAGTGTTCCCAATGTCCTTTAGGGAAGAAAATGAAGGCAGAAGACTCACCATCAAGCTTAGTATCAGGGACTCCTATATCAAGAAGACATGATTTGGATTCAGGCTCAGAGGAAACCAGGTTATCATCTTTAACGTTCTCTCTTAAGAATCTGGGCACTGATCCAATATCATTCCTCTACTTAATATTTGATCTTTTTCTGAACATGACCTGCCCTATAATTTTAAAAGAAATCGTTAGAGTTCTTTATCTGACTCAGTGAAAGTCATTTTGATTCAATGTTACTTTCATAACATTATCTGATATGTCCGAGGGATAATTATGTTTTATAGGTATAGAAGTTATAGAAGTTAACAAGTTTATAGCATAAAATGGTTTAAATTAAGACTATATAAAATACAGGGAGAAACCACTGACTAGTAAAAAATACTCTGTGGTGCAAATGTCTTGCAGTACACACCAGTTACATCAAAAGAAGAAAATGCAGATTTATCTCATTTTAATGCAATACTTCTAGGCTGTTCATTTAATCATCCCAAAGCTCCAAATGATATGAAATACTAGCAGGACCTAAAATGTTGACTCTATCATAAACTAAGCTTAAAATCTTAAACTTACTCAAGCGTTTAGTCTGTTTAGTCGAAGTGATAGAATTTATGTTGGTCATTCATTTTGTATGAAATGTTGATAACTCTCACACGGTACAACACATGTATGGCTTAGCGGGTGAGGAAGGTCAAAGGTCTAGGTGCAGCTCTGACCTCTCTTCCCACTGCCTGCTACACACCTGCTCCTGCCTGTCTTAGAGACACCTCCAGCTTAGGGTACTTGAAACCGAACTTGCTATCTTTCCCCAAAAGCCTTCTCTGCCTTCCAATCTCCATCTATGGCATCACCACCCTTTCAGTTTCCCTGACAACAACAAAATAAGTCCTTGGTTCCTCCTCTGAGTGTTGTTTTTCTAACTCTCCATCTCCCATTCCGTCATTCCGCCCGTTAACTTATGAATCAGCAAAGCTTATTGATTCTACCTCATGAATGTCCCTCAAAGCCAGACCCCCATCATCATCCCGCCTTCACGCCCATGGCCTCGCCCACGGCCTTCACTCAGTTCCCTATCGGTGAGCTAACCAGCGGCTACAGCTCCTTGCCAACTCACTGCCTGGAGGTCCTCCCCTCTTCACTCCTCACTCTGCCCCCGGAGTCATCTTATATAAAAATTGATCTCATCATGGGAATCTTCTTAACAATGTCTGTTAGCTCCCCACTGCCACTCGTCATCATTTGACTCCAATCCATTTTGTCAGCTTCGTGTTCTGCATAAAGTCTGCCCTTTACATTTGTAGGGCCCAGGCAAGAGCAGAAATGGAGGCCCATGTACCATATGTTTGAAGATAAAAACTTATCAATTAAGCGTATAAATGATTAAATAGGCTTAAGCCATCTATCTTAAATATAACTGCTTAAAGAACTTGGAGACCTGGGGTGAATCTAGAATTCTTGGACTTATCTGAGTCTCACATGGGACCCAGCGGCATAGGAAAGCTCTGGTCCCCAACGTGCACCCTCTCCCCTTTTCTTCCACTCCTGGTTTCCCTCCACATACAATCTCGTGAGCAGGCTGAGAGACAGCTCAGCTGCCATCAGAGCTCAATCACATATCCCTGCAAACAGCCACCTCTGGCCCCACCTCAGGCCTTGAGATGCTTAAGTTCCTCATGCGTCCCCACCTGCAAGAGAACTGCCAGCAGAGGAGGTCTGCACAGACCATGGAAGTGAGCCTGGGGGCCATCCAAGCAGGCCACTCTGGGGTCCCTGGCAGCTAGAGCATAGGCAGCATGGGCTCCAGGTTGGCAGGCTACCTCCGCCCCATGAACCTGTGGCCAGACTGACACCCTCCAAAGAATAGGAGCTGGAATAAGGGTGCTTGTTGCTCAAGTCTAAGGGCAGTACAACTGACCCTTGAACGTGAGTTTGAACTATGCAGGTCCACTTATACGCTGATTTTTTTCAATAAATACCTTAAATGTACTTTCCATTCCTTATGATTTTCTTACTAATATTTTCTTTTCTCTAGCTTATGTTATCGTAGATATACAGTATATAACACATGTAACATACAAAAATAACGTGCTATTCAACTTTATGTTATCAGTAAGCCTTCCAGTCAACAGACGATTAGTAGTTAAGATTTGAGAGAGTCAAAAGTTATACATGGATTTTCTACTTGCGGGGGGCTTGGTGCCCCTAACCCCCACATTGTTCAAGGGTCGACTGTACTGTTCTCCAGCACACCACACACACCAGCAACACAGAATGTCTCTTGATTTCTGGAATATATCTGGTCCTTTTGCCTCCTCTTGTCTAGACAAGCTGTATGTAAAGTCTTTTCTCAGGGAAGTTAGACACATCTTTGTAGTTCCTTTTTTATATTTCTAATGCTCGTCTTCCCTAGTGGACTCTGAGACCTTGACTGTTCCCTCCTCTTCTTTAAATCTCCCCAGTCTTCAGAAATGCTCAGTACATAATACCCTTGATAACCGTGTGATGAATGAACGAGGAAATTAATTAATGAATCAATCAATCCTATCCTTGTCTCCAGCCCATCCCTCAACTTCCATTCTCATTATTGGATTTCTAAATCCATCAGGGGTTCCAGATGGAAAAAAATAAAATAAAACTCAACTCCATTGATAGGGGTGAAACAGTCTTTTACTCAAGGACACAGAGGCAAGGGAAACTAGAAACATTAAAAGAGGAATATAGATCCTGAAGAATTATATTGTCACAACGTATAATTCTTCATTATGTCATAGGATTATTTCTAGAATGAGGCAGAGTGAAAAGATTGCTTTCATTCTCTATTAAATTTTTTCTACAATATCCCTAATAGTTTGTAGAGTGTTCATTCTAAATTAACAGCATGGCATGACATGTCATAAGACGGTGGTGTGTGGCCTACCACCCAGAGGATTATGTTTCTGCATTTAGAAAATGCGAGTGGTAACAGAACCTTCCTACTTACCTCTAAAGGTTAGTATAAGGATTAAGAGGGTCTATACCACCCAAGTGCTTAGAACATTGCCCAGTGCTCATATATGTTAGCTAATCTTCTTTTCCCGAAGATTTTTCCTTCTTTCTTCTTAAGAGAGTCAATCTTAAAACTTCTCATCTCAGGAAAAAAATGTTTGTGACTACATGAGGTGAGGTGAGGTGTGTTAACTATTGTAGTGATCATTTCATAATATATATGTATAACAAATCATTATGTTGTATACCTAAAACTAACACAATGTTGTACGTCAATTATATCGCAAATAAAAAAAAAAGAAAAAGAAAAAATAATACTATGGACATGAAGATGATAGCATGCCAGTCATTAAGAGCATCATCAGAGATTCTGATGCATGTAAAGAATTTTATGATTCTCATTATACCTACTAAGGATAGTGAGTATTTCTATTATCGACCTCCAACCGTCAGTGTAATAAATACTTTACAATTCGCTTTGCCAGCCAGCTTTGATGTTATACGATTTAGATTATTTTTAAATTTGGGATCTTCTATTTTTTTCAAATTTTACACATAAAATGAGATTCTTCTAATATTTACTAACATTTAAATCACACTTTTTAAATTCACATAGTTTAAAATCCACAAAATTTGACAGGGTTCTGTATTTTTAGATGCTTTCTTAAATTTTCAACATCTTGGCTACACTGCCAAGCTCTATATCGTAGAAGTAAAAAAGACAATTTGCAAAGGCACGCAGAGGGTGTAAAGGAAGAAAGGAAACAATTAGAAGAGACAGGCTAGCCGTGGACCACAGCTATGTCCTCTTCCCCTGGGGCACACAGCTGGACTCCAGTCTCAGTTTCCTAACAAGTGACCGAACTCTGGCCAAGGAAACGTGAGTCACAAGTGATGTGTGCCACTTCTAAGCTTGGCCCTGAAACACATGCAATCCTCCGTGCCCTCTCTCCTTTCACGGTAATGTGGAATCCTTGTATTAAAAATGCCAAAGCCGAGAGATGAAAGAAAGCTGGATCTCTTAATCATTGTTTGGAAAGGTGCCACCCACTAATTAGGAACACACATGATATGACTGAGAAATAAACTTCTATTGTGTTCGGTCCTTGAGATTTCAAATTTATCTGTTGTACGGAGGCCAGGGTTACCATACATAATATAAACATCATAAAAATATCATCAAGAAGCATCGCTACCCTTGATACAGAAATTAGTGGCTTGGATTGGAGCAATAAGTTTTAGGGAATTTAGCAGCAAAAACGTTTACTTTTCCTTTTCTTACTCAAACTAATATTAAAAGTTTGCCTGCATTTCCTAAATCAAAACCTCTGGCACAAGGAAGTAATTCAAAAGCATGCTATTTAAGGAGGAGAAACAATTAGGTTCTATTATTCACTGCAGAAACTCTACAAATTAGGTAATTTATATTTATAGTATTATATTAGGAGAGAGCTTTAATCAACCTGAACTACAGAGGAGGCAAAGCTATGTCTTTGAAAAACATCCCTGAAATAGATCTAACAATGGCATAAGAGATATCATAACCATACCTGATAGCATCATTACAATAATATCTCAGCACTTACGATGTACACTTCTTTAGAACTTCTAAGCACTTGTGGACTCTATCAAGGTGATGAAAGGAGAGAAGGGTTGATCACAGAAAGAGTACTGGGTTGATAATATGCTAATTTCTGTTGTCACATTAAGGAGTGTCTCAGACCTGACCAGAAGTATCTTGAATGTGCAGCGCTAATATCGCCAGTCATAAAAAGGTGACTTGTATCCCATAACCAATATAATCCTTAATTCCATCAGGCTTCCCACTCCACTGAGTTCCATGGCATTGGAGAAACAGATGGGTTCTTGGGAACCACCAGAGATATACAGTGGATGATCTGTGCACATAAGCTACTCTTGTGTCCCATTTACTTTGGGGAAACTGGCAAGACCTGTGCATCATGGAGATGCTGGAGCACCCAGACCGACTTAGTGGTGAACAAGAAGAAAACCACTATCGCCCCTATAAAAGGACAATTGGAAACTACCTTTTTAGATTGATGCTACAATGTAATAACTTTCTTCATAGGGTCTTCTCCATCCCTGGGAGTCAATGTAGCAATGTTTTAATATCTTTTCCAAGTGGTATATCACCAATTCCTGTCTTTTTCCCTTCCATTG
>NW_006431956.1:13493334-13498032 GCF_000325575.1 Pteropus alecto | reverse complement strand
ACAGATGGTGAAAATTGAACTTAGTCAAAGAATCTTTTAAATAATCATAAACAATGTGTAACTTAACTCAATTGAAGCCTCAACAACAAAGACAGCGAGAATTAAGACATCCAATGTATAATCACTTGAGAAATGGGATTTGCAAATTTTAGTGCAGACTTTGGCACAGAAGATGTGAAAACCACCAAGCAGGGGTAGGTTTGGAGCACAGTGAGAAAGATGGCGACGTATCCACCATACCTTATTAATAGTAGAAACCACACATCAAATTTTCCATGCATGATATTCTAACATTCTCCCCAGCCTCCAAAGAGCATCTAATTGCCACAGAATTAAGTATTTTCACTTACTTGCCATTGTACATGGGGAAGGATAGGGAGAGAAGAAAAGCATTGATTGATTACCAGTTCATTAAGACTGATTACCTATTTTGGTTCCTAAAAATATAAATGTCTACAATTAATTTTGAGTTCAAAGGCAGCCAATTTCCCATGGCATGCACTCACTGTATATGTCAAAGCTAAATGTGCTCTGGTGTTCTGAATAGAGCTTCTCAGACTCCAAGGTCATTAAAACAAAACCTATGAGAGAGGTAGGATGAAAGAATGAAGAAGTAGCGATCAGTCCCACTCTTTTGATAAAACACATCTGCTGCCTCATCTCCATCTCCATTACCCTAAGTTCTCACGAGACTTGAAATTCTGTGGGAATGGGGAGTGTGCATTGTTCAGCCAAAGATGCCCAGCCCCCAGCAGTGCAAACAGCACGTTGCTGGCATGAGTGTTGGGTTACCTCTGTGGCCTGGTTCTGGAAGGTTGTTCATTGCAGATCTGTGCAGTTCCAGAAAATTCAGGAAAATCTGTATCACCCTTAGCTCCAAGCACTCTCATGAGGCAAGTTCAGCCCAGGACTGCCCAAGGGCAAGTCAATGATCTTTGAGTTAACCTGTCTTTGAACTGCACTAAATTCTAACGTGTCCAGGTATTTTCTCAAACCCTCATCTCTCACTCTACTAACCACAGTAAAGCTCAACTGCTGCACTAAAAAAATCAAGACTAATTTTTCCTGCACCCTTAAAATGGTAGCTTATACTTTACTCATAAACATTTCATAAATATACTTTTGGTCCTGAACAGTAAAATTAAAATATCTTTTAGTAGACAGTAGGAGTGCCTGAAATTTCACTGATGGATTCAACAAATATTTACTGGGCATTTAATATGTGCCTGACACCAAGCTAAGTGCCAAGAACACAACTACGAGCAAAACCAGACGTGCTTCCTGCCCTCATGTACCTTTCGGTCTAACAGGAGAGACAAGGAGTAAAAAAATTAGCATGGGGAAAATACATAACTACCAAGAGTGCTAAGTGCTCCGAAATTCAAGGATAGGTGTAGAGTGTGACAGAGGAATAAAATAGAGCCACTTAACTCGGAGTGAGGTTTCTGGGGAATGATCTTGGAGGAAGTGACTTGTAAGATGAGCAGGCGCTGGCAGGAGAAGGGTGAGAAGTACGGAGAAGCACAGGTGTCAAGTCCCTGAGGCGGGAAAGAGGCTGGTGCACCTGAGGCTCCAGTTCTCCTGGAGCGCTGGCTTCCTCCCACCTTTCCCAGCACCTGTGAACCTTGTTATTTCTTTTATCCCACCGACCCCGGCATTTTCAGCCTCTTCCTCTCTCTTTTCCTTCTGCACGCACAGAACCTGTCTTCTCCCCAACCATCCATCAGCACCACAGCAGTCCCCCCCCTTATCCTTAGTGGATACATTCCGAGACCTCCAGTGGATACCTGGAACCGCAGACAGTGCCGAACCCTATGATAAAGCTTCACTTACATATTAAGCACAGTAAGAGATTAGCAACAGCTAATAATAAAATAGAACAATTATAACAATATACTATAATAAAAGTTATGTAAATGTGCTCTCTCTTTCTCTCTCTCTCTCTCTCTCTCTCTGCAAAGTAGCATAAATTTCTCTTTCGTTCATCATAGTTTTATGGATAGAAGATTCATTCTTACCTGCATAGATCTTAGCAACCTCAGCACATGACGTTTCCTCTTTCCTTATTAAGTCGAGAACTTTCACCTGTTCACTTAAAGGAGGCGCTTTACGGCTTCTCAGTGGCATATCCGAATTGCTAGGGTTGCTACTCTCACGTTTTAAATAAAACAAGGGTGACTTGCGATACCGTCCATCCAATAACCAAGAGGGTGACTAAGTGACTAAGGACGAGCAGCGTCTATAGCATGGAGATCCTGGACAAAGGGATGATTCGCCTCCCGGGTGGAGCATTGTGAGATTTCATCACACTCCTCAATACAGCTTACCATTTAAAACCTGTAAATTGTTTATTTCTGGAAATTTCCACTTAATATTTTCGACCGTGGTTGACAATGGATAACTAAAACCACGGATAAGAGGAGATTACTGTATACCAGATATTTGTGGCCCCTACTTGAAAACTTCAGTGGGCAATCTTGAAACCTGTATGGTCTAATCTATCCACGGCACTGTGCCCTTCCTTTTCAATACTCTCTCTCTTGAAGTCAATGACGGTGCTTTGTCCTGTTTTTACTTGCCTCTCTAGACACAACTGCTTCGATCTTTCCCTTAAATAGTGGTCCTCCCATATTCCACCTTCAATACACTTCCCTTCTCATTCATGAAACATTCTTCCAAGGGGACCGTCCCCCCCATTCCAATATAACTAACTTTCTGATGACTGCCCAACCAGCTCTTTCTCTCCAAAGCAAGAATCTCTGCTATATTTCCTCTGGGTTGTTTCAGAGCCCCCAGACTGTGTCTAGCGCTAGAGGTGGCTATGTAGAAAGGAACAGGCTTCCATCACAGTCCCTATGCTTCTACCTCTCACCATAGAAGAGGTAATAATGTCCCTGCCCCTCAGTTCCATGTTCTATTTCTTTCCCAAGGGAAAAGTTACAAATCTTATTGGTCAACTGTTGAAATATTCATTGGGCCCCATTTAAAAATGGGTGGGGTCACTGTTCCTTGGAAACAGAATTTCAAATTTCAAATTTACAGGTAATTTTTCTCCCAAGTCTTGCTCTTGTAGGGTCAGCACTCCTGGGCAGGGCCTGGCCCTGGGGACAACCGGTCATCTCATTCTTGGCCTCCTGAATTAGAGGTCCCAGCATTTGCCTCCAGATTCAGCCATCTCAGGTTAAGGAGGAAAGGAAAAAGTCTCTTTCTCTCTCTTTTTTTTTTTTTTGAAAAGTCCTTTTTGAATTCCTAGACTTAAGCCTAGGCTCAGGGCTTGCCTTGCGGTGCAGGTTGTTTTCTTGTTCATTACTAAAGCAGAGCTTTATGTCTTATTTGAGTTTTTCTCCCTTATGTATACACTTCTGTTTTAGAAAATTATGCAAGAGAGAAAGGCATTTAAATCCCACACCGCCCAAATGCATCTCCAGCCCTTTCTTTCCTACTGCCCAACCCCAGTGGTCCCAGCCTCTTCTTTCTCCCCTATTCACAGTCTGTTACCTTGCCCCTCCAATTCTTTCCCAGAGGAATTTAAATATGTCCTTCTGCTCATCTCTGTTTCCTTAGTTGGGGCTCTCGCACGTCTCACCTAGAATGTGCAAATTTGATCATATCACTCTCCTGCTTGAAATCCTTGTCTCTCCCTAAAGCTTCCAGGGCAAAGCTCAGCTCCACTGCATGACACCAACCTTTCCAGTATCATCTCCCCCCACCCTTGGGTGTAATTTTCAAGGCTCACCACACACGTGTTCATACCTCTCTGCCATCGCACTCACTGCTCTCTTTGATCATGTCTTTTTGGAAACCATTTCTGACTACCTTCTTCCACCACTTAACCTAATTATTCACCACTTCTCTGTGTTACCATAGCACCCTGAATGTTCCTACATCTTCCAGCTAATCCAGAAGATCCTTGGGAGGTAGGACTCTGTATGCTCATCTCTGTATCTCTTGTGCTTAGCACAGGACAGGCTCTGGATGAATGTTTGCCGAACAAATGACTGAACAGAGGTGAGAATAAGAATGACATGTTGCCAGAGAGGTAACATGAACACATAGTTATAACCATGGCTCTGGAATCAAATGGCTTTTGTGAACTTAATAGTTGTTAAATGACTTTCCAGTTAACATTGGAGTTGAAAATGCAATTGCTGTTAAGTGGTGCCTAGAGGAAATCATATGATGATAAACTTGATCAAACTATGAACTTTTCTGGATGTTAAGATCACTGCCATAAATAAAAGCTATTCTTTAAAAATTACAAAAGCAAAAATCAATATTTGCTATTTTCACTCTACCACACCACTAGTGACAACTACAGGGCATGAAACCACTCTTGATTTAGGAGCTGTAAAAATCTCCTGGGGAAGGACCAGTTTTCTTTTAGAGTACATGGTTTTCAACTTGTCATCTGACTCAAATCTCCTACAGAGTAGAATACTGAAATCACTGCTAATTAAAGAAATGTAACTACTGTCTATCTCCTTATTAACTATATTTTCTTCTGCAAGTCACCTTCAAATTCTCCCTTACTGTGATAATTTGAAAAATTAAAATTATTGAATAACATGGATAAAAATTAGAAATTTGAAAGTAGCAAATAGGTTATTGTAGGATAGCAAGCGCATGAGTTTTGTTTAGTGCATGTTACTAAGGTAGGAAACAGGCAATAGAGAAGAGAAGGAAAGGGAACAAGGGAAA
>NW_006431956.1:13475551-13493242 GCF_000325575.1 Pteropus alecto | reverse complement strand
TTACAGCGTTTATCATAACTAACATTGCAATGAACAAGAAAGTTCAACACAACAGGTGTGGATAGAGAAGCATCCTGAAACTTTTAAAGCATGCATAAAACTTTTTGAGGGCAATTCCACACACAGAAAATGGGAGACTCACAGAAGTTAAGCACTTTGTTCAAATCTGATAGCCAGAAACGGAAGAGTTATAAATCAGCTCAAGGACTGTTAGACATAATTATTTTCTCCCTGCACCATTATCTAACCATAATGAATGTTGCTGTTTTTTTTTTCTGTTATTGACTCTACAAAATAAAGCTACCTAGTCTGAAATCAGGCCTTGAGAGAAATTGTAACATTTAAAATTAAACACTAATATAGCTCAACATAATAAAAGCCATATGCGAAAAACCCACAGCAAACATCATACTAATGGTGAAAGACAGAAAGTGTTTTTCTAAGATTGGGAACAAGGCAAGGATACCCACTGCTGCCACTTCTATTCGACATAGGACTTTTTTATTGCTACTGAGTTGTATGAATTCTTTATATATTTTGGATATTAACCCCTTATCAGATATAGTTTGCAAATATTTTTTCCCATTCTATAGGTTGTCTTTGTTGACAATTTCTTTTGCTCTGCAGAAGCTTTTTAGTTTGATGGAGTCCAACTTTTATTTTTTCTTTTGTTACTTGTGCTTTAGGTGTGATTTTCAAAAAATCATTACCAAGACCCATATAAAGGAGCTTTTTTCCTGTTTTCTTCTAGGAGTTTTATGCACCCCCATGTTCATAGCAGCATTATTTACAATAACCAAGAATTTAATTACCAGAGCTGCCGGTTGGTGCGAGGGGGAATTGGAGGAAGGTGGTCAAAAGTACCAACTTCTAGTTATAAGATAAATAAGTTGTGAATGTACAACTTGATGACCATAATTAACACTGCGGTATGAAATATAGGAAAGTTGTTAAGAGAGTAGATCCTCAGACTTCTTATAACAAAGAGAATTTTTTTCTTTTATTTTTATTGCATCTGTATGAACTGATGGATGTTAACTAAACCTATCATAATCATTTCACAATATTTGTAAATCGAACCATCATGCCATACACCTTAAACTTATATAGTGATGTATGCTCATTATTTCTCAATATAACTGGGAAAAAAAAGAATTAAAAAAAAAAGAAAAATATCTTGTATCGGAAGTCTTAGCCAGAGAAATTAAGCAAGAAGAAATAAAAGGCATCCAAATTAGAAGGAAGATATTACATGTAGAATACTCTAAAGATTCCACACACAAAAACTGTTGGAACTTATAAACAAATTCAGCATAGTAGCAGTACGCAAAGTCAACACACAAAAATCAATTGCATTCTATACAATCACAATGAATACTCTGAAAGGAAATTTAAGAAAACAATTTCCATTTACTATAGCATCAAAAAGATTAAAATACTTAGAAATTAACTTAACAAAGGAGTTAAACGACTTGCTCAATGAAAACTACAAAACATTTCTGACAGGAATTTAAGAAGACATAAGTAAAGGGAAAGACATCCCATGTTCATGGATTGAAAGACTAACTATTGTTAAGATATCCATATGACCCCAAACAATCTACAGATTCAGTGCAATCCCTACAAAAATCTCAATGATATTTTTACAAAAACAGAAAAATCCATCCTAAACTTCATGTGGAACTGTAAGAGACCCTGAATAGCCAAAACAATCCTGAAAGAAAAACAAAACCAGAGTCCTCGCATTTCTTGATTTCAAAATTAACTACAAAACTACAGTAATCAAAACAGTGTAGTATGGCAATAAAGATAGACACATCGACTAATGGGATAGAATAGAGCTCAGAAATAAACATTCACATATGATCAAACGATTTTTGACATGGGTGCCAAGACCATCCCATTGGGAAAAGACAGTCTTTTCAATATATGGTGCAGGGACAACTGAAAATCCACATGCAAGTGAAAGAAATTAGGCCCTTACTTAAACAATATACAAAAATCAACTTAAAATGGATCCATGACCTAAATGTAAGACCAAAACTATTTTTAAAAAAGCCTTACAAGAAAACATAAGACAAAATCTTCACAACACTGAATTTCTTGAATATGATACCAAAGGCACAAGCAACAAAAGAAAAAATAAACAAATTGGACTTCATGAAAATTTAAAACTTTTGTGCATTAAAAAACACTGCCAACAGAGTAAAAAGACACCCCACAGAATGGGACAAAAGATTTCCAAATCATATATCTGACAAGAGATTAATATCAAGAATATACAGAGAATTTCCTGAAACACACACACACACACACACACACACACACACACACACACACACAGCCTGATTCAAAAATGGCTAAAGAATTTGAACAGACATTTTTCCAAAGAAGCTCAACATCACTAATAATTAGGGAAATACAAATCGAAACTACAATAACAAGTTTTGACAAGGATGTGGAGAATTTGGAATACTTGTGCACTGTTAGTGGAAATGTAAAATGGTACAGCCATTGTGGAAAACAGTATGGTGGTTCCTCAAAAAACTTTTTAAAAAGAATCACCATGTGATCTGGCAATTTCACTGGATACATAAAAAAAAAAAATGAAATTAGGGTCTTGAAGAAATATTTGTATACCCATGTTCATAGCTACATTATTCATAATAGCTAGAATATGAAGACAATCCAAGAGTCTATCGACAAATGAACAGATAAATAAAATGTAGTATATACATATAATGAAATACTATTCGGCCTTAAAGAAGGATATCCTGCCATAAACTACAGCAAAGATGAAGCTTGAGGACATTAAGCAAAGTAAAAATAAGCCAGTCAAAATAGAACAAATACTATATGATTCCACTTATATGAGACACTTAAAGTAGTCAAAATCACAGTGACAGAAAGTAGAATGATGGCTGCCAGGCACTGAGGAAGGAGGAGTGGGGAATTGTTGTTGAAAGGGTGTAGAGTTTCATTTGTGCAGGATGGTGGTGATGGTTGCACGATACAAATAAATGTACTCAATGGCACGTAACTGCACATGTAAAAATGGTTAAGATAGTAAATTCTACGTAATGGGTATTCTCCCACAATAAACAAATGACAAAAAGTTTTTAAAAATTAAATACTAATAATCTGAAAATCGATAGCAGTCCTTTAACAAACAAATACTAGAAGCACCATATATTTAACCATCAAACTCATCTTTAGTGTCTCCAGTATTATTTTTCAAAATATTAACCCACAGCAATTCCTGTTTATTTAGCCATAGGTTTCTATTTTTAAACCTTATTCTTTAAAACAATCCTCGGAATCACATAACAACCAAAAAGTAAATAAACGTGAGCAATTAAAAAGTAAAATGAAATATCAGTGCAATATTGAACTGGTTCATAATCATGAACGACATGCGGCATAGGTGGCGACTGGAGGTGAACTGGAATCTTTCTTCCAATCATTAGTTCACATCAGTCCGTTAGGCTCTCGGTGATAGACAGCATGGCCTAACTTCTGGTTTCGACCATTGACCTTTTACTCTGCTGGTATTGTTACTCCCAAAATAACCTATTCAATCTTCTTCCTCCAGGCTTATTATTTTCTGTTTCTCTTGTTTTTTCACTCCTCATTTGTTTTTGTTCTGCATTCATGTAGTTATAAGTATTTCATTCCTCACTTGAGGCCACTGGGGAAAAAAAAAGATAATCTACATCCATCTCTACATAGCACATTCTGTATGCTCTTACCAAAAGGATCATAGAAGCATTGAATTTTAGCATGCTCAGGGACTTTTGTGACCACTGAAGATGACAGAGATTAAGAGACTTGGACAAGATTATATGGTCAGTTGGTGACTGAATCAGGGCTAAACCAGGAGTCTCAATTTCCTGGATCATGGCAAAATATCTGTGATTACGAACTGCCATATATACTTAATTTTTTCTCTCTCTATCCATAGATTTGGATTTCCTCAGGATTTCCTTAAGATTTTAATTTCTCTTAGGAAGCTCCAAAGATCTAAGCTATCTTTTCTTCCAAACTTTTTTTGGTCCCATTTGCTCTGCAGCTCCGGAAAGAATCTGGGCCATGGCCAGAAGCAGCTGGGCCTAGAAGAATCTGTGTGGGGGTGGGACAGCTGTGGACGGTCATGAGCGTCAGCCCTGATGGCGACCCAGTCTGTGATTTGCCTGCATATTTGTATAATGAGGATGAAATTCAGTTCGTATTTAATTATTGTTTTGATAATTTAGTGGTTTTAAATCATTTGCCAATGGTATTTTAAAATTCCTTTTCCTTTGATTTTATCCTTCCTCTTAACGCAGCAATTAAACCACTGATTAAGGCTTACAAATGGAAAACATTAGCAAGACTCATAAAAATATATATATTGTAAGAAATGGTACCTAACAATTCCTTCCCTCAGAGGATGCCCAGAGATTAAGAAAGCATTGGAAAGATAGAAAGAAAGAAAAAAAAGGAATACTTACTTAGAAATTAACAAACTGAATGTTAGGATTCACGGGTCATCAAGAGAAGCTAGAGTGCAAAATCAGAAGGGAAGGAAACATTTTATCCTTAAGATACAGGGACATCAAGGATGAAAGGGGTTCAGAGAGGGGTAGGAGACGATGTGGAGGCAGCTGCCTTGACAATTGCCACCCCTGGGCCTCCATTGCACCCCATTAAAGCTGTCAGGATCAGAATATCCAACAAGATTCCTTGATGATTGTAACAAAAAAAAAAAAAGAAAGAGAGGCTGTCTTTTAGACTATCTGGAAAAATGCTGGGAAAGCTCCTGGGCAGAACGTGTGAAACTTAAAGTTCTAGTAAGAGAGTTCTTACGGGAGTCACACGGTGCCAGAAAGGCCACCGTGAGCAGTCGTCATGTTTCCTTTTAGAACAGAGAAGATTAGTCAGGAATAGGATTCTCTCCCTTTGAATTTCTCCTGGGTGACCTCCCCTTGCTTTCCTCTCTCTTTTTTGACATGATTGTCTCCAGCATACACATATTTTGCCTACCCTGAATTATTCATTTTTTTTTTTAAACAAACTGAGTGCCTCTTCTGTGTCAGGCACTGCACTATAGCCTGAGGATTCTGAGACAAAGGACTCATCCACTTCTCCCTAGATGCTCACAGCACAGTGGAGAAGATACCCAGGAAGGCTGGTCATTAAACAGTGTACAGGGGACATTGGGGAGTTGTTATCTCTGATCAGGGCAGGGAGGAGGGAATAGTGAGCAAGCAGGCGGGAATTCACAGACGATAGTATTTTGAGCTGGGTTCTTGTAGGTAAGTAGGAATTTGTCAGGAAGACAAGAAAAAGTTAGAATAATTAAGCTACAAACAGCAGAGTTGAAAGTGAGAGTATAAAAATTTTTAAATCTACAATTTCCTTTATGTTTCAACAAATAGATGTTTTAAAACTCATTAGATGGGTTGGTACATCAAAAGCTCTTAATTATTTTTCATTGATCGACTGTTGAGATTAGTTTGGAGTTTGGACATATGGTGCTTTCAATCATTAAAAAAGATTAATTTGCTTATTATGAAATAGTCTCTCATTCTGTTCTCCAGCATTCTTCTAGCAACTAGACGCCTGGATAACCCTTGCTTCAATCAGTGAGATTCCTATTCCCAAATGTTCTGATAATATATTATAGAGAGTTGAGTCAACCCAGTCACATGCAGGCTGCAAACTTCCAAATCCAATTTCTAGCTTGCATCCTAAATTTTCTAAAACTATTATAGTTACATCAGCCAAGAAACAGGTAGACGGTTATTTGACTTTTGATTATATTCGCAAGCAAAATGCACGGATGAAGTAGGCATAACAGATAAAGCATGTTATAGTCCAAAGCTCTCAAATTATTTCTATTAACAATTCTGAGTTTAGTAGTCATGCTTCTTGGGGCACAAATAGTCTCCTAACTCTTGTGCTGGAGTTGTCATTTTTTCTTTCGATAAGGCTTGTAAGCTAGGACCACGGACACTCTGATTATAACTAGTGCCATAGTGTTAGCTAGTTTTTTCTCTGTTATTGTTCAACATCTATTTCATTGGCACCACTGTTTATCAAATCAGGAATCTTTTCCAAGTAGGCACAAAATACTTTCTATGTAAAGACTGGAGCTCCCATACAAAATAAGAAACATTCAACTGGAGAATCGACATACAGAGAATCCATCACTAATTCCAAAGGTCTACAATCCCAAATTCACCAACTGCTATTTCTGTAAACCTGGGTTTTAAGTACTCAACTTCTCTGTGCCTCAGCTTCCTTCTATGTAAACTGGAGATAGTAACACTTCATAGGGCTCTTGTACAGTTTAATGTGATAACACGTGTAACATATATGGCTTAGCACAGAGCTGATCCACAGAAAGCACTCTGTAAATCCCTATTTATTTTGTTGGCTCAAAAGAGAATTTTTTCTAAAGCTAACAATCTACAGACATGGAGTAAAATTTCACGCTAGGATTTAATAAAAATGGTTCTCCTTTATGCTTATATTCATTAGTAACATAACTAATGCTTTTGATATTAGAGAAAAACATCATTCAAAAATAAACATAATCAAACATAAAATACCTAAGGGAAATGGAGAAAGTAAAATATTGCATGAATAGTGGAAAATTATATTTATAATATGCATCTTAATTCTGAGTTAATGAAGATAAGTGAATGTCATACATGGTTTTTTTAATTGGAGCATATATCAAGGTGGCTAAAAATAGTCAAATTTTCAGAAATAATTCTTCACCATTCAATTAACATTTGGATCAAAGTACAATTTTTTCCCCCATGCAATTCAAAGCAATAATATCAATCTACCTTTGGAGCAAACAAATATTTTGTTCAATGACTTCCACTCTATTGCTTTGCTTAAGCCCACACCTAAGGAGTAAATAAAATGTAAACGTCTTAGGAACCAAAAGAAAGAGAGACAAAGTTAATATTATTTTAATTCATTAAATCACTCTTGACACATAACATAATACTTCCAACTGCTAATTAATGACATTCTGAGATTCAAGGAATTGATGGAAATGTTCATATTGAAATTCAATCTGTTTCTTCATGAAAACTATTTTGGGCTTAACATGCACCACAGGATTATTGAACAATGATAGAAAGTGGTGTCCAGCTGGCTCACAAGTACCCACAAACTGCCTCTGTCTTCCCTCTAACCTGAGGGTGACTTTTGAGGAATGTGAAATACGGAACCTGCCATCAAAAACAAAACAAATAATAACACGCCAATCCCACTTTTGCCTAAAAACGATTTTCCAGAGAATTTACTTAAAAAGTAGACATAACAAAAGATTTCTGCTGATGTGCCCTCATCTCGACATTTTTCAAAACCTGAACTTAAAAGTCTCTCTTCCAGGTTCCATTGCCCATAATTAGTCACATATAATCTGACAAGAAGCCCCTGGAGATGCCTCAGAATACAATAAAGGAGGCCAGAAGGGTAACACTTTTTTTTTTCACATTTTTTTTCAACCAGATTTGCTAAACCAAGAAAATGATTTTGATTTGCAAGACCATTAGCCACACTAACAAATTAATTTCATCAATCACAGTAAAACGAGATGACATTGAATTTTTTTTCATACTGAAAGTAAGTCCAAGGGCACTAGAGAAGAGGTGGAGAAATCGTATCCTATTTTCCAAAAGATATTTTTGCTCCTGTAAGGACCTCATGACTCATAATGTGGGGAAGTGAAAACTAGAAGACACATCTTCAGCATGCATTTCAAAATGTTTCAGCACATATAAGTCTTGGTTTAAATTATTAAAAATCTGTGAACAAATAAATCTCCCAAACATCACATCTTTTCCTGTGCAGAGGACACCTCATACGGTATTGTAAAGAGCGCTCTAACGGTCAGCCAGCCTGGTATGAGTAAGAAGGACAAGGTGATGCTTGCTAGTAAACCAAAAAGCTTCAGGTGTTTCCACACTAAGAAAGTACTTGAACACATTAATGACAATATAAAACATGACCGACAACTTCATTCTGCCAAGATGCTGCTACTAGAATTGTCGTGCATTTTTGCCACCATTAGTCAGTCACAGCCTCTCATTCCAGCTCTTACACTAGTCATTCATTAACTCAGCAAGCATGCTGTGAGCCAGGGTAGTGAGGAGTGAACAGTGAACACAATTTCAGTGCCTGTGGTCTGTCTAGAGACAAGGAAAAATGAAGTAAACAGGGGAATATGACATGCAGTGACCATGCAGTAAAAGAAGGAATTGTGAATTGTGAGTGCATACAGGAGAGGCATCAAGGCCACCATGGAATAGGTCATGTAATCCGAACCATGAAGAGGTCATTGGAAGAGAGGCAAAAGGCTATTTTTCAGCAATTGAAACAGACATAAAATAAAGAATGGCCCATTCTTGCATTCTTAGGACCACCAAAAGCTCAGCGGGGCTGTAAGTTAGGGCTGGGGAGAGAGACGAGTGGCAAGCAGAATAGGTCAGTCTGGGATAGATTTTGAAGGATTGTGGGTGCCGCGCCAAAAAGTTTAGACTTTTATTAAGGGCAATGCAGAAAAATGGAAGCATTTTAAGTAAAATTACATGATTAGACTTTCATTTTAGAAAGATGACAGTTTGGATGTTAAATTGGGGGGGTGGGGGTAGATACCTGGAAAGCAGCTTTAGAAAGGATTGCAATAACCTAGGCAATAAACAATGATGGCCAGAAGGCTGTGGCAGTGGAGTTGGAGAGAATAAAACAAAATCAAGACATATAAAGTTTATAAAAACAAACAAACAAACAAAAAAACCCAAAAAAACAGAATTGGAGGGGGAGACAAAGCAAATTTGAAGAGATGGTTGGGACATCATATGTTCAATTTATACCAGGCTGAATTTAAGGTCAAGATTAGCCCCTTATCTGCAACTCTCCAGTGCATCACAGTGAGATGTCTATCTGGAACTCCCAAGAAGGTCTGAGGTGGATCTCAATGTGGAAGACATCGCTAATGCAAATGATCGGTCAAGGGGTGGCAGAGATGGCACAGGTAGAAAGTGTAGCATTAAGAGAAAAGAGGAGAAAATGAAAACTGAGGAACACCAACACTTTAGAAATCGGCATAGATGGATAAGCATAGAGAGAGATGGAAAAGAAGAGGTAGGGAAAAAAAACTAAGCGTAAGTATAGAGAAAGCCAAGCACAAACATTTCAAGAAGGCGGTCGTGGTCAAAATCGGCAAATCCTGCCAAGTCATCGATTGAAATAAAGACAGAAAAGCGCAGTTTATTTAATAAAAAGGAGATGGATGGTAGAGGAGTTGGGGATCTTGGTTGTACAAATGCTCGACTGGGCTGAATCAGGGTGCATCCAGCAGAGGAGGAATTGGAGAAAAGGGTGTAAAGGACGTTTTCGTGAACTCTGAATGTCCACTTCTGGAAATTTATACCCATGAAAACAAAAACATCAGATGCGGTATAATTCCAAGTGGTGACGAGCTGTGGGATGAAGGCAGGAGGATGGACGGCTGCAGAGAAGTGAAGGTGAAGGTCACCACTGCCGATGATGTCAAAGAGCCACAAAGCTAGCGTCCTGGGTGGACCACCTTGGCGGACATCAAAGCTACTCTGGAGTTGGAGTAGCAGAGAGGCAGGAGCCAGAGAGCAAAGCCCTTATGACATGGGGGACAGAAGCGAGGACAGCTGCTGACAGCAATGAGGTAGCAGGTTTTATAACCATGCAGCAAAGGGGGAAGAAGAATAATCATTATCGTTAAAATGCACAGGGGGAACAAAGGGGTCTTAACCCCAGCTCCTAACTCTGAGAACATAGGCTGTGGCAAATTCCACATTCATCTGTTCGTTCATTCGTTCATTCATTCATTCATTCTAGGAGTATTTCTCGAGTACCAGCTAGGGCTGCAGCCATGCTTGATCCTGGGAAGATTCTTAGTAAACAAATCATATCTGCTTCCTGCTCTCCCAGAACCTGCAGTCCACAAGCTGCTGGAACAGCAGAAGCCTTGAGTTGCAGGAAGGTGTCAGTCAAGATTCAGGATAACGAGCTTCCACTGAAAAGGGAGGCAAAAGAAGGGACTTTAGTTCACTAGGGAACGGGTTCTCCTTAAGACGAAGTGCACAGATTTTGGAGGAAGGGAATGGCAGAGTCTGGGTCAGGGGAGTGAGCACAGAGCAGGCTGAGTGGCACAGAAGAAGTAACTTATTTGGAGGAACTTTCATTTTGATAAGCAACTAAGAATCTCAGGAGTATGCAGCCTGGAGAAACTGGCTAACTGGACAGTGGAATTAGTCCCAGATGGGCAGGTCCTAATTAATTGGGCTTCTCAGGAAATCTAAGTATAGGGCACTGCAGTGGCTTCTGGGACCTGGTTCTATTTTACAAAACCAGCTTAGGCCTGGTTACCGTGGGCCCAGGGAATCCAAGAGCAGGACAGCGGGAGGCACGAGGATGTATTCCCCAGTGTCAGTTATGGAAATAGCCCCTGGTACTCAGAAAGAAGCTGGACCTTTTGCAAAAGGACCAGCCAGCTCTGGACCACGCTTCTGACAGAATCTACTGAATGCTCATCTTCATCATTTTCCACAACACACGTGAATTTTCCTCCGGGATCTAGTCAGGATTCCTTCCTAATAAAGAATGTGCTGCCTTAATTATCTCAACTACCGAGGTCTTGATAGTCACACCATCCGGACATCTTCGGGCCAGACCCAAGATGCTCATTTGCAATAGTTGGCAATATATTTTCTTGACCTCTTTTTTGTTGCCTGAATATACACTGAAGACCATAGTGTTTCTCTGGCTCCTGAAAACCACGACCCTGCTCGTTTCATAAAGCCTATGAGAGCTACCCCAGTCGCTAGGTTCAAAGACCAGGATATAAAAGATGCATCGCCATTTTCGCTCAAATTCTAGAAGAAAAAAAATACCTATACTTCCTCCAACATCTTTATTACCTTCATCTTAATCCTCAAGACAAACCTCTGGCTACTGTCATCTCCTCAGCTGCCTTATTTCTATCTTGTTTCCACTACAGAGACACAAAGAGATCTTTTTTTCTTGCCAAATATTTTGATCCTATCACGATCCTATGAGCTGAGCGCTGTGCACACTCTACGGTGCTTTTCAAATGAGATATTCTGATGAGCCAAAAGGGTCCTCTGAGCCCTGCCGTATAGCTTCCTTCCTGGTGGTTTCATCGGCTAGCTTTCCTGATTTTTTTTTTTTTTCACCTCGTAGCGTCTTCTATTTTCCCTCACTCCCATCAAACGAACCTTCTTTTGCCACTTTGTTTAATCCTTCCATTCCCATCTCCTTATCCCCTTCCCCACTGCAGCTGGCCAGGAGTGATACCTATCACCCATCACCCTGGCCTCTCTGCTTTCTCATATACATTCTCACTCAAATTCCAGCTCACACGAATAACTCTGCCACGCCAGGTAGAAAAGGTAAACATGTGCCTCTGCTGCAAACACCTGTCTGGGACGCAGGTTAACGGAGGGCAAGAGACTGTGGTGAATGAATGTTCAGTGCAGTCCTTAGAATAAAGTCAGCATTTATGGAGGGGGCAAAGTACGAGAAAATTTGAACCATGAAAGAAATATAAGAATTATATTTAACATGTAATTCTTAAAAATGGAAGACTTCGTCTCCTCTTCATTTACTTGCAAGCCAAATCAGAAGCAGATATTTTCATTCATCGCCCTTTGTGTCCGCACCCACTGCCTGATGAACTTCCTCTGGCCCACGATGTCTCCCTGTGGTTAAGCGTCAATTCTCTGGGGTGCAACCTATCACTCATTTACCGTGGGCTCTATGAGGGCTTCCACACTCATCAGTCTTGTTTTCCAAGGCTACAAATTATCTCTGAGACCACTACAGTTACACATAGCCTTCACAGGCTTTGCTGGTAAAGAAAGCAGATCATCTCTCTTTTTGTTTCAAAGTGCTGAAATACATACACAGTTAAAGCAGCTACGATTCCTCAGACCATTCATTAGGGTTTCTCATTAGGGTGAGGGCTGCTCAATAGGACATGCTGAAGCACGAGGCACTGAAGTCTATTCCCATTGTCTCCGTGGTAATTAGCAATACGAAAAGTTACCATCCATTTTGAAAGAGGCCTAATTCGTGTCTGGGAAGGTGCAGAGGCTCAAGCCAGACATACTGAGCAACTCGATGCAATCATATTATATTAGCACAAAACATTCTGCCAGGATGGAAATAGCTGGAGTGTCAGATAATGTGTTTCCAAACAAATGAACTCAAACATTTATTCTATTATTCATTCATTTATATAACACTTCCTGAGCACCAACCATGTGCCAGATAATACTATTGGTACTGGGGATATAGCAACATGAGAAAAAAATAATCAAAATCCCTGATGTTTTGGTGACAAAAGGACAATAAACAGATAACTGAGTCTAATAGAAATCCTTCTTCTACTTCAGTCTTTGAAGGTTGTCATGGTTAATTTTATGTGCCAACTTGGCTTGGCCACGATGCCCATATATTTAATCAAACATTATTCTGGATGTTTCTGCACCTGTTAACTTGTCAGGCAGACCTGACACCACAGAGGTCTGCCACTGTCTTTAAAGTCCTTAATTACCAGAGAGTCACCGCCACACTGAACCTGGCCCTCTCCCAAAATCTACCCCTCATAGTTCTCTATATCAGTAAATAACACAACGACTTACGGACTCAGGCAAACACCTTATGCACAATATTTGACTTCCATCATGTATTCAACCACCCCCTCCTACAACTACTGCATCAGCAAATCCCATCAGCCTTATCTCCCACTTTCTGACTTCTCTGTGTCACCATCACTCTGGTCCAAGTCACTGTTGACTCTCACCTGGACCCTGGCATCAGCCCCTAGCTGGTCTGCCTATTCCCACACTCAGCTCTTCACAGAACATCAGTGATGGTTTAAAGCATAAATCAAATCAAATCATTTCCCTGCTCAAAGCCACCTAAAAGCTCATTACTCTCAGATATTTTTGTTGTCCCCCAGTAGACTATGACCTCCATGAATGTGAAGATATTTTTGCTTATTTTGTTCACTGCTATATCCCCAGTACCTAGAACTCTGCCTGTCACTTAGTAGGTACACAGTAAATATCAGTTGAATTAGTCAATCATCTATCCATAAATTTCTACTGTTCAAGAAAAGAAAAGTATGATGGCTTAAAGAAAAATTCTCTTATTACCTCCTCACCATCCTCCCTCTCACGCAGACTTCAAGAAACAGGATAACATTTTAAAGAATATCTACTTTTTGAACCGTATATGATAAAAGAATGTATTAAACAAGAACTGGTTAAAATAAGATAGAGCATAGCAAAATGAAATATGTAGTGACTGAAATAAAATCAGTAGGCATACAGAAAATCGGTTGTAGAGAATAAACTTGAGAAGCACTCCCAGAATAAAGGCCAAATGAATAAAGTTGTAAAAAAAAAAAAAAAGTATGTACAAAGGGAATGACATATTTGAAGGCCAAATCTTGGACCAATAAAAAGAGCAAATGTATGGATGAGAAGCAATAACAAGAGGTTTGAGAGAATAAAATATTCCAACCTGAAAAAGCAAACTTGAGACTAGAAATTGATAGCTTAACATCTTCCAGAGCAACTTAACGAGCAGAAATAAATATTATGGCATGGCCTCATAAAAATTTTAAATCTAAAGAATTTTTTAAATGATTCTCAAATCAACCAAACTGGGAAAAAATCAACTACAGTTTTTGTTCCCAATATCTCCTTTATAATCATAAATGCCAGACAACAAAGCAGTTTATAGCACATGGAGGGGAAAAGTTTATGATTCAAGAATTTTATAAATATCTATGCGCTATTCACATGTTAGAACAACAGATATTAAATAACAACACCTGCGAATAAAAAATGTCATTAAAAAAAATCAGCTAGGAGATGAAAAAGTCTTATAAATTTACCATCCAATGAGTTTTCTACAAAAATCGACTGAAAAAATATTTCAGATCACTGAAAGGTTAATAAAACTCTGAGCTCAAAAAATGGACGCATGTAATAGAAAATAACTGTCAGTAGACATTGAAACTGTTTCACTGCTTGGAGATAATTAAATAAATATATTAACTGCTATGAGAAAACTAATATATTCTAATTAATGTAATTTTAATTATTGCAATTATAGTAACTAAAACAATGCAAAATATACATTTACTGGAAAAGAGGACATTTTGTTTCAGAAGATTTCTGTTAAATTCCAGATTTAAATTGATAGAGGAGTGATAAAACTTTGTAGGCAGTGAGGGGAGGGGCGATGCAAGGGAACCTGGAAAAGCAAAAGACTAAATTCCTCTTAAAATGTTAATGTAAGCACAAGTAGAATTTAAAAGAGACTATCTCTCTTCAACATATAAAATGTGAGACTAAATCTAACAAATGATGTACAAGACATGCATGGAAAATTTATAAAACTCTTTTGAAAGACATTAAAGACTCAAATAATGAGAAAGAAATGCCATGTTCCTGGGTCAGAACACTCAATTTTGTAAAGATGTCAGTTCTTCTCAAACTGATCTTTGAATTCAATTCAATTCAATCTAAATCCCAGTAATTTTTTTTTTAATGGAACTTGACAAGTTGATTCTAAAATGTATATGGAAGAGCAAAAGGCAAGAATAATCAAGCAACTTTTGGAGAAAATCAAAAGGTAGAGGGATTTGCACTACCAGGTCTTAAGACTGATTATAAAACTGCAGTGAGTAATTACCACAGCATGACACTGACTTAGGCGTAGACAAATGAAACAGAATAGAGAGGACACTGTGAGCCTCTCGTATATGAAAATGTGATGTATGGAAAAGGTGTCAGTGAAGGATCACAAGAGATAGGGTAGATGTTTGATAGACGGTGCTAAGACAACTGGTTGTCCACATGGGAAAAATAAAATTGGATCCCACATCACATTACACTCATCACATTACACTCACCACACTACACACACCACACCAAACGATTAAAGATTTAAACATAAAAGTCACCACCTAAAAAACTTAAACATATATGAGAATATAATTATGGTCTCAGGTAGGGTAAACTTCTTAAATAACATGCAAAAAAGAGGTAATGGGGGGAAAATGATTAACCTATTTAACTATCTTAAAATTGAGGACTTCTGTTCATAAAATGATGCCATGAAGAAACTCTTGCACACTGCTAGCTGGAGTGTAAAATGGAACAGCCACACTGGGAAACAGTACAGCATTTGTGTAAAATTTGAATGTACATCTACCATACACTGAGCCTTCCACTCCTACGTGTTTACCTGGAGAAAAGGAAAGACATATTCATACGAAGTTTGTTTTTAACAGCCTAAAATTGGACACAATGCACCTGTCCATCAACGGGTGAATGAAAAAACAAAATCCATACAACTGAATATTATTCAGCAATAAAAATAAATTAATTTTTGCTATATGCAACAAGGACGAATCTCAAAATAATTACGCTGAGTGAATGAAACCAGACAAAATTGGATACGTACTGTATGATTCCATTTATATAAAATTCTTAAAAGTGCTTAGAGATGGGGAGTGTGAGGAACAAAAGAGAGAAGTTAGAAGAGGTGCAAGGGAACTTTGAGGGTGCTGAATCAGTTCGCTATCTTGATTGTACTGATATCTCATATGTGTACAAATGTCAAATTTTATTTAATTAGGCATTTTAAATATGTGTAGTTTATTATGTCAATTATAACTCAATAAAGTTGATTTTTCAAAAAAGGTATATAAAGAAAGTGAAAAAGATATGCCAAAAACTGGAAGAAGATATCTGTAACACATATAATCATCAAAGAAATAGTACTCATGATATATTTTAAAAACTCCTTGTACCCAACGAGAATAAAGCAAATAATCCAATAGAAAAACAGGCAAAAGACACAAAAAGGCATCTCACAGAAAGGAAACCACATATGGCAAATAAACATATAATATTCAATCTCATTTGTAATCAGGAAGATATACTTTAAAAATCATAATGATGTACCATTTTACTTTCATAGATCTGTAAATATTAAAATGCCTACTAATACAAAGTGTAGGCAAGGATGCAGACCCACAGACACATCACTGGAGAAGGTGTGCCACTTCAAAACACAATGTGGCCTTGTGCTTCAAAATTGAAACTCTTCATACGCTGTAACTTAGCAATTCTGTGCTCAGGAACATACTTTAGAGAAATTCTTGCATGTGTCCATTACTAGACACCGACAGCCACATTCACAGAAGCATTATTTATAATAGTAACACACTGGGGAAAGCCCAAATGCTCACCAACAAGGAAATGGGTGAATAAATTGTAGTATATTCCCATAATAAAAATTTATCAGGGAAAATATGGATAAATTATATCCAAATGCAACAACATGGTTGTTCATGGAAGTATACTGCAGAAGAAATAGCGAGTTGCACAGACCACATAGGGTAGGATATGTTTTCTTTTTAATTCAAAAAGAAAAGCAAAATCAAACAAATATTGCTTAGGAATATAAATATATGTGATAAAATTTTTAAAACAGCTCCAAAGAGAATGATAAATCTCAAAGTAAGACTAGTGCTTACCAATGAAGGAAGGACCAGGGAGAGCACACAAGTGCAGGGATTGGTAGGGTAAGATTCTACTAAGTTAGGTGCTGATATTCTGGTTCATGGTTTCTGTTGAGGTGATCTCATAATAACATAGATTTATTTTTATAACTTACTTATCTGCTTTAACATTTTGTTATGTATCAAATGCTACATAATTGAGAGAAAATTTTTCTACTTCTTAGTATGCTAAGAAGCAGTCAAATATATAAGAAAACTATATAAGAAAGGTCTTAGAAATTCAGTAAATTGTCAAGCGACAAAGAACAATTTGCAAAATACAAAATGGAACGAGAAAATAAACATGGAGAAAGATTCGATTTTCACTAACAACCAAAAAAGTTGTCCCTTGAAGCTGTAAATTACTGCCAATTAAATTCACACATTTTCAAAAATTCAGTGCCAGCTATTATTAAATGTGGGCATCTTATATCATGGAAGAATCATATAATAGGGCACGAATGAAAAATTACCAAAACATTTTAATAGTCTAACAATATCCTTACATTTTAATACAGATATCATACTTTTGATAATCTTTATGTGCACAATTTATTCACAATAGTTAAAAGTACAGTAAATGTTTAACAATATAAAAATATTAATAAATCATCATATATCTCCTCAGATGAATGGTTTACAAGCATTAAAGCTGATAGTTTTGAAGATTAATAAACATTAGATGAAAAAGAACACAAGGATATATGTATATCATGACAACTATATTTTTAAAAAAGAAGTAAGTCTATTAAAAGGAAATGAAATTAAATACTCCAAAATCACCACAGTGGTTTTGTTCGGTGGATAACACTACAAGTAATTCTTTATTTTTCTCTATAATCCAAGATTTTCACATGTGAATTATATTTCTTGTATAATTTAAGAAAGTTAATGAAAACTAATGCTCAAATATTAGGCTTACCTTGTACAAACAAATTAATTTTACCCTCCCGAAAGTCCTATGAACATAATACACAGGTCAGTACTAAAACATAAAAAAAAAAAAAAAAAAAGGCCCCAAAAAAAATTATAGGCAAATTTAA
>NW_006431956.1:13466184-13475453 GCF_000325575.1 Pteropus alecto | reverse complement strand
AAAAAAAAAAAAAATGCACCAAGAAAAATTATAGGTGAATTTAAAACCCTATAAGAATTAAAAAAGAGAGATGGCTAAATTTAGCTGTAACTGGATAAAATTAATAGAGAAATATTTCCTTGAATTCATTTGAAAGGACGATGTGAAGGAAAAAGTTGCAAACAACCGTGTTCTCTCCACGCAGGATGGTTCATTTTTTAGTAAGCAAAGAAAGGACCACAAAATTCTAAAGCACGATTTTCAAATGAGAAATTACATCAATTTGAACTTGACTTTCGAGACACCTCTGTGTCTCGAAAGTCAACATCAGGACACAAAGGTGAGGAGTTGGTGTGCATATCTATCAGCAGACAGCTGCTTATAATTTTGGTTTAGAGTTGGAACACTATTCTTGGAAAAACCAAGTGTGTTCAATTTATAACAGATGTAACCAAGTGTTTATTACAGTAAAATGCTAGTTTTTGTAAGTCAAAAGTTCAGTGATTAAACAAGCCCTGTATGTAAGCAGAATGACATTTACTGTTCCAAACCAAAGAATTCACTCTAATCAGCGGTGAACATTAATTATTCCATTAACTACAGTGTTCTCAATTTTACTTGGAAAAAATGGGGCGACTAGCTCATTTGCTCTGTTATTCTTTGTTACTTGCCAAATTATGTATTATTCTCATAGATTCCATACATGATTGCAATCATAAAGTTTAATTTAGAGAAATACCTACACATCACACGAATTGACATTTCTTCCATGTAACAAGTCTTTAAAGAGAAAAAGTATAATTTAAGACCTACTTCATAGTCTGTCTCTAGCCCCTACAGAATAACATCGAGTCATGCCAACCTTCCTGCCAGTCCTCTACATGCCTTTAAAAGTGTGTCCCTAACTCCGTAGTTCCCCAATTAAACCCTTCTCGCAGACCAAATTTCCAGAAAGGCTCCGAATCAGCCACACTATTTCATGAAAAGCTCTAGTTTTTAGTCCTGCACCATGGATTAGGCTAAGGCAGGGGAACAAGAGTCCAAAATTGCTTTAGGAGGGAAGAAAAATGCCAGAAACAGAGAAGCAGTATAGATGAAGGCTTAAGAGGGAAGGGAAGTGGTGAGATTAGCAGGCAGGGGGCAAGCACTGTGGGAGAAAGACTGGTGTCAAGTACAGTAAGACTGGGTACAGGAGGGCACCCACTCTGTAGAACTGAGGCTGATCCGATGGCGATGGCTTCAGGCAACTGGCAGAATGGACTTGGATGGCTTCACATTCACCGAGGACCAAGGTTAAGGTCAGATATGCAGGTTCTGGGTGTGGGGCAGTTTGAAGGCAAAGTCATCAGATAAACACAGCATGTCTTCCTGGTGCATCAATTAACTCAATGACAAGTAATCAAAGCATAGCTCATATTAAAATAATTACACATATATTATGGAGGGGAATACAAAATCTACATTAATTTTTACGTTGCAACACAAGGGCTCAAATAAATTTTGATGGGTTTTGGGGAACCATTTGAGACTACCCAAATTATGAGATTATGCTTTCACTCTCTTCCACCATTAGGGATGCTTAGGGATAAAAATTAAGAGAATCTGCTAAAGCACCCAAACCGATGATCAAAATCTTCCACAATCAGCTTCTTGTTCACTTTTCAACCTACCTTCCACTATTGATAATTTTAATACCATTATGAAAAATAGCTTGGACAACATCTTAAGAATGCTAAAAGTGCTAAAAGTGCTAATTCTACTAATTTCATGATAGCTTTGAAAAAGGCAGAAGTATGATACAGTCTTTTGTGTTACTTCAGATAGTCACAATGACAAGTTACACATGAGCCAGTCTCAACTATTGGGAAACTGAGAATGAAGCAGTTAATATGCAAAAACGAATCTGAACAGTGAAAATAACCATGCAAGTTACATGTATTAAAGCTCATGCATATTTTTCCTTAGGAGAGACCAACATGCCTGCCATTACTCTTGGTCTATTTTTAAATTTTTATATAAAGCCCTAATATGGTGGGGTTGTTTTTTTTTTTTTTTTTTTTCATTTTCCCAGGGCACAGCAGCTAAGAAGCTGATTTAAATAATCAGAGGAAGAATGGCCGATGAAATGTGTGATGAAGTCTACAGAAGAGAATCTGATGACCCTCAAGGAATCCTTTGGCCATTTTGCCACCACTCAGAGAATGAGGCCAACACACTGGATAGGACAGAATTAAGGGAGGAAAAGAGGAAGAGCTACACCCAAGATTCAAGACCCAAGATCTCCCCATCAGGAACTGATACACATAAATCTATGAATTACCTTATCTCCTTTTGAAGTCATTTTCAGTTGGGAGTTCTATTACATGAAGTCCAAAGCTTCTTATTACTCAGACTTAAGCCCAAGTCCGAGCTGCAGCACTGGGTGACTTGAAATAAGTTACTTAATCTCTTTGAGGGTCAGTTTCCTTGTTGGTAAAAATTTCCTCATTGATCATTGTAAAGATTTAATGAGAAAACAGCTAAAGCGTATTGAATCACATGACATCTGTTATTCTAAAGGAAGGCATGCCCTAAAAACCAAGACTATAAATAGACTATAGTTAAGACACTAGATACATTTGGAAAAGATTTTTATCCATAATTAGTTGAATTTTAAAATCACAAAAAAATAACAGCAAGATTGTTTTTTCCTTTAACATCTTGAGTATTTATCCTAATCCAAGAGCTCATGATAAACTTAATGGAAAAGTGCTAAAACTATTCTTTCTATTAGGAATTAATTGTGGTAAAATCCACATAACATGAAATTTACAGTCTTAACCATTTTTAGGTGTACAGTTCAGTGTCATTAAGAACATTCACATTGCTATGCTACCATCACCACCATCCATCCGCAGAGTTCTTTTCATCTTAAAAAACTGAAAATCTATACCCATTAAACACTAACTCCCCATTCTTCCCTCTCCCCAACCCCTAGCAACTACCATTCTACTTTCTGTCTCTATAAATTTAACTACTTTAGGTACCTCGTATAAGTAGACTCCTACAGTATTTGTCTTTTTGTAATTGGCATCTTTCACTTAGCATGATGTCCTCAAGATTCACGCATGTTGTAGCATGTATCAGAATTTCTTTCCTTTTTAAGGCTGAATAATATTCCACTGTGTGTATATCTAGATTTAGATCTATATAGATACACATATATACACTGTGTATATACATATATATCCCATGTTTTGTTTATTCATTTATCCATCAGTAGACACAAAGGTTGCAATAGCAAAATATTTTAAAAGCAAAAAAGATAGGAAATCTGGATAGAAACAAGAATAATAAAAGAAGGTAAAATATAAGAAACCCATGTACCTGATTTAATGGAAAAGTGAAATTTCAAGATGTTCATTAGAAGCATCTACTGCATGTGTGTTAAGCATTAGGGTTGACTTCTTTCACACTCTGAACAGGTGGATTTATGCTTATTTTTCCATTGTCTCAGCAGGCAAATAGTCTGGTTCCTAAATGAGGGAAATTTTTCTGGAAAATTTTAACAACTTATGCTGAAGGTAAATACACTCAGAGAACATTTTTTAAATTACCTTTGTCAGTTCGGATTGGTTTAGGTAACCAAGAACTGGATTATTTATTTTCTTATACTTTAAAAGCGTTGAAAATGAATAGCATATAGCAGAAGTGAAAGCAATAGCAGAAGTTCATCATAGATTTTTTAAAAAGAGGAATAAAAGATGTTATTTATAACAGTGGCCCTGACTCTCAACAGATGATAATTCTTTACCTATTATTTCACCCATATGCTGTGCAATGCATGGGGACTGCCAGAGCCACGCAGGTGAAGGATGACAGCTCTAAGACAGTAAATTAAAATAATACTGGGAACAAGTAGTCCTAGCCTATTTTCCAGTTTGCCTAGTGGTTGCACTTTGGGGCAGACGTGGCCAGGATGGGATAAAGGAATGGGTTCTGATGGCCATTTAGGATTCCCAGAGTCACTCTGAAGTTCCACCTGAATTTTCAAGGGCACTCTCTCAGGGAAACTGGCTAATTTCCCAGATGTTTTATGAAGTTCTCACATATTTCATTCTGCAAATGGTTTTTAATGGGTCTAAAAAAATAGGACTTAAAGACAAAAGCCTATACAGAATTAGGTGAGTTGAAGCTATTATTGATACCCTGAATCCAAAAATATTCTTAGAGTGTTCAATAAGTCAAAAAGGTGTCCATAGAATTCATACCTTTTCTTTTTAATTTTCTAAGCATAACTTAGACTTACAGATTTCTCATCCTTTAGAGAACATAAGCCATTTTTATTCAGGTGACCTGTGAATGCCAGTAGAATAATTCTAGCCTTAAAGTTGTTAATATCCTTACATTGAATTTTTATTTATGAAACTTTGGAGGGGTTTTTCTATCCCAGAACAGAGTATTCTTACAGTAGCTACAAGATGTCGCTGTGAGATGCCAAAATCTTTTTCTGTTTAACCAAATAGAAAATTTAAAAAAAAGAAGAAAAAGAACTGCTTAGAGTAGGTTAAAAATCAAAATGAATAGGAGGTAACCTAGATTCCTGTTACTTCTACTTGCATCTTTGGGGAAGTCCTTTCTGTGATGCTACAGTACTTCAGCTCAGTCCCTCTGTAAGTGTTGCCCCCTCTCCCGCATTCTTGCCATCAATCTATTCAGCTCAGCTTCGAAATCCAGCTCAAAACTCATTTTTACAACAAGATTTATTTAAATAACCCTCAATATTCTAATCGGCTTTTTTACTCAACATTTCTCTAGGATTTAGATAGTCAATTATTATTTACTGTATATTATCATAAAATCTTGGTAAGTGAACACTTTAAAATTTTTAAATTAATTTTATTTTATCAAGTGACAGTTTATAAATGCTATTACAAAGTTTAAAACAAAAATACTACATTTTCTTATTTATATATCTCCATATTTCCACATAATATATATATATATACATGGCTACGTCTTATATAATTTGAGGTGAATTTCACATAACATAAAATTAACCATTTTAAGGTGAAAAATTCAATGACATTGTGGTACAACGTCCACTATCTCCATCTAGCTGTAAATCATTTTATGCCCAAGTTAAACCTCCTACCTATTGGGTAGTTTCTTCCCATCACCTCTTTCCCCCAGTTCCTAGCAACCACCAACCTGTATTCAGTCTCTATGGATCATCTATTCTGAATATTTCATTTAAATGAAATCATACAATATGTAACCTTTTGTGTCTGACTGCTTTCATTTAGCACAATGTTTTGGAGGTTCATTCATGTTGTAGTATGAATCACTACTTCACCGCTTATTAGGGCAAAATAATATTCCATTGTTTGCATAAACCACAATTTGTGTATCCATTTATCCGCTGATGGATGTTTAGACTGTTTCTACCCTTTGGCTACTGTCAAAAATGCTGCTATGTGCATAAGTATATGTGTTCTTTTTCGAGTACCTGTTTTCAATTCTTTGGGTTAAATACTTATGAACAGAATTGCAGGGTCATAGGGTACCTCTATGTTTAACTTTTTGAAGAAATGTCAAACACAAACACTTTATGTGCACATTTTATCTAACTAAATACGTTTCTTGAAGGGAAATTCTTGCCTTTAATTAAGTTTGCATTTTGCTTGCTGTCTTTCCAACCTTTCCCCGCCCCTACATCCCTGAGTTATATGGCTCTTGATGTTCTTCTCTACATGCTCCCAAACTATTTATTAAAGTTACTTCATTTACATAAACCTTGACATTGCTATAAGAAAATATCATAAAGAATGAGGTCTTTTTTAATAAAGAGAAATCCTATCATTTATCTTCTTTCGCTCAACAGATCTCCGTTAAAAAAAAAAAAAGATTTTTCTTTGCTTTCCATCACCATAAATTTATTCCATATCGGGCCAGTCTTAATGTTCCTCCACCCATATATTCTTCTCCCCAGATAAAGGATTTATCAGTAACTAAAAAATAATGCAATTTTAAAACTGTTTTAAGCTTATGATAAATAACAAAGCAAGGAAAAATAATTATTCGAACATGGAAAAAACAAACTTGGAACAAATCAGGAATCATAAAATATTTCCTTATGACACAAAACTTGCTATAAAAAAATGGCTCTTCAGAAGAGTATGTCTGCTATCCTATAAACCACCTTTAAATAGTTCCAAAGAGAAAAATGAGAAATAAAACTGTTCTTATAAATCCTGAGATATTTAATAGATGAAGGGTCATTTCAGAGGCAGTCACTTATTTTAACTGCTGCCACTACTTTCTATGGAGGCTATGATGGGGGGATGGAGAGAAAACACACAATTATTGTGCACCTACTTAATCATACACTGAATAGGTTAAAATGGAAACAAAGAGGATTCAGGCTTTTTCCCAACAGGAAAGCCTGATCGTAACGGCTTTGACACTAAAACGTAGCTCAAGAAAGTTAGGAAACCAACCCGAATTATTTTTAAAAATATATATATATTAAGGGGATTTGTATGTAATCCTCTATGATCGTTGCTATGAGGAGCTGAATAAGTAGCACTTTTCCTGAACAACTGGTTTGTCTTAAATTGTAGACACGGTGAATCGTGTCACTGATGACATTTTTATCTTTGCACTGGCTGCTCAGAGCAGTGAGCTCAGAGCCTAATTTGCTGATCTACATCTCCAAGTGTAGAGGATTCTGTAACATACATTTTATATGCTAAGCTCTTTTCAGGTTCATTTCTTTCTTATTCCTATTTCTACTCTCATTGTATACATCTTTATTGCTCTGACTTAAAATCTATTAGAAACAATTTAAGAATGTAAAGAAATCAATCTTTCTAATCATCCCACTCCCAACTTTTGATTTTAGGGCTCTAATCCTGGTTGGTATATTTCCGACAATGTATAATTATTCAAGGTTGGGGTGATCTTAGAGTGCTCTCTACTATTGCACTTGAGAACGTAAGCATAATTTACTGTGCCTCCTTTTCCTCAGTTACCAGACGGCAAAGTTCTTACCTCACCATGTGCTTGCGATGCATAGTAAAGAGTTTAGCGTACTGCCTGGTCTATAGTAAATGCTCAATAAAAATCAGCTCTTGTTAGCTATTGTATGTTAACAGGTTCTCCTGTGGGGTTAATTTGGAACAACGACAAAAAAAAATCTAAAAGCAGAATTCAATCTATTTCATGCAAAAATGCACTAGCACAGGTGTAGGGAGCTAAAGCTCCCCAAATTCAAAAGAGTGCATGGATTATCTCGGGAGGCCTGCTTGCATAAAAAAGAAAAGGCTGGTTCTGTGGAATTCCAGGAAGAAGAAGATTAAGTATAGACAAAGGGAGTGTCAAAGGGAGTGTCAAAGGGAGTGTCGATTGTACCTCGATCTTCAGGATGTTACTTTTATTATGTTATTTTGGGATACACAAAGGAACAGATTATGTATAAAGAGAAGCATAAGAAATAAACTCGGAGAGACAGTTGTGAGATCTGTTCTCCCTCCTGCACCCTGTCTGTCTTCTCTTTTTTCTCAGTCCCCGCTCCCCCATTCAGGTACCCGGTTTGACTTGGTCGGCTGGCTTCCGACACACAGGTGTAACCAAGTATTTCTTAATACCAAAAAGCCTTTTAAGTTCAGAAACCTAGAGGTGATGATAAGGTGAAGAAGTAAAGAGAGCAAGTACAGGCAATTCTTTCAAAAAGAGTCTGGGAAGAGAAGGGGCGATCTAAGCAGCAGGGTTAGTATTGAAGGAGAACTTAATTTTTGCGTGTGGTTCTTGTTTGTTTCTTTAATATATGTATGTGCGTGTGCATTTTTAAGATAAGGGAAACATGACATACCCTGTGACAGACACGGGGATGATGACAAATAAGCATAGACAAACTTTATATATAAGAAGTTGAAAATGTCAGAAAAATGAAAACTTTAGGACTCAAAGAACTATGAATGAAGACAAAGATAAAATGTTACTTAGAAAATTGCCATCTATTTATAAAGCAATCATTCACAATCTACTTGTCTTTAAAAGAGCCTTTAATAAATGAAGCACATAAACGTTTATTTGTTGTTATGTGCATGTATATATCTTTTAATTTACACAGTAGACATAGACCTAAAAAGCTGCTCCCATTGTAAACTAGATCCCCACTGACTTACACCATCAAATCTGACAGTGTTCTCTGTGCTCAGCGCTGGGCTAGGCTGGAGGTGGAGAGGGGAGAGGGTTTCTGGATGAAGAAGATAATTGTATATGTCAAACTTGGAAAGGTCCAATAAATTTCATTTTATTCAGGAAAAGACAAAGTAGATTCACCCTAAAAGTACAGGAAGGCCTAACTTTATATTGAATTCATGTTTTAACTTATAATTTGTTATCCAAAACTTTTACATATTGCATTTATTTGGCCCCAGGAAGTCTGAGCACAAAAGGATGATGAGTTTACATATTTAGAACTACCACAAAATGTATGTGTGAGAATCCAATACAAAGGGAATTTGATGATCCGAAACTAAGCCCTATATTGTAAATCAGAGTTTTGCTTTAGATAGATTTAAATAAAGTTACTCTTCATTTATTTCACAAAGAACAACTTTCCAAATGCCTTGAGCGTAGTTTTGTTTCATTTTGTGTGCCCAGAATCTATTATGTTCATATATTTAAATGATATATCCTCATCTAATGGAAATATGAGCATAAATTTCTTATACACAGCATTAGTCAGAATTCTTCCATAAAAACTTATTTAAGGAATAACAAGAACAATAATGCCTTTCAAAATTGAAACACATCATTTGAATTTCTTAACACTGTTAAGGCAAAAATGCAACCGTTAACTCGAAAATTGGAACAAAGTGTTTACCTTTAAAACAAAATCATTTCTAAAGATCATGGCTTTCAAAGGTCATTTTGGTGAACAACATTTATTCTTTAAATAAAATGTTGTAAATTGTTACCTAAGCTTTGCTTTTCTTTCTTGGGCAAGTTTAACTGTTAATATTTGGGTAATGTGATAACTTTCTTTAGAATCAATTCTATCTTATTTTTAAGAAGATGTGTGTAGATGAGAGAAAATAAATAAATAAATAAATAAAAGTGCTAGCTTGATTCTCTGGGGAAAACATGGAACATCCCTCAGGCCCTCATCTAAATAATTGTGTATAAAACAAACTGTTATGTGACCAACTATTGTTAATATCTTTAGATTATAAATGTAATTGAGTTTACTTTTAATCCTTATCTGCTTGGATATTTTATATCATTATTTAGAATGATTTTCT
>NW_006431956.1:13459491-13466076 GCF_000325575.1 Pteropus alecto | reverse complement strand
GACACTGAAATTCCCAAAGCTACATGTTAATCATCTGCTTAATGCTCATTTTAAATCTCTCTGGTATATATTTGAAACTTCACATTATGAATCATAAAATAAATGTTAGAAATCTTATAGCTACATTGAGGAGACTCTAAAATTGAATCAGCTTTTATCTTAGGTCATATAATACTCAATAGTAATGAGGAAGTAAGATAAAATAAGGAATTGCAGGCTCATCATACATAAATTATTTAGTACCTAATACATACAAACTGTGGTCACAGCACTTTCACCGAATGTATTTACTCCTTCATTCATTTCGCTGACTCAACAAATATTGGGCTAACCACCAAAGGGATAAAAATGAAAAAACCTTGTCTCTCTCCTCCACCATCAAAAGGAAGAGATAGACATGCAAATAAACAGGTGCAATACAATAAAATAACTGCTATAATAGAAGTGGGTACATAGTGCTATGGGAGCACAGGGGAAGAAGCTACCATAGGGATAGAAGAACTACCCCAAGCCTTAATTGACATGTCTTACCAACTGACTGGATATGGAGGTAAGGTCAGAGAAGAAATCTAAGTTCGGATATCTGATTGGGACAACCAGCTGGTGTTGATCTCTGAGTGAGGAAATACAGAAAAAAGGAACAGATCTAGAATTGTGGAAGAAGATTTGTAAGTACTAAGCGTGACGTGCCTATGAAACAACTGGGTGGATACCTATTAATCAGTGTATACGTAAGCCTGAATTCAGAAGAGAGTTCTGAGCTGAATAGATTTCAGAGTAGGTTTGAAGCCAAGGATATAAATAAAATTGCCTCGAGGTACCAGAAAGAGGAGATCATCATAAGCGTTAATTTTGCTGGGCAATAGAGTAAGCTAAATTGACTGTTTTTGAGAATGCCTTCAACTCCAGAATCACATTACATATTCTAGTGGGAGTTTAAAGTCAAACTTTATTAGAGATACTGAAGAGTTCTAATGGGTGTCTTGTGTAAGAATAACTAACAATAATAATAATTATATCACCATGCAAATCAACATAGGCTTCCAAACAGAAAGAAATTAGGTAGAACCTTTAAAATTAGACTACAAGACCAGAACTTCCATATTAACTGAACATATAATCTGTAAAATGGTCATCACTGTTAAAATCATAGTTCCTATGAGGCTGGTAAACACGAAAAAAACTATTAAATTGTTTTCTGACTGCATGGGGGCATGGGCAAAATAAATGAAGGGGATTATGATGCTCAAACTTCCAGGTATAAAGAGTCACAAGGATGTAAATGTACAGCTTAGGGACTAGACTGAAGAATATAACAATAACTTTGTATGGTGGTAGATGGTTACTAGACTTATTGTGATGATCATTTCATCGTGTATAAAAATATCAAATCGCTGTGTTGTACACTCAAAACTAGTATAATAAAAATAAAACAAAATAATAGTATAGAAGAATATTTACTGGTATACAAGAATGTAAATAATATATCGTTAGGTAAAATAACCATGTTAAGATGGCATATACAATATGATCTGGATATTGTAAAACAAGTGTATATGTGTATATACTTATATATGCATGCCTGAAAATAATAAAAACAGTCATCTTGGTAGAAAAAAATGTTTGCTGACTGATACGTTTTTTTTAATTTTCATCACTTGCTTGATTCTAATTTATTTTTTATTTTTCTTATTTTCCAATTACAGTTGACCTTCAATATTATTTTATATTAGTTTCAGGTGTACAGCATAGCAGTTAGACATTTATATAATTTATGAAATGATCCTCTCAGATAAGTCTAGTATCCACCTGTCACCATACATAATTATTACAATATTCTAGATAATATTCCCTATGCTGTACTTTACATCTTCATGACTATTTTGTAACTATCAATTTGTACTTCTTAATCTCTTCATCTTTTTTACCAAGCCCCCAAACCTCTCTACTATCTGGCAATCATCAGTTTGTTCTCTATATCAATGAGTCATTTTCTGTTTTATTTGTTCATTTACTTTGTTCCTTAGATTCCACATATATGGAATTGTATGGTATTTGCCTTTCTCTGTCTGATTTATCTCACTTAGCTTAATACCCTACAGATCCATCCATGTTGTCACAGGTGATAAGACTTCATTCTTTTTTATAGCTGAGTAATATTCCATTGTGTATATGTACCTCCTCTTCTTTATCCAATCGTCTATTGGGGAGCACTTAGGTTGCTTCCTTATCCTGGCTATTGTAAATAACACTGCAATGAACATAGAAGTACATATATCTTTTTGAATTAGTGTTTTGGATTTCTTTGGATAAATATTCAAAAGTGAAATTGCTGGGTCATAAGGTAGTTCTATTTTTAATTTTTCAAAGAACCTCTACACTGTTTTCCATAGCGACTGCCTCAATTTGCACTCCCAACAACAGTGCACAAGGGTTCCCTTTTCTCCACATCCTTGCCAACACTTGTTTTTTTGACTTATTGATGATAGTTATTCTGACAGGTGTGAGGTGATATCTCAGTGTGGTTTTAATTTGCATTTTTCTGCTGATCAGTGAGATTGAGCAACTTTTCATGTTTATTGACCATTTATCTGTATGTAGAGAAATGTCTTTTAAGGTCTTCTGCCCAGTTTTTAATTGGATTGTTTGGTTTTTGGGTGTTAAGTTGTATCAGTTTATAAATTTGGATATTAACCCCTTATCAAATTTATCATTGGCAAACATCTCCCATTCAGTAAGTTGTCTTTTCTTTGAGTTGATGATTTCGTTTGCTGTGCAAAAAATTTAATTTGATGTAGTCCAATTTGTTCATTTTTTCTTTTGTTTCCCTTACCCAAAAAATATATTACTAAAATATATTTAGTAATATATATTAGTAATATATATTACTTAGTAATAAAAAAATATATTACTAAGAGCAATGTCATAGAGTTTACTACTTATGTTTTCTTCTAGGAGTTTTATGGTTTAATGTCTCATATTTAAATCTTTAATCCAGTCTTAGTTTATTCTTGTATATGGTATATAAAGGTGGTCTAGTTTTTTTGCATGTATCTGTCCAGTTTTCCCAACACCATTTATTGAATAGTCTTTACCATATTGTATATACTTGCCTCCTTTGTCATAGATTAATTGACCATATATGTGCGGGTTTATTTCTAGGCTCTATTCTGTTTCATTGATCTATGTGTCTGTTTTTATGTCCGGACCATGCTGTTTTGATTATTATACCCTTGCAGTATAGTTTTATATCAGGTAGTGTGATACCTCCAACTTTGTTCTTCTTTCTCAAGATTGCTGTGACTATTCAGGTTCTTTCGTGGGTTCCATGTAAATTTTAGGATTATTTGCTCTAGTTCTGTGAAAAATGCCATTGGTATTTTGATAGGGATTTCATTGAATCTACAGATTACTTTGGGTAGTTTGGACATTTTAACAATATTAATTCTTCATATCCATGAGCATGGTATATACTTCCATTTATTTGTATCTTCTTCAGTTTCCTTCTTCAGTGTCATAATTTTTCTATTACAAGTTTTTACATCCTTAGTTAAATTTATTCCTAGATATTTTTTTTCTGATACAATTGTAAATGGGATTGTTTTCTTAATTTCTCTTTCTGATAGTTCATTATTGGTATATAAAAATGCAACCAATTTCTAAAAATAAATTTTGTATCCTGCTACTTTACTGAATTTATCAATTATTTTTGTGGAATCTTTAGGGTTCTCTATATATAGTATCATGTAATCTGCAAATGACAGTTTTTGTTCTTTCCAATTTGAATGTCTTTTATTTCTCATTCTTGTCTGATTGCTGTGGCTAAGATTTCCAATACTATGTTGAATAAAAGTGGTAAAAGTGGACATCTTTGTCTTGTTCCCAATCTTAAGGAAAATGCTGTTAACTTTTCATCACTGAGTATAATGTTAGCTGTGAGTTTGTCATATATAGCCTTTATTATGTTGACATATGTTCCCTCTATTCCCACTTAATTGAGAGTTTTTATCATAAGTGGAGGTTGGATTTTGTCAAATGCTTTTTCTGCACCTATAGATATGATCATATGATTTTTATCTTTCAATTTGTTCATGTGATGTATCACATTAATTGAGTTGCAGATATTGAAACAAACTTGCATCCCAGTAATAAATCCCACTTGATCATGGTGTATCATCTTTTTAATGTATTGCCCAATGGTTTGCTGATATTTTGTTAAGGATTTTTGCATCTATGTTCATCGGGGATATTGGCCTATAATTTTCTTTTTTTGTAACATCTTTGTCTGGTTTGGGAATCAAGGTAATGGTGGCCTCATAAAATGAGCTTGGAAAACTTTTTTCCTCTTGAATTTTTTGAAAGAGTTTGAGAAAGATAGGTGTTAACTCTTCTTTGAATGTTTGGTAAAATTCACCCGTGAAAGCATCCAGTCCAGGGCTTTTGTTTGTTAGGATTTTTTTGATTATTGATTTGATTTTGTTAGTAGTAATTGGTTTCTTTGGATTTTTGGTTTCTTGATTCAGTTTTGGAAGATTGTATTTTTCTAGGAATTTATCCATTTCTTCCAGATTGTCCAATTTGTTGGCATTTAATCATTCATAGTATTTTCTCATAATCTCTTGTGTTTCTGTGGTGTCAGTGTTACTTCTATTTCATTTCCGATTTCATTTATTTGGGTCCTCATTTATTTGGGTCCTCTTTTTTTTCTGGATGAGTCTAGTTAAAGGTTTATCAATTTTACTTATCTTTTCAAAGAATCAGCTCTTGGTTTCATTAATCTTTTTTTTTTAACTTTATTTTGTTTATTTCCACTCTGATATTTATTATTTCCTTCTTTCTACTCACATTGGACTTTATTTGTTGTTCCTTTTCTAGTTCCTTCAGGTGTAAGGTTAGATTGTTCATTTGAGATTTTTCTTGTTTCTTGAGATAGGTCTTTATTGCTATAAATTTCCCTCTTAGGACTGATTTTACTGTGCCCCATAGATTGTGGGTTGATTGATGCATTTTTAGGGAAGAACAGTACAGTAAGTCCTCATTTAACATTGTCAATATGTTCTGTGACTTTAAGTGAAATTACATATAATAAAAGCAGTATTATCACAGGCTAATTAATATAAACAAAAGTTAAGTTCTACAGCTTTTCATCAACTTTATGATAAAACATTACTCAAGGACTTGCTGTATTTGGACCTACCTTCTGGTCCATGACAGTTGGCTTGAATAGGAATCAAACTAATGTGTTGGAGGTACAAAAACAAAATCTTGGATGATAAAATAAAACTGAAATGATTAGTGACTGTAAGCGGAAATCAGTAGCTCTTAACATTGGCCTTATGGTCTTAGAAATGGAGAAATAACTCAGTATGATAACCAGAGGCAAAGAGCCAAATAAAAACAGATTTGCAGACCAGAACCTGTGCTGATGGGCACCTATAGGAGCCGTCCTGAGTACCTGAGCAGGTAAATACAGTCCAAGAAATAAGAGCTGCAGACAGTTCTATTCAGTGATGCTTTAGCTTCTTGCTCCCTGCACTCTTAGGTTTTACTACCTGAAGTACTCCATGACACTTCCTCCCTTGTTCTTTTCCAAATGCTTACTTCACAGTTGGAAACCTTGGCTTGACTTGGCTCCCTGCCTCACTCAATTTATAGATTCCTACTGACCTCCTAGTGTTAACCTTGGCTATTCCCCACCTTCATCCTCTGAGATTTCACAGAGAACAATGCCTGCATGCTGAACTCCACTCTGACTGGCCTGCTCCCTTTTCTGCTTTTGGCATATCAGAAGCAATTCTATACTCTTAAGAGGCAATTAAAGGTTGAATTAATAGGTAATATGCAAATCTTCTGAAAATACTTGACTGAAAGCAATAAGAAATAAGGCATGCTGAGCTTATTCTTGCATTATTTAATTAAATGGTATTTATAACTATTAATAATTAAGTAATATTAACATGTGCAAAATCATCAAATTTTACAAAGCAGAAGTAATGGCATGATAACATTTGATTTTTAATAGTACACACAGAAGTTCAGAGGCCCTATGAAACTAAAATTCAACTACTTCTGACATTGGCAATGAATATTAATTGGGCTTAAATTATTTGTTAAAAACTTCAAAGAAAAATGCCCTTGAAATAATGTAGATTCGAAATAGATACCTGGGAAGCTGTAAAGTTACAACATCATTCTTTTAAATTTACTCATTAATATTCAGTTTCACATCCATCTACTCTCTCCTCAGTCCCAAGTTTATTGCACAGCCCTGCAGTAACATAAAGAGTTTGCTAACCAATGAACAGGACAAACAAACAGAGACTCATGGACATGGACTATAGACTAGTGGTTACCAGAGGGTCAGGGTGGGGGAGGATGAGGGAGGTAGATGGGGTAAATTGGGTCAAATATGTGGTGACAGAAAGAAATCTAACTATGGGAGGTGAACACACAGTGTATATATATATATGCCTTACTGTTAAAGCATACAGCTGAAACTTATTGGATTTCATTAACTATAAAAAGTCATTTCACCATAGAAAGAAAGAAAGAAAGAAAGAAAGAAAGAAAGAAAGGATGGAAGGC
>NW_006431956.1:13454839-13459379 GCF_000325575.1 Pteropus alecto | reverse complement strand
CGTTTATATTTCTCTTTCAGTGTTCCTCCCTCAAACTATAAAGAAGCAAACTTCTGCCATTATTTTCTCTTCACCATCCAGGCCAGATATTGCTGATACTCTGTACAGTTCAGCCCTTGAACTTTAGAGGGGTAATGTCTAGAAACTACATTTTTCCCTTGCCTGCAGGGTTCCTGTGAGAAGCCACCATTAAGAGGACCTCATGAGAGATCTGAGAGGTGGAAGTTATGTTTTGATGACAACTGCAGGTAGGCTCATGGCTGTCAGCAGACAGCAGAAGTGAGGTTTGACCTGTAGACATGGCATGCTTCTGAGTCTCATTTAGTGACTTTCATACTTCCGGATTTCCTGAGAGTGGTCATCTTGCTCAGTTCTCCCCTCTTCCAAAGGTTGTGTAAGTCTCTAATTCCTGAAGTTAGATATCTCCCCACAGAAGCTTAATAAGCTTCTGTCTTCTCTCGCTCATTCTTTCCCAGGAAGGAGCATGGTTGATTTGATCCACTGAAGCTTGCCATTTACTGGACAATGTTTTACCAACAAGCAGGATTACTTCATCATTCACTTTCTGGGCTCTGGACCACATGGTTCTTCTTTGTTTCTTGTTCCCTGTAGTAAACACATCTGGGCAGATCCCCAAACCTTCTGTATTCATTTCCTATTGCTGCTATAACAAATTACCACAAGTTGAGTGGCTTAAAATAATGCAACATTATTATCTTCAAGTTTGGTAGGTCCAGAGTCTTATTAGGCTAAAATCAAGGTGTTGGCAGGGCTGCATTCCTTCTGAGGCCCTAAGTATTGTCTTGCCTTTTCCACCTCCTGTAGCCTGTCTACATTCCCTGACTTGTGGCCCTTTATCACTTTGACCTCTACTTCTGTAGTCGCATCTCTTTCTGTGACTCTCCTGCCTCCCTCTTATAATAGACCCCTGTGATTGTATTGGGCCCACCTGAATAATCCAAGGTAATCTTCCCATCTCATGATCCTTCACATAATCACACCCACTAAATCCCTTTGGCTATGTAAGGTAAAATATTCATAGCTTTTGAGAATTGGGATGTGGACATCTTTGGGAGTGGCCGTCATTCTGCCTACCACGCTTTCCTTCTGGAAGCAGCCTGCCAGCCTCATCCATACTCAAGCAAGTAGCACGGGAGTCTGTCTGAGGAACCGGTCCCTGCCTCCCTCTGCAAGCACACCTGAACCTGTGGGGCCCAATTCTAAATAGTCAGAGTAAAAAGCCCACTTCGGATGAAGCCTAAAGCATGTATTCTAACATAAATTTCACAAACTCTGCACTTAAGGCTATACACACAAGCAAAACCACTATTTATATGTTCCATTTGTTTAGCAATCTTGCTTGGTTGGTTTGCTTTATTGAACCCTAGAGAATGAAAAGGGTAGATGGTGACCCATTCCCCAAACTCATTATACACATTCTACAGATATTTGATGAACTACCCGAACTGTCCTTGGTAAAGAACTTCATTTCCGATGCATCTACTCTGCTATTCAAGACACACCTGCATAAATCTAGATTTGAGTTAAAGTTCAACACAACTTGAATTGTCTGAAAATTATAATGAATTTCCCAAAGATACTTTTACCACTTGACACTAAAATACAGTAAAATCATAGCAGCCCATATTTTTCAACTTTATATCAGCACAGAATGAAAAGCCTAGTGAATGCTGATCAACGAAGCTACTCTGTTCACTCACAGTGGAATAACAAGCATGCACTATATTGTTCACATTGCCAGATACTCTAGCCAATACAATCCTCATTAGCTATAAATAAAGTTGTCTTCACGACATTCATAACTGAATATTTAAATCAATATCAGATGCAGAAATACTCAGTGACAACAGAGCAGCTGTGTTTAAAGAGCATAAGACCTGCCAGTGCAGGAGCTTCATCATGTGTTTCACTAAGAATAGTATTATTAGATTAGAACACATCAAAGGATTAATGGAAATTCTTAAATAATATGATGGCAGGGCCAGAAATTACACTGGCCTGAATTATTATGCAGCTCAGGGATTTTTTTTTTTGGCCTATAAAAAGTGCAGGCTGCCTACAGTTACAGAAGGTCTCATCCCACTCCTAACATTTTACTTTCTTATGCCCTCAGCTATCCATTCATTTATTAATGTTCATTCATTCATTCATTCACTCATTCTGCATCTATTATGTACCCAACACTGGGGATATGAAAATAATCATGCTGTTTCTGCCTTCGATTTGTTCACTCTCTACTAAAGAAGAAAAACATTCAATTAACTCCTCACATACTATGAAAAGTGCTATAACAGAAGTCACTGGAAGCAAGAGGAGTCAGTAATTCTGACCGGATTGCTCCCAGCAGGAGGCAATACAGCATAGCATGGCTACACATGGGACTATGAAACTTCTTTGTGATTTAATCTGTCTATGCCTCGTATTTCTGTGTGTTAAACAGAAATAATGATAGTACTTTAGGCAGATTAAGGGCTATATGCACAAAGTAGTAAGGGCAGATAGACATAATAAATGCTACATAAATGTTTGTTAAATAAATAACTTGAAAGTTTCACAGAAGAGGTAATATTTGAGACAGGCTTTGAAGAACAGTTACACATTTGTCCATTGAGGAAAAAGGAAGGGCATTCCAAGTAGAAGAATGTTTCTTTTTCTCCCCAAATTTCCCCCCACTACTAATGGGGCAACATCTGGTCAAAACACCTGGAAGGCAAGTCATGGACACCTTAACCCAAAATTTTGCACATCTCGGGAGCGTCAGAAAAGGCCAATACATCTGCTTCCAAAATAATCCAGCTCCCTGGGGTGTGAGTGCGGATCCACACCGTCCTCTTTCTCTAGTCTAAGCATACCCAGCTTCCTTTTGGAAGTCCCACCAAAGCCTTAACTTGTAAGTCCTGTCAATTCTAACCGCAAACCAAATCTCTGGTCTGTCTATTTCTCCTCACCATCTCACCTTCTACACAGTCATACCTGGACTCCCCACCTCTGCTCTGGCCCCACTGAATCGGTTCTGCACAAAGTAGAAGCAAGTCATCTTTGTAATACAGAAGTCTTTTGATATTACTCTCCTCCTTTAAATCTGTTCGCACTGCACTTAGAATAAATCCACACTCCTTACCAACCTCTAAGAGTCTTTGTGATGAAGCCCCTACTTCACTCTCCCACCTCGTTTTTTACGGTTTTCTTGTCGCTCACTGCGTGCCTACCAGAGCCGCCATCTTTAATATCTCTCCTGCCTCATGGCCTTTCATATCTGGCACCCTCTGCCTGAACCTTCCTTCCCCTCATTCTTTACTTGACCAGCAGCATCTCATCCTTTAGGGCTCAGCTTGAGCAATGGTGCTAGCCAATGGAAAGGGCACCTCCAGGGAGGCGGGGCCTGCATTCTGGCTCCGCTGCCTTAGGCCACAGGAGTGGGATGTCACCCAGTGTTTCTGGGCCTGTGTGTCCACCTAGAAAATTAGGGAAATGGACCAGACGGGGGCTCATTCTCCTTCCATCGCCCATCCTTCTTTTTCTACTGTTAAATAAACTTAACCTCGTCACCTTCTTTCTCCCTTACTTTTCTCTACAACCAGCCTAGAACCATTTCTCATCCCTCACTCTGTTTCATTTCTCTTTTGCTTCCACTTTGAGTCTCATAAAATTCAAAACTAAATGGAAAGGGTAGAATTAGTGAGTGATAGTTTCCCTTTTAAGAAAAACTTGAAACAAAAATATAACTGGTGAGTCCAGACGAGGAAATGTTAAAAGTGAAAACAGACTGCTGTCAGAACAGTGACACAGCCTTTGAGCCTGGACTTCTAGGCCATGAGTTCCTACCTGTCTCCTCCCCATGATTTCCCTTCCTCTTGCTCTGTCACCCCATCCACACTGGCTGTCTATCACTTCCTCCCAAAGTGGAGACTTCATGCATGTTGTCCCCATTAGACCAAAATCCTCTCATTACACAGGCTCACAGCACAAGTAACCTCTCCTTCTTCATCCAATTGTAATTTTATATTTAATTTGTGATTATTTTACTGTATCTGACTACTCCTTTAACTTATACATTCTAAGAGAATAGGAATCATGCATATTTAAACTTAACAGTAATAAATGTACTTCCTATCACAAATAGGTGGTCAATTAATATTCTGAATGAATATATGTTTTAAAAGAACAGACAAAGAAGCAGTAACAATATGAGAGAAGAGAATAGAGATCCAGAAATAATGGAGTCAAGTAATCTAACAGATGCAGTGTTCAAAACACTGTTATAAAGATGCTCAATGAACTTTTAGGAAGTGTAGATAAGTTCAGTGAAAAGAAAAAGAACATAAAAATGGAAATAGGAATTATAAAAGGGAACCAGTCTGAAACGAAGAACACATTATCTGAAATGAGAAGTTTATTAAATGGAATAAACAAAGGAACAAAGTGAATAAAGAAAAGAATCAAATGCCCTATATAGAAGATGGGAAAGCCAAGGACATGTAAGCAGAATGGCAAGAAAAAAGATGCCGCACCTATAACA
>NW_006431956.1:13450965-13453139 GCF_000325575.1 Pteropus alecto | reverse complement strand
GAGAGAAAGGCAGAAGGAAAGAAAGAAAGGAGGACGGAAGGAAGAAGGAAAGAGGGAAGTAAGGGTGGAAGGATGGAGAGATGGAGGGAGGAGAGAAAGGTATCCAGATTGGAAAGGAAGAAACATTTAAGAACAGTTTTAACAAATGGGTGCAATACTTGTACTCTTAAAAGTACAAAACATTGTTTAAAACTTAAAGAAGATCTAAATCAATGAAAAGCCATCCCATTCATGTATCTGAAGAAGTAATATAAGATAGCATTACTATCCAAACTGATAAACGATCCCTGCCAAAATCTCAGCTGGATTTTTATCATAATTTGTCAAAGAGATCTTAAAATTCAGATAGAAATTCAGGGGGCCCAGACAGCTAAAGCAATCTTGAAAAATAAGAACTAAGCTGGAGGACTCACACTTTCCAATTTAAGAACTTACTACAAAGCCACAGTATTCGAGATAATATGGTACCGGCATAAAAATAGACATATAGATACAGCAATAGAATAAAACTGAGAGTGCTGAAATACACCCTTACATTTATGGTCAATTGAATTCAGCAAGAGTGAAAAACAATTCAATTATTTCAAAAAATGATGCTGGGACAACTGAATATCCAAGTACACACACACGCAAAAAAGTTGGATGCCTTCCTCATAACATCCACAAACATTAACTCAAAATGAATTAAATCTAAATGAAGCAAGAGGTAAAATTACAAAACATTTAGAAGAAAACATAAAAATAAATTAATGAATTTTGATTTTTTGCACAACCAAGAAAAGGAAAAAAAACCGATAAATTATAGTTCATTAAAATAGGAAAACATTTATTTTCATCAAAATATCAAAACCACCAAAAAAGTGAAAAGACAACACACATCAAGAGAGAAAACATTTACAAATCATATATCTAACAAGGGACTTGTATCTAGACAACTTACAAACCAATAATAAAAAGACAAATAACTCAATTTAAAAATGGACAATGGATTTGAATAGACATTTCTCCAAAGAACATACATAAATGTCCAATAAGCACATGAAAAGATGCTTAATATGGATTACATCATTAGCCATTGAGGAAATGCAAATCAAAACCACAATGAGATACCAGTTCGCAGCCACTAGGATGACTACAACCAAAAAGAAACTGGTATCAGTGAGGAGGATGTGGAGATAATGGTCCCCTCATCTGCTGGTATAAGTGTGAAATGATGCAGTCTCTATGGAAACCAGTCTGGCATCTCCTCAAAATGTTAAACATAAGAGTTAGCACTCAACTGCTCCGCTCCTAGGGATCTAGCCAGAAGAAATGAAAACATATAGCCATATGAAGACTTGTATGTGAACCTTCAGAGCAGCATTATTCATAATAGTCCCAAATTGGAAACAATCCAGATGTCTATCAACTGATGAATGGCTAAATAAAATGTGGTATATCCATACAATGAACTATTATTTGGCAATAAAAAGAAATGAAGTACTAATACATGCTACAACATGGATGAACCCTAAACATTATGCAATAAGTGAAATAAACCAGTGACAGAATGCTGCATATTGTATGATTCAGTTTATACCACACGTCCAGAAGAAGCAAATACGTAGAGAAAGCAAGTAGGTTCATGGTTTTCAAAAGCTGGTAGGGCAGGCAGGTAGGGAGAGAACTGTAATTAACTGTTAATATATTGGTATTTCTTTTAGGGGAGATGAAAATATTCTAAAATTGGATCATGGTAATCATTGCACAATCTTATGAATACATTAAAATATAAACTGTATACTTTTTATTTAATTTTTTATTGTTTATTGGGGTAACATTGGTTAATACAATTATATAATTTTCAAGTGTACATTAAAATTTGACATCTGTATATTCTATTGTGCATTTACCACCCAAAGTCCAATTTCCTTTGGCTACTATATATTTGATCCCTTCTATCCACTTCATCCTCCCTCTCCCCCTCCCATATTTGACCCCCTTTACCCCATCTACCTCCTCCCTCCTTCCCCACCTCCTACCCTCTGGTAACCACTAGTCTATAGTCCATGTCCATGAGTCTCTGTTTCTTTGTCTTGTTCATTTGTTGCTTTTAGGTTTATATCCCACATGTAAGTGATATCATGTGATTTTCAACTTTTTCTGTCTGGCTTATTCCGCTTGGTTATCTCGAG
>NW_006431956.1:13440757-13450622 GCF_000325575.1 Pteropus alecto | reverse complement strand
ATAATTATAGCTATTCTAACAGGTGTGAGATGGTATCTCTTTGTGGTTTTGATTTGCATTTCCCTAATAGCTAGTGATATTGAGAAACTGTATACTTTAAATGGATGAATTTTATACCATGTGAATTATATCTTAATAAAACTGTTTTTTTTTAATGAAAGAAAAAGATGCCCTAAGGCCATACTTTTCCTTAATCACTACTGAGATCACCATCCTCAATGTCCTATCCTCTTCCCACCTCCAACTCCCAGAGGCCTCCTTCTGCCAACAGAGACACAATCCTGGGTCCTATGGTGAAACGCTCAGGATAACCTCACTCGGCTTGGACTTTTTCTCTGAAATATACATCTAATATAATGTATATTATATAAGTCATATAAATTTATAAACATATTTGTTATGTTATATATAAGATAGAACAACATGTAATATGGATTACATTATATGTATACAAATTTGTAAATTAAATATTTCAAATTTCTGAAATTTGAATTTCCAAAGACCTACCCTGATCATCTACGCCAGGAGTCAGCAAATTACCATCCACAGGCCCAATCTAATCCACAGCCTAGTTTTTTCGTTTTTCTGCTACCCTTCAGTTAAGAATAGTTTTTATATTTGCAAAGCATTGTTTTAAAAAAATCCGTGACCAAAACCAAATGTGGATTGCAAAGTCTAAAATATTTATTTACTATCTGGACCTTTATAGCACCAATTTGCTGACACATATAGATTTGTGATGTTTTGTTTTTTCCATGACTCGCTGAGTGAAAAAGGCAAGTGTAGTCGGCAGGAGAGGGAAAGGGCAAGAGGAAAACTTATATCCTTTCTTTTACATTATTGTTCACGATAAAAAGAGTAGACTGTGGGAGCCAGATTCATGAGAGCTGATTATTAAATTTTCAAGAGTTTTGTGAGCCAGTTGACATCATACTGAAATTTGCTATAGTAGAAATATTTACAACACAGAAATCAGCAAACATTACTAATCAAGGCTTTGTCCTCCTCCAGAGAGCCGGCACACCTCTAAATAAAAACCTGGAAATCTTCTCGCTTCTTTATTTTTCAGAAATCAGAAGGTAAGGAAAAAGCTTTGGACCTGCTTTGGACCTACAGGGAAGGTTGTAGATGCGACGCCATGGTACAAAGCTAGAAAGAGAGAAGTGCAAGGGGCAGTGTTTGAGGTTCTCCAAAGAAAAGGAACCTCGGATTCTCATAGGAACTGTTTCTGGTCCCTCCTCCCCTTGTCCCTACTCTGCTGGGACACTCATTCTATGCACATGTGACCACCAAGAACGTCTCCACTCCCAAGTCTCTGGAGATCGCTGAGGGGGAGGGGCCCAGCCCAGCACCAAGACTGCAGCCGCTGAAAACAAGCTTCCGGCCTTAACCAAGGCAATGGGAGTAGATAGTAAATGTTCTCATTACAAAAAAAAGAAATGATAACTATATGAAGTGATGAAGGTGTTAGCTAATGATCGGGTGGTAACCATTCTTCCAGTGTATCTAGTCTGACGGTTGTACATCTTAAACTTACACAATGCTACCTGTCAATTACATCTCATGGAGGCTGTGAGGAAGGCTGGCGGGTGATGCCGGGGAAGATTCCCTGATCACCACTAGAGGGAGGGCAGGTCCACTTTGCATAAAGGGGCTTGAAGGACCAGGATGCTGGGGTTTAACCAGAGAATGAGGCCAAAAGGAAAGACAGGTGATGAAGACTGCAGAATGGAGGGAAAGAAAACAAAGCAGAGAGAAAAAGGATCGTTTTGCGTCTAATTGTTTTGTGTCTTCTACAAAGAGGTAATAGATGTCAGCATCCAATCTCAGGAATCTAGTGAGCAAAGGACACAGGTGCGACAGAAATCTAGCATCAGAACTCTCAACAAGTTTCCAACAAGCTAAGCACCCTTTGTCCTGTGCAGAATTGGGTCACAGCAGAGGCCTCAGGGCTAGGACAGCAACTCGATCTCTCTAAAATCATAAGCGCCACTGATGGATGTATAAACATGGAAAATTGCCTTGCGCGAGTCTTAATTCTCAATGTCTACATACTTAATGTTGATTATGTATTTTATTTATTAATTTGAAATGATTTTATAAACTTGTTTTTCCAAGCTGTTAAATAACGGAGATCTGATGTCGTCTATTTAGAAGAATATATTATATATTATATATTAATATATTCTCTTATATGTAATATGTAAGATATTGTTCTGTTGAATAAACCAATAAGGAGTAAGGAGAGATTACTTATAAAAATGCCAACCTAGATCTTCATGGCGTTTTATGATGAAAATTAGGATTTTATTAGTTAGAAATTAATACTCATTTTCCCATATAAAAAAGCAAACTTCTCAGCAACGAATTAAATAGGCTTTTCCCAAAGCAACTGGGAACCTAAATTCCACATATAACACTGTTTTCATGAGAAAACAATTTCCAAAAAATCTACTTATGAAAACACTTTCAAAACAAAATGTGTATGTAAACTAGGCAAAAAAAAAAAAAAAGTATGTGTACACCAGTTATTTGGAAAACTAAAAGCCACCTCCTCTCTCTTCTCCTTGTTATGATAGTTTGGGTTTCTATCCTAGAGTCCACGCACACATACACACACACGCAGTCTCTCCTGAAGTGTTGCTATGGCTGCATTTCTTACACTTATAAGAAAAAAAATTTCTCACAGCTGAGGTTCAAGGTTGTTGGCCCCATTTTGCTGCCCTAGTAACTCTTCCTGGCTCCCAAAAAGCTACCCTGAACTAATGGAAATTGGACAAGGTCACAGACGGCACTAAGAACAGAACTGGTAACCTACTAAGCCCAAGGCTCTCTTTCTATCTCTAAAGCAAAAAAAAAAAAATGGGTCAACAGAACATTTTTCTCTGTTAAGACAAACCCATTATGAACACTCACAATTGAAAATACTACCTGTTGAATCAACTTGTAAAGTGTGACTACTCCGAGCTATTAGGAATTATGAGCTCTGGAGTTTGGTATGGTAATTTCATAGAAATGTAATAATGTACCCAATTTTAACACTTACGCACAATATCTGCTCACGATATCCTGGCAGAATCATAAAAAACATCCTACTGGCTCAGCAAACAGTGTATTTAAACAGGTACAGCCTATTATTAAGCAATTAAGGAGGGTTAGCCTAAGAAGTGTTCAGCCTTAGGGACAAATTCACAGGGTTTGTTTTATTTAATTATCATTTTTTTCCCCAGAGTATTCTATAGGTTTGTTGACATGGTCTCATAAATCCTCTTCAGCTAAAATTTGTGGGATCAAGAGGCAACCAGTGAGAATAGTCATGTTAAGATAAGCAAGAAGCAAATCCAGCAAGGAGAGACAAGAAAAACAGGGAAAAGCCCACCTGAGTGGACAACCAGCTGACTTATCGTCTGTCAGCTCCTTCTCATATTCCTGTTCTTAATATGACTTGACTAGGTGACCCCATTAAGAAATAATGTTCCATTTTGATGGTTGCCAGATGAGAGATGGGTTGGGGGGCTGTGTGAAAAAAGGGGAAGGAATTAAAAAGGACAAATTGGTAGTTATAAACAGTTATGGAGATGTGAAGTACAGAATAGGGAATAAAGCCAATAACATTATAATAACTATGTATAGACTAATTGGGGGATCACTTTGTAAGGTATATAAATATCTAATTACTACATTGTACACCTGAAACTAATGCAATATTCTATGTCAACTGTAATTGAAAAATTTAAAAATTACAAGAAGAAGAAGGAGAAAGAAGAAGGAGAAAAAGAAGAAAGAAGAAGAAGAAAGAAGAAGAAGAAGAAGAAGAAGAAGAAGAAGAAGAAGAAGAAGAAGAAGAAGAAGAAGAAGAAGAAGAAGAAGAAGAAGAAGAAGAAGAAGAAGAAGAAGAAGAAGAAGAAGAAGAAGAAGAAGAAGAAGAAGAAGAAGAAGAAGAAGAAGAAGAAGAAGAAGAAGAAGAAGAAGAAGAAGAAGAAGAAGAAGAAGAAGAAGAAGAAGAAGAAGAAGAAGAAGAAGAAGAAGAAGAAGAAGAAGAAGAAGAAGAAGAAGAAGAAGAAGAAGAAGAAGAAGAAGAAGAAGAAGAAGAAGAAGAAGAAGAAGAAGAAGAAGAAGAAGAAGAAGAAGAAGAAGAAGAAGAAGAAGAAGAAGAAGAAGAAGAAGAAGAAGAAGAAGAAGAAGAAGAAGAAGAAGAAGAAGAAGAAGAAGAAGAAGAAGAAGAAGAAGAAGAAGAAGAAGAAGAAGAAGAAGAAGAAGAAGAAGAAGAAGAAGAAGAAGAAGAAGAGGAAGAGGAAGAGGAAGAGGAAGAAGAATGTTCCAGAAACAGCTTCATTTCCCAGTTTGGCTCTGATTCCACTTTTGGCCCCTGGAATGCCACTCTTCCCAGCCTCCCACTGCCACCTAAGAAACACAAAGTGATTCCTTAGGGGAAGAAGGCTCTGTCTTATTTGAGGAGGATGAGCATGGATAGCATGATAGAATGTAATACTTTTGCTCTGAGAATGGAACTTTCCAGAAGTCCTAGGTCAGAAGGCCTGTCATGAAAAGGATCAGGCTATATCTTGGAGAGATAATTGCATTTTACTTTGTACTTAGTTCTAGTAGCAGATGTAAACAATCACTGGGACTCCTTCAAGGTAATTTTCAAAATAACAGCTAAGGATCTTGAAGATTTCTGTCTCTGATCACAATCTTGGTCAATGGAGGGACAAAAAGGCCAAGAGACCAAAGAGGACACCAGAATGTTTATGTCTTATGCTAATTAAGCATGTACTATGTGCCAAGTCCACAGAGAAACACAAACATACATGAGTAAAACATATAGTATTTAGAGTCACAAGAGCTAAAGGGGAAATGAATGCAGGAAGGGAGGATAAAAGTTAGAGGGATGTAATCTTCAAAGGGGTAGCCAAGAGAGGCCTCACTGAGTAGGGGAAATTAAGAAGAGATTTGTAGGGAATGAAAGAGTGAGTTAAGCATGTGTCTGGGGAGGAGCATTCCAAAGAGTAGATCGAGTTCAACATTGATTAGGAGAAAGTATATCTAGTATTTTGTAGGAACAGGAAGGACGACAGTGTGGGAAGCACAGTGACAGGGAGTGGGTAGAAGTCGGAAGTAGTAGAAGGGGCTGGGTAGAGTGAAGCCTTGTGAATTTAATTAATTGCAAGGACTTTTTCTTTGCCCTGAGAGAGATGGGAAGATGTAAGATGGGGAGTAAGAGTATGATGGAAGACGTAGACTGTCGGCAGAGGAGTGGATTGACCTGACTTACATGTTAGTAGCACTGCTCTGGCTGTGTGTTGAACCTAGACTTTCAGGTGCGGCAAGGATGGAAGCAGAGAGAGAAGTGAAGAGGCCACTGCAATAATCCAGGCGAGAAAGGGTGGAGGCTTGGTCTAGGCCGGTAGCAAGGGAGGTGGTGAGAATTGGTCAGATTTGGAATACAACTTGAAGACACAGCTGTAGGATTTATGAGTGCATCAAATGCTGGCTGTGACAGACAGAAGAGTCAAGGATGACCCCAAGGGTTTTTTTTGGCCCAAGCAACCAGAAAAATGGAGCTGCCACTTGCTGAGAGGAGTAAATGAGTGAAGCAGGTTTGGAGAAGGGGCATATCAGAGTCTCATCTATGCAGAAAGTGATGTTGACCAAGAGAGTAGTATTTTAGATTTAGAATCGTTAGAAGGATATAGCTCTCATATTAAGAATTTCAATTCTACCTTCATGATATCCCCTTCACGCAATCATTATTATATTCTCATTCCTTTATTCAATAAATGTTTGCCAAACCGTGTGTCAAACAGTGTGCTAGGTCTTGGGACATGGAACGAGTAAGAAATATTTGATTGCTTTCCTTATAAAACTTACAATCCAGAGGAGAAACAATAAACAATTATGCAAATACATCTATACCTATGTATAGGTAACAACTTAGAAACAAAACAAAAATTTATCAATAAATAAACACGAGTGTTGGAGAACTTAAGTGATTTGCCGATGACACCATAATAATTATGTCCGAAGACATAATAATATGTATTATTATGTTATAATAATATATAATAATAATTATAGCTGGGAGAGACAGGGTTGGAACATAAACATAAGTTGTCTTCCTCAAGAGCCCACATATTTACATTATTGGAATGATGGATGGTCAGTCAGTCAACAAACACCATTCAGTGGAGACAGAACACAGGCAGCCAAAGAGAAACAGAACTCAATTCACAAAGTCCTGCATGATGGCTGTAATATGACTGTCACCGAACCTTTCCAGGGCTGGAGTTCCCTCATCTACAAGATGGTCCATACATAGAGACAAGATGATCTCTAGAGCCCCTTCTTGCTCTGAAACTATGATTCTATGATGCACATTGGTATCAAAATGTAGGAAAGAAGATGTGGGGTGCACCCAGTTCAAACTTCACTTGTTTCACAGTTCTGCCTAGGCCCGGACCTATGTGAGAGACTCAGAATCATAGAACTCTGCCCAAGTCCTTCGGTGCTCTGTCCTACGAAGGACCTGGAAAGGAACAGGAACAGTGAGACTAGGGTGTCCAGTCTCTCAGAGATGGGGCCAGGGAGAGGGAGTTAGCTGGAGAGAAAGAGGGAAAAGAGGAAATCGAAGGATAGCACATCTTTTAAGCTACCCCTGTGTTTAGGTGTCCTGAGGACGTGATTTCCTGTCAAGTCTACAATGGACAACATACATGTGACTCCTGTGCATTCGTATGTGATCCTAGGAAATTTAAGTCCTTCACCCTCCCAGGCCCCAGTTTTCTCATCTGCAAAAAATGAGGCTAGATAATTTCTAATATCGGTAATCTATGACTCCACACTTGTGTAACCTTAGCATTTCTGTAACTTAACTATATTGCCAAAATAAAGTCTTTCCCTCCAGAATGAACTCTTTGTCAAGTCTGCAAGATTCGTTCAAATAGTCATTTGTTTAACACTTCTATTCTGGTAATAATCCAAATCAAATATCCATGACAGAAGAAACATTTCAGTGTTCGGTTAAAGAACCCCAAAGTTGAGCTACCCATTTTAGTACTTATTTACATTAATTCTAAAATATAATTTTTAATTACCATACTTTGCCCACAATTACAATACTCTACCTAGAACTTGGATAATCAAAATATCTAATAATGGAAAATAGGAGGTTTTTTCCTATTTGTTAGTTACAAATTTCTTGTCAGTGTTTGTATACTAAATTAATAAAATCAATTACATATTGACATATTCTGACTTTTAAATGCTTAATTAAATCATTTAAGTAAAGTAATCTCATTTTGTATGTAGAGAAAATGAAGTTTACAAAAATTCTAGAATGGCTCTAAATCAAATAACACCAAGGAGATTCCAATAAGTAAATTCAGGATTATCGCCTCTAAACTTTGACTCAAGTCACTGCATTATTATTACCATTGATAAATACTGATTTTTTAAAAAGTAAGTAGATCTGTTACACACGTAAGAAAAATACAATGCTTTAATTTCTGGAAAAAAAAAGTAATAAAATTAAATTAATAGGGAAAAATCCCTATCACCCACCTTGGAATTTAGTACCTTCTACCTGAGTGAAATGGTAACTTGGGTTCACTTGATTAAACCAAGGACAGTCTTAAATATGTGTGCATTGGTAAAATCTATGTATAAATATTTTAGCTAAGTTTAAAATTAAATATGGTTAACGTACAGGAGTAGAAATGTGCTGATTAAGTAGCAAAATATTATGAGACGTTTGAAGAAAATTTTTGGTAATTCCATTTTTTTTCACTAACCTATTTTACTATCTTAGAAACATCCAATCACCATATTATCAACATATCCACACGAGCATGGCATTATGACCTCCATATGGTAAATCAGCAGAGACCCTGCTCTAAAAAGCTAAATATTTTTATTATATCATCTTAATATCCACAGAGATACATGTATTTCACAGAGAATTGAGTTGGGTGCTGCTCATTTCCATTGCATGAAAATGGAAAACAAAACTTGCCTGTTAAAAGATATATACTTTCCAATGTTTATGAATCCTGCCTTCTTCTCACCCTTGCCCTTTCCAGCTCCTTGTATTTCTTTAACTCATTTTCCTTCTTCTTTACATGTTCCCCAAATATAGCGTGATACCTTTCTTTAAGACACTTTTCACTATGAATAATTCATCTGTTCATCTAACAGACCTACTATGTGCCTGGCACAGTGTTGTCCCCTGGGCATCACAGATGAATGACAGTCTCCCTACCTTCAGGGAAGGGGAAATCTAGCAGATGTTGGACCCACAGTTAATGAGCCAGGAGCGATTAGTCACAGTGATAAAAATCAGGTAGCACCTGCCCTTTCGTGTATTTTTAATACCTTCTTTCCTGACCACTTTTCTTATAGACTGTAAGCTCCCTGACCACACATCAATCATTTCTATTGCCCCAGCATCTGTCTAACACAATGCCTGGCACATAATGAAGGTATGAATAGATGCATAGATCTGAGTAAATGAAATCGGGTAATCTGTATGCATCATGAATGACTTTTTTAAAAATGGATTTAATTGACAATCTCCCTCTCCCCACAAAGTGTATTCCCTTGGTACCAGAAGCTGAGTAGGATTCCGGTTTCCTAGGCACAAACAGTGCTACTCTGGAAGAAGATGCCTTCGTTGCCTTCTCGAACAATCTCGTCATATTCAATACAAATTCCCTGAGAATCCCCACTCCGCCAAGTGAGAGGAGAGTGAGCGAGCTGGCCCGCACCTCCCTCGCCTGCCCGCTGCGGGGCTCTGCTCCTAGATGGAGAGCAGCGTCCATGAACTTTTTTACCCCCATTGTAAGTTTGGTCAGTTAAAGAATAAAACCTCTTTCGGAGTCTAGTTAAGAAGAGGGAACCAGGAGGAGCTGGACGCGACCTGAGAACGAGTGAGTAGAATGTCAAGGGGCTCTCTTTTAAGCAAACTGGTTTGGCCCGGCCCCAGCGGCCGCTGGGCACCACAGGACGACTCCGGGGGGACCCGCCACCGCCGGTCAGCCTGCTCCCGGAGCGCCGTCGCCCTCAGAGGAGCCGCTCAATTACAAGAATTAGCCACCGAGGCTCCAACCGCGCTCAACAGCAACCATAGCGACCCGAAGCGTCACACCCGCTTCCTTGCTGGACCTCTGTCTGCTTCATCGAGGCAGGAGCGTCTCAGCGACCCCGACCGCCCACTCCGAGTCCCTAGGTCCAGACTCCCCGGTGTCCCAATCCCAGCGTCGCTGCCTGGGGCCGGCTTCCCGCCCCTTTTGCCCCTTGTCTTCCAGCGTTGAGAAGCGCTACGCCCCCCGCGCAGCCCCGAGTGACAAACCACGCAATATCCACCCGCCTGCAGCCTCTGAGAAGCCCCCTGGCTCGCCACTCCAGAGGGGTACGCCAAGGTCACCAGAATAGGTGTGACTACTTCCACCTTCACTCTCCCCCAAATCCCTCCCTTTCTGAGATCCCCAGGGTCGCGTCCCTCACCGCAGTTGGAGGTGGGGGGGGGTCCCCTCCTTTGGCACCCTCACACCCCACCAGGATCTCACCCTGCCTTCGTCCTCCAGGTCCTTGTCCCGTCTCCTAACGCTCACTTTCTCTCCCGGGTGAAGCTCTCGCGTAAGTCTGCGCTCGGTTGTTTCAGAGAACCAGGGGAGGACATGTGCCTCCCACTCGCTCAGGGGGAGCGGCGGGGAAACCGACGCAAACTTCTGCTGCACTTACTTCGGGCCGAGGCTGACGCCTCCTCGCCTCTCCTGGTTCTCCCACAGGCAGCTGCTCCGCGGCGACCTGAAGCCACCAAGCTCGCATTCCCCACACCCGCGCAGATGCGAAATGCGCGACTGGGGGT
>NW_006431956.1:13440042-13440734 GCF_000325575.1 Pteropus alecto | reverse complement strand
CGGAGCCGAGGTCCCGCCGCGGCGCTGGGCTGCGAGCTGAGCAGTGGCAGCCTCCAGCAGCCCGGGGACGCTGCGCACGGCGCCGCGCGCCCGGCACCTCCGCCGGGTCGTTTCTGTCCGAGTTGCAGTTTCAGTGCATGCCAAGACTGCAGCACCCTCTCCGTCCTCCCCCGGCAACGACTTTCAATTCACCTGGAGCTTTGCGAGGCTCCCCCGCGGGCGGGCAGCGTGACAGCGGGTGCAGAAGAGAGGGAGGAGCGCAGGAGCGGCGGCTGCCCCAGTGCGCCTCCAGCTTCCCAGGCAAGGAGCGCGCAGCCCTCTCCAGCAGATCTCCTCGGGACTGCAGTCTTGACGTCACCCCACACCCCCCACACACACCCCGCGGTGGAGAGGCGCGGAGGGTGGTGGAGGTGGAGCGAGGACGCGGGAGTGTGAGCGGGAGTGTGAGCGCGTGTGTGTGTGTGTGCACGCGCGCGTGTGCCTCGCAACGCTGGGGACTGGTTGGAACAGCAGCTGGATCCTGCGACGAGCCAGGAATTGAGCTCCCTGCAAACAGGCGCCGAGGGGCTGCTGTGAACAGCCGGGGGCGCTCGCTTCCAGGTTGGGGCGGGAATACTATGGACTCCGAGTTTCGAGGCGACCAAAGGAAATGGATTAACGCGATAGGAGCGGTGGGAGAGGGAGAGTTGGGC
>NW_006431956.1:13410080-13439848 GCF_000325575.1 Pteropus alecto | reverse complement strand
CCAAAGTTGGAGGGTGCACTCGACGCCCTTAAAATCTGCGACAGAGATCTGAGAGGAAAAGAAGAGTAGACTGCGCGGAAGAGTTGATTTTCACGCTCTTGTAGGAAGGAGAAGGGATGGAAGCTTTCTTGTAGGAAGCTTTCTTGTAGGAAGCTTTCGGGGTCCTCTTGGCTTCCTCTCTCGCCTCAAGGTCCTGGGAGGGAGCCCGCGTTGGTGAGCCAAGGGCGCCTCTCGCCGCCGCAGAGCAAACTTCAGCCCTCTGCCGCTGTGTGCTGAGAAGTTGCTACAAAGGGATCAAAGGGGCAGAGCCTTCCTCATCTAATTTCCCGCCCTGCGTGAACCTGGGGGAGTTTCCGCCGGAGCTGCACCCGGAACCAGAGAAAGGGTCATGGCCGAGGCTGGACTCCAGATGCGCCATACCCTGCCCTTGGGTTCTGGGTCTGAGGCCGCGGAAATTAGTGCTCCGAGCAGAGTCCCTTGAGATCACCATGGTGAGGCCACAGTATGAGTTTTTGCCACCCTCGGGGACCTTACTCTAGAAAAGGACTTAAGTAGCCACCCAATTTTCCTCGTTCTCCAAAGTTGTCCTGGGGGCCAAAAAGAGAAGTGACTTTCGGTGGCAGCACCAAACGAAGATGTTTAAGAGGTTCTAGAGTAGCTAAAGGCTGTCTCTGGAGCATTCGTCCCTTAGCAGCGAACCTTTTGTCATCTTTGGGGCAGCGTTTGCGGCTCCAAGTGTCCGCGGCGCTCTGCACCAGGGGGGCTGTACCCAGCCAGGAGCCGCCTGCCGCCTCCCGGCAGGAGCAAAATGTGCAATGCGCTCACGCCTGGGCGGGATCCTTCGTCAGCGGCGAGGCGTCAGGCGCGCAATGCAGAGACAGCCAGAGCAGCCAGCAGTTTTGCCCCGGTTGAGTGGCAGGGCTTTTTCACTGCAGCGCCTTCCTATCTGAATCCAGAACACTGATCGCTGAGAAGCCTCTTATTAAAATATTTGTTTACAATGGAAAGGGTGAAGAGTGGGAAGCAGGAAGTATACAGAATGGAAGAAGATCCCCTGTCCACACTTTAACTTCTTAAAGTAACTAAAAATAGGATCAGATCTGGTTGAAACGGCAAAAAGTTTCATGGCAGTCTTGAACCTCAAATGGAAGCTTAAAATAGAAGCAAGTCTGGGATCTGGGTGTACATTGCCTTAGGTTTAATATCTTAGGCATTTCTACATTTAAAAATTAGAATTCTAGCTAATTAGGCAATGTTATGGATATCCTTAATTACAGGTTGGATTTAACAAATAAACAGAATAATTAAAATAAAGTAAAGATACAGAATGTTCTTAATTAAAACAGAACAAGTGAATTTCTGAGAAAGACATAGAACATCAGCTTCTGTCCTCTTGCAACCGTCCCAATTTTTAATATATAAATTTACATATTATATAAATATAGTGCCCTGTCATCATCAAGGAATTATGTAATTAGATTCTAGTTATGCATGTTTCAGAAAGAGCAATTCCTCAGTATCAATTACTGTTCCTGACAAGGTTAATTCTGATTAATAGTATGGGAATAAGCAAATGATTGACAAAGGAATGGTTTGAAACCAAGGTTGTGAAGTGGCAACTGTGGCTAGTACATTTGGACCTTCTAAGTTGGGTCACAATTTTGCTTCCAAGTGTTCGATGTCAAATGCTAGTTAGTGATGCTCTGTTAGCAGGTATGACAGCCTGGCTGACATAGCCACATAAGTAATGGGCATTTGATGTGGCAGGCCTAAGCTCTTTCCTTGATTTCCTACTGTATTCTGTTCACACATCCAGGATAACTTTTTCACATGTGATTGGTTGTTTGCATATCTGTCCCCTTCTAAATTTATATTCTCCAAGAGCAGGAATTTTCACCTTTCTTTTTCCGGGACCCAGCACAGTGCCTGGTAAATGGCAGCCACTTAATAAATATATGTCGACTGGATTGTTTTTTAAAGGGTATAAAATAACTACATTTTAAAATTGGTTTTAAATGACTCATATGCCATCTATGCGAAACAAACTATACATATATAATACAAACTATATATAATACAAACTATATATATCTGCATATACGTTTATATATGAAATGGAAAGGAGAGGAGAAGGGGGGGGAATCAGTTCTCAAAAGGATAACTGTTGATGACGAAATGAGAGATTAAATTGTCCATAGAAATATCCTCACTGCTCTCACGCTGTAAGAATCCTTTCGTGTTTGTCAGTTGGCATTTATATATTTAAAAGTTTGGTGTTGGAACTCTGAAACACTACCAAAGTGCATTACAAATATTTTCCCATTGTTCAGAATGTAGTATATTATTTAAGTTGTGTGTATGCATTTCTGATAAGAAACATTGTTAGCTCAGCTTGCCCTGGACTTTGCCCTAATCACTATGAAGACAGCTCACTGGTCCAGGGACCGCCGCTATGGCCCAAAAGGTACAGGCCCAAAAGGTATGACTGTACTCTCAAACATAAGATGTCTATGGCCAGGCAGTTCAATTATAAGGCACATTGGGACCAGGTGGGAAATCAGCTACACACACCAATCCATAGCTACCACAGAGCCAGAATATCATGTTTACAAACAAGGAATAACTCTGTTAGGTATTGGGCAGAGTGTTCTGGGGAGATGCTATTTTAATATAGCAGTAGATTTTCATCATACATTCCATAGCCATTAAAGCCTCTAAACCAAACCCTCTAGCACATACACGTTGGCGAAACGATGGAGACTAATAATCTTTCCTTCCAGGAGCTATCCTCTGAGCAAAACAGGCTCCATGATACATCTCATTTCCTGTAATGAAAAAAGAAGAAAAAAGATAAATATTATTTTATATAGAACTTAACCTAAAAATCAGTTGACACATATATCTTGTATCTATTTATAATATATGTATATGTATGTTCATATATGTAATATACCAGTTATTGATTATAGTCAAAATGATTTTAACAAATGTCCAATTACGTACATACATTTTTAGAAAGACGTTTAAAAAGAGCCTAAAATAGTTCATGATAAAGAAAACATCAAAAATTGTAAACACTCGTTTTCAGAACATAGTATAAACACTGGAATTTTCCTGCAACTTCTCCCAGGACTTAGATTTGCTCTTAATATTTTATACTTCATGATATATTAATAGCTTTGTATTTGAACTGCTTGTGTGGTGCCCTCTAATCCTAGTTGAATTAACACCAAAGACAAAATCTAAGTGGCCTATTTATTTTAAGAAGTTAAAGTCCCAAACCGATAAATTCCAATTTTAAAAATATCATAACCAAAACAAGTAGTTGGCATTTCTATATTTATAGATAGTACTTCTAACTACCATGACACATGAGCAATAATTTTATGATGAAAATTGGATTTGGCTGGTGTTATTACATTTCAAAATATTAAAACATTTTACTTATACATGTGTTCCTATGTTGTAATTATACTCCAGCAGAGAATTTCAAATAGGATTTAGACCATTTACTGGATCTGCTTTTTCATGAATTACACAGTAGTCATCATAGACTATACTGACACCAAGGAACGTTTTTGTCACTTTATGAAACCTAATGAGCAATAGTAAAGAGACAGGTGGTGACTGCTTTCAGTTCAAATTTTGGAGAGGGCTTCCTCACAGGGTAGGTTTTAGGGGTTTTTATAAGGGGTGCACCTATATATAGACTTGCTTATATGTGAAAACAATACCGCTAGTTACACTTTTCATTTTTCCCATCACTGGTCAAGAAAAGTCCTAGCCAAGAGAATGGCTTTAGAAGGTCAGGTACCTATCAGACTTGGCACCTGTTCTCAAAGGAGCCTACAATCTGGTACCCTTTTTCTTCTCAGTTTTCTTGTGAACTCCCTATGAGATGCACTTGGGAGTCTAGGATTACAGATACCTAGGCATGGACAAGGAGGGTAGGACTAATTAGAACCAATTAGGGAACCAATTAGAATGTCTCAAAAGGCTTCAAGAAGTATTTTGAAATGGGTTTAGTTACAGTACTTTGATTCTCCCTGAACTGTATGGAGTAATTTCAGTCTAAAAGAACACTTGCTTTTATCCTTCAGCCCTTCAGAATTATTTATTTAACCCCATTTTCTGCCTTGCCTCTTCCCACTTTTGCCCAGAGTGGCTTTTTTTTTTTTTTTCATTTACATTGTCTAATTCAGGCAATTAGAACTTAGGCACCTCTGGGCAGAGCCCTTGTCTGCCTACGTGTTTATGAAGCATTATGTACCTCACTGCACTCCATAAATAATAATAACAGTAATCACCCTCTATACAAAATTAGAATGTTAGCATATTCAACCAGTCTAGTATGCTGATTTACTTTAGTGCTTCATAATTATCTCATGATACCAGTGGTATAATGGGCACTACATTATACAATCTTCCAAAAATATGTTACTATATATTCTGGCAGAGATGCACCTGTGGTTTTCCTCCACCCTCCTCTAAGATACAGAAATGGCAGGGTAATACTTAAGTTGTATTCATGGTGCAAACTATTCAAAGTCATCTTCTTTTCAGCCTTTTCCACCTGAAAAGCCAGTCAGCATTAAATATGGTTAAGATCCACGTGTCCTGAAGAAGTAACTTGAACAAGAAGATGGCAATGTATAATTTGCCCCACATAAAGGATGGCATGAGAATTAGAGATTGCCATTCACTTATCACAGGAAATGTAGGGCCTAGAGGCATTTATATAAGCTTTAACCATTGATAATTACCAGTGGCCACGGTTGTAAGATGGTTGAGCTCTCGTTGGCTAATTAAACTGCAATCAGAAAATTAGCCTTGACTTTGTCGTAAAACACAGAGAACTGCCTCTCACTTTCAAACACAGGAGGAAGCAAAGAAATTGCTGAAAACGCAGTCAATAAACACCTCTTGGATTGTAATAAGCAGTGCTGCTTATCTCTTCCTGCAAATAACTTGCCAGGATGAGATAATTAAGTTAGTACTGCAGCTTAAATCATTAAGCAGACAGGTTACATGCCCGAAATACTCATGACATTTGGAAATATACAGTGTTGAAAGAGCAGTACTACATAAAATTGGAAACCTCACATCATTTCACTACCTAAGAAGGGGGAGCTCCCTGCCTTCCTCGCTTTTTGCCCAGGGGTTTTCTTCTGATGCAGTAATGTTATTTTAATGTGCCAGAATGGAAACCTTGACCAGAGGCTACTGCAGTCAAAAATTCCAGTATCTCGGGCTATATTTTTAGTCTTCTGAATTAATTGGATATAGCACCATAGAGTAAAAATCCCTTTGACACTGCTACATAAATACCTAAGGCGTAATTCCCAGAAAGAACTGCTGGCTGGCCACAGAGCTGAGACGCAGGCAAAGGTGCCGAATCTGCACTTCCCCGTTCTTTCCAGCAGAGCAAAACCCATTGATTTGTACAGTATGTGGAGCGGACTTTGGAGGGTGTTATCATCTGGAACATTATCCGATCCACCAAAATAATTAGGCACATGTATCTTTACTTGCAGCCACTTAAAACGAACAAACCAACCGATAAATAAAACTGTCTTAACCTAATCATCAGATCTGTGTGTACAAGACCATGGCAAATGAGAAGTGCAAATCAACATTCCTGTTAAAATTGTGAAAGGGGAAAGGCACAACGACTGTACCTGTTCTCTAGCAACTTCTTATGACCAGCAGTGTCAAAGGGATTTTTACTCTATGGTGCTATGTTCTCTAAAAACTTCTTATGACGTTTTAAACTGTACATCTTCTTAGTTAAAACACCATCAGAAGATATGTTGTTTAAAAAACATGTGTGTATATATATATATATATGTATATGTATATGTATATGTATATGTATATGTATATGTATATGTATATGTATATGTATATGTATATGTATATGTATGTATGTATATGTATATATGTAAATACATATATATGTGTAAATATAAATATGTGTATATATATTTTGTAAATATATATATGTGTATATATATTGACACACATATATATGTGTATATATATACCAAAGGAGAAATATCTGCAGTGGTGAGGGGTGAGTGGGGTGAGGGTGAGAGAGGACACATTTCAGATGGAGTTTAAGCTTGCATCGCAAAGGTCTACTTTCAAGAGGGGTGTACCAGTCAGGACTCAAAATAAGAAAGAGAAAGTACCCTGGATATTTTGAGAAACTGTGATTCGGTGTCTGGAAATAAGGGCTCACAAAATCATTGGAAGGTCCACAGGGGAAAGTTCTGCCCGGAGACCGGAGACTCCAGAAATGACACGCGAAAAATACAGAACAGAACTCCCAGGCCAAGCACGACCTCTGAGGCTGCCACTGGAGCTGTGAGTTCAAAAATATGATCCACTGCTGCCGCTGTTTCTGGACATTCAGAAAGCAGGTGACTGTGCAAGCAGATTTGAATTTCTGTGAGCTTCTCTGCCAGCAGAAACAGCCAAAGCTGAGAGGAACGTGGCCCCTACCCCACCGTCACCATCTAAATCTTACTGTGACTGTATCTAATTTGTGAGCCCTACCTGGAGTCCCCCAACCTTTACTAAAGGAACTGTGGGAAATGAAGTTTTAGCTTTCCAGCCTCTCCGAATCTGGAGGTGAGGCGGCAAATGAGTGAGTCAATGAACAGTACCAACCACCAGTGGCCAAGTAAGACCTTATACACTCACCCCATTCTCAGAGAGAGGAGGGGTTTCGTGAAGCTGGACTGTAGCTGGGAATGGGGTTAATCCTGAGAACAGTAAATGTCTATCACTCAGTTTCCTCTCACCCCAGCCGCCTTATGTCAGTATCTCAGAGAGAGAATAACAGTAAAACCGAATGAGCCGCTTCAGAAAACCTCTCCAAGTCCCAAGCAAGCCCTACAGCAGCCCTGTTGTCTGAGTAGTGGGATGTGTACACGTGGGGGACAGAATCTTCCTTCAAAGAAGACACAGCAGACGTAGAAAAGACCGTATTGACCATCAGAAGAGACAACGCCATCAATTTCCCCGATGGCAGCATGGCAGATCGGATACAGCGGGTCAGCTACAGGAGGGGCGGGTCAGCTACAGGAGGGGCGGGTCAGCTACAGGAGGGGCATGTCACCAGGAAACAGCACCCGGTGACGTGCCCCTCCTGTAGCTGACCCGCTGTATCCGATCTGCCAGCAGCCATGGCGGTTCAGAGGACACTTCCCCAGCCCCCAGGATCAGACAGGAACCAGAGAAGAGGGAAAGCACATGCTCCCCAAGGTAGCCAAGAGTGCCCTACATGAGGGAATCCCGCAGGGGTTCAGAAATCACTGGGGTGGATGGGGGCCAGGGCTGCTGAACAACTTGGTGTGGAGGTGATCAGTTTGGACAGCAAGCCAAACTGAAAGTACAACAAACAACAAAGACTTTATTCACTTACTGTCACACTGCAAGCAAGAGGCAAAAAATGATGCCAGCTACCCAATGTTCCATTTTCCCCCACAGGAAGGCACTGGGCAAGGGTCAGGTGGATCAGTGTAGATTTGGGGAGGGGGATTGTCTTACTGTTGAGCCTTAAAAAAAGGGAGTCCTGACTGTTTATAGATCCATGGGTGATGAGGAAGGAGAGGGGGAAAGGTCCAGGAATGGAAAAGTACTGACTCAAAGAGTTGAGAAAATTGCCTCAGTCAAGGGCCGCCATAGCTGGGCCTCTGAATGGAGCTGACTGAGCTAGCAATGCAGACATGAAGGTGAGTCCTTGGGCCCTGACTGCAACTTCCTCCAGCAAACTGCCAAGCAGAGGCTGTGCACCAAGTCTGATGTGGGAAGCCCCCCTACCCCAAACCCCACAAGCCTGGCAAATTGGTCCTGAAAGATCCTTCATAAGATTTTGGCCTAGATCTGGACTCCTCAGGGAAATGCAAGGAATGCTTTTTGGGTGAAGGATTAAAGTCCTATAATAGAGCATGGGGGTGGAATTATATAAATACCGTATTGTGTATGTGTGTGTGCACACACATGCTCAAGCATGCCTATTAAATACCTGCTCTTGTGGTGGCCTGGAGAAACAGATTACATATTTTTAGACTATATCCCCCATAAAGCTATATAAAAAGATTTTTTTTTTTAATCCAAGACATCTATGAAGAAATGTACTGTTCTTTCAAAGCTTACTTCCTTATCCCCAAGACTGCCAGCGATGCCTTAAATTATAACAGCAACCTTAATAGTAACTGGTATGTGAATTATTTCTGGAACTTCTGGAGTCTTTTAAAAACAACAACTACAATAACAACAGGAAACCAGGTGAGTGAAAAGCTCCAAGACCCAAACACTAACTCGACTTGAAAGACGCCTAAAGAGTTGGCCCACGTCCACTCATATGCCAATCACATGCGGCCCCCCTTCATTTTCTCTGTGACTCCCTGGAAAGCAATGCAGGTTGAGCAAAGGGAAATAAGCCATTCCTTCTTAGACTTTTGATGAAGATTTTGTACATCATTTAGGCTGTTTTTTTTGTTTTTGTTTTTGTGTTTTTCTTTCGGGTTGCCACCTGCACACCCATTTTGGGAACTCTTTTTCAAGGGAGTCAGGGAAATGAAGATGGATGTACATCCTGGATCAAACAGGCTTTTCTTGTCGTAAGGACTAACAAAAGTGGCCATATACTTCTAATTTAGGGAGTTTTTTGTTGTTTTTTTTTTTTAATATGGCCAAAGTCCAATTATCTTATGTTGATTATTTTTAGTATTTGATCTACAGATGAGACATATGTCGTGTTTCTGGCTGCCCAACACTTTCAAACACCCTCCTAATTTGGGAAATGTTCCACTTTGTCAGTTCCACCTTTTCGGGATTAGAGAAGTGGATACTCATTTGCTTCACCTCCTTTGCAGCTACAGCACAGGCAGATACTGGCGTCAGGACTCTGATACACCCCCAGGAGACATCAGTTCAGAAGTGAGAAACATGAGAACTAACCTCTGCATGGAACTTCCATTTTACTGAAGAGAACGACTTTCAGCTTTTAGCAGAAGCTGTGGTGACAAGACAAAATCTTTACAAGTAGCATCAGTGCTGGCAGCAGGAGCAGTTGAAACCACATCGAGTTGTAGGCAGCTCTGCAAAGCCAAGGGTCTAGTAGAGTTGCTACAATGGCCATATTTCTCCATTAGCTAGTTCCATGGTGTAGGTTAGAAGTGTTAGTGGACTGTTAGTCCTGATCTTGTTGTTCTATATCTGGATTATGTTAAATCTATATGTCTAATTGGAGAGAATTGATATCTTGTCAATTTTATGTCTTCCAACCCATGAACACAATGTATTTCTCCTTTTGTTTATACCTGTTAAAATTTCTCTCATCATGGTTTGTAGTTTTCAATCTAAAGGTCTTGCATGTCACTTTTCACACTTATCCCAAATACTTCATAATTTTGGTATTCTTGTAATGATATTATTTTTTAATTTCATTTTCTGATGGCTCATTGCTAATATATAGAAATACATTGACTTTGGTATATTGATGTTGTATCCTGCAACTTTTCTAAATTGTAATCAGTTTTGCACATTTTCATCAAATTTTTCTCAAAGAGAATTATGTCATGTGTGAATAAAAAAAGTTTTACTTCTTCCTTTCTGATATTGATACTTTTTGTTTCTTTTCCTGGCCTTGTTGCACCGACTAGAAACTTCAAATCATGATTTATAGAAGTGATAAGAGTAGACATCTTTGCCTTGTTTCTTATCTTAGGGGGAAAGCATTCAGTCCTTCACCATTAAACGTAATGTCAGCCATAGATTTTTTCATATATGCCCTTCACCGAGTTGAGAAAAAAATTATAATCGGGAATGGAATTTTGTCACTTTTTCTGTGTATATTAAGATATTCATATGGCATTTCTTTTACAGATTGTTAATATGATGAGTTATATTGATAAATTTTCAAATGTTAAACCAACCCTGCATTCTTGGGATAAGCTTCACTTGGTCATAATATATAATCTTTTTAAAATATACATTGTTAGATGTTAGAGGGTTATTCAGGTTATCTATTTCTTCTTGAGTGAGATTTAAAAGTTTGCATCTTTTAAGGGATTAGTTTATTTCCTCAAAGATGTAAAATTTATTGGCATAAAGTTGTTCATAATATTCTTTATTATCCATTTATATCTGTAAAATTTGTAGTTATATCACCTTTTTTTATTCCTGATAGTATTAATTTGTGTCTTCTCTTTTTTGTTTCTGATAAATATGGCAAGAGGGTTGTCAATTTTACCTATCTTTTCAAAGGACCAGCTTTTGATTTCACTGTTTGTTTTTTTTTTATTTTATTTTTCTGTTTCCACTCTAATCTTTAATTATGTCCTCCTATCTTCTGTATCCTTTGGGTTTAATTTGCTCTTCTTTTTCTAGTTTCTTAAAGTGGAAACTGAAGTCAATTATTTGAGACCTTTCTTATTACTTAATAATATAGACATTTAGTGTTCTAAATCTCCCTCTAATTACTCCTTTCATAGCATCCCACACATTTTGATATCTTCTGTTTTCACTTTTATTCAATACAAAATACTTTCTGATTTCTTTCTGATCTCTTAACTGAACCATGGGTAATTTAAAAGTGTGTTACTTAGTTTCTGAATGTTCAGAATATTCCCAGAGACCTTTCTGTTATTGATTTCTAACTTAGTTCCATTGTGGTGAGAGAACTTGTTCAGACATTTATGGCCCAAACACAATTTATCTTGGCAAATGTTCTATGTGCCCTTGGAAGCAGTGTGTATTCTGTTGTTGTTGAGAAAAGTTTTCTATAAATATCAATTAGATAGAATTGATATATAGTGTTATTCAAATCTTCTACATCTTACTGATATTCTGTCTACTTATTCAATCAATTAGATTTAATTCTCTGATTATGTTCTTAGGTTTGTCTAATTCTCCATGCAGTTCTATCAATTTTTTGTTTCAGGTATTTTGAAGCACTTTTATTAGATATCTAAAAATGTAGAATTGTTATGTCCTCTTGATGAATTAAAGTTTTTATCATTATGAAATAATTTCGTTTATCCAATATAATATTCTTTGTTCTGAAGTCTACTCTGTCTGATATTAACATAACCACTCTAGCTTTCTTTAGCTTAGTATAATCATGGTATATCCTTTTCCATTCTTTTTATTGTTAACCTGTTTGTGTTTATTTATTCAAAATGGGTTTCTTGTAAGCAGCCAATAGTGGGTCTCGCTTTTTTAGTTCATCTGAAAGTCTCTGCTTTTTAATTAAGGAATTTAAATCCTTTAATTTTATGTGATTAATTATGTGGTTAGATTTAAATCTATCGTTTTGCTATTTATCCCATCTGTTCATTCCCTTTTTTTCATTTTCTGCATTCTTTTAAGCTAATAAAATATTTTTATAGTTTTATTTTATCTCCTTTGTTAGTGTATTAGATATAACGCTTTGTTTTATTATTTTTGCAGTTGCTTTAGTATTCATCTTTAATTTACTGTTGTATACATAGTGAACTTATCTTTAACCTCAATACAACATCACATATTGTAAAAGAATCTGACAACAGTATACTTCTATTTCAGCTCCCCATCTTTTTGCTATTGTTGTCATACATTTTATTTCTACATATGTTTTAAATTTAAATTTGAATAAGATAATATATTATCATTGTTTTTGCTGTAGTCCATTATCCTTTCCATAGATTTAAATAAACAGGAAAAAGGCCTTTTATATTTACACACATAGTAACTATTTTCAATGTTCATTCTTTTGTATACATTCGTATTTTCATTCTGTCTGAGGAATTCTTTTAATATTTCTTGTATTGTGTCTCTGTTGATAATGAATTCTTTTAGATTTTGTATATCTGAAAAAATATTTATTTCATGCTTGTATTTAAAAGTTATGTTTACTGAGTGTAAAATTCTTATTTGATAGTTTTTCTTCCAGAATACTTTTGAGATGTTGTTCCACTGCCTTTTTATTTATGTTGTTTTTGTTGAAAAAAATTTGTTGTAGTTCTTATCTTTGTTCCTCTCTACTTAATATGTCATTTTTTCTCTGGCTTCTTTTGAGATTTTTCTCCTTATCATGGTTTAGAGAATTTGATTATTATGTGCCTTGGTGTGTTTTTCTTCTCCTCGCCCCCTCCCTCCCTCCCTTGAGATTCATTTATCATCATGGATATGTAGATTTTCAATTTTCATGAAAATTGAAAATTTTTCAGTCATTATTTTTTCAAATATTTGTATGCCTCAACCTCTCTGCCCTTTCTTCTGAGAATTCAGGTTCACATGATAAGCCATTGAAGTGATCCCACAACTCAATGATGATTCTTCTTGTTTTTTGGGAGGAGGAGGGGACTTTTTTCCTGTTTTCAGTTTTGCATAGTTTCTATTGCTATGTCATCAAGCTTAATAATCATGTCTTCTTCAATGTCTAATCTGTCAATAATCTTATCAGTGGATTTTTTAATCTCTGAAATTTTAGTTATTATCTCTAGAAGTATGATTTGGACTTTTTATTTATATCATGTTTGTATTTGTTCAATCTTTCCTCCAGCTTTTTGAACATCTGGCATACAGTTATAATAACTGTCTTAATGTCTTTGTCTGCTAATTCTAGCATCTGTTTCCATTCTGGGTTCATTTTGATTGGTTCAATTTTTATCCTCATTATGAATCATATTTTCCTGCTTCTTTGCATGCCTGCTAATTTTGATTGGATGCCAATTGTTAAGAATTTTACCTTGTCGGGTGCTGGATATTTTTGTATTTCTACACATCCTCTCAAGATTCATTCTTGGATGCAGTTAAGTTATCGTGAAACTGATTTGTTTGGATCTGGCTTTTCTGATTTGTTGAGCAGATTCAGAATTGTGCCTAGTCTAAGGGTAATTATTCCCCACTTCTTAGGCAAGATATTTCCTGAGTATTCTACCCATTGCCCACAGAATTATGAGCTTTACGTTTACCACATCTCATTTTGTAAAAGAACCTTATAACAGTATACTTTTATTTCACCCCCCTTTTATGTTTACACTAATCTTTTTAGATTAGATCCTTTCCCCTGCCTCAAGTAGTTTTCTCACATGCATGTGCTTATCAGTAGCCTGCAGAATACTGAAAAATACTGAAAAGGTACTTTCTAGAGCTCTCTGGAGTTCCCTCTCTGTGAAGCATTCTCCTCTCTGGTATTTTGTTCTGCAAACTTTAACAGATTTTGCATCCCCAGATTCCCAGCTCCATTATGCATAACGTTCACCTCATTTCTCAGGGAAAATTGTTTATTGGCTGATATCCAACGTCTGTAAAACCAATGTTTAATATATTATTTCCAGTTTTCAGTTGTCTCTGAAAGAAAATAATGCCTTTGACTCCATTTTGACCGGAAGCAGAAATCTTAAGTCAAAGTCTATTAGATAATGCATGCTGACTTAGGTCTCCTTTGCAAAGTCCTCTTGACTATTTCTAGGAGTCCCTATGGGTCATCTCACATGTGTCCTCCACAATTATCTGTGTTGCTCCACCAAGGACCTATCTCACCTTTGACGATCCTAATCAAAATCTCAGAAGAATTTTTAAAGCTGATTTAAAATTTATATAGAAAGACAAAGGAAAGAGAAGAACCAAAACAATTTTGAAAAATCAGGACAAAATTGGAGGCCACATAGTACCTGGCCTTAAATTGCACTATAAAACAATACAACAACGAACTATTGATTCAAGGATAAGTGAATGGAATAGGAGGTGAGGTCCAAACATAGACCCACATGAGTATAGTCCATTTTTTTTTTTGACAAAGATGCAAGAAAATCTGATGGTAAAAGAATCATCTTTTGAACAAATGTTGCTGGAAAAATCAGACATACATAAACGAAAAAAATAAACCTTCATGCACACCACACATCTTTACAAAAATTAATTAATTCAAAGTGGATTATAGATCTAAGATATAAATCAATAAAAGTTTTATAAGAAAATATAGAAGAATCTTTATGACCTTGGTTAGGCAAAGAAATCTTAGTTGTGACACTTGAAAGCACAACCCATACAAGACAGAACTGATAAATCGTACCCCATTAACATTAAGAACTTCTGCTCTGTGAAAGCCACTATTAAAGGAGCGAAAAGATGAGCCATAGACTGGGAGAAAATATTTCTAAGTCAGACATCCGAAAGAGGATGGATATATACAGAATATATAAAGAATTCTTAAAATTCCACAAATTAACAAAACAAGCAGCCTGATAGAAAAAAATGGGCAAAATATTTTAAAAGGTACTTCACCAAATAAGACATGTGGATGGCAAATAAGCATCTGAAAAGATGATCAATATTATTAGTCATTAGGGAAATGCAAACTACAACTAACACGTGATACCACTATTCACCTCTTAGAATGACTTAACAAACAAATTATAACAATGCCAGCCCTTATGAGGTTACAGAGCAACTGAAATTTTCATACACTGCTGATGAGAATGCAAAAGGATACAACCACTTTGAAAAACAATTTGTTAGTTCTTACAAAGTTAAATATACATTTACCATAAGACCTAGCAATCTCACTCTTAAGAGGTGGGATTGAAATGAAAACCTGTTTACATACGAAGACCTGTATGCAAATGTTTGTTGTAGCATTATTCATAATCACCAAAGACTGGAACCAGTCCAAATGTCTTTCAACAAAGGAATGGAAAAACAATCAGTGATGCATACATATAATGGAATATTCATCAGGGAAAATAAGAGAATGAACTGCTGATGAAATTAATAGGATGAATGAATCTCAAATACATTATGCCAAATGAAAGTAAATAGACACAAAACCATAAAGAATGAATGATTTCATTTATATGATATTCTGGCAGAGTAAAAACTTAGGAATGATCAAAAGATCAGTGGTTGATAGTGGTTAGGGCTTGGAGGAAAGATTGACTACAATGGGCAAGCATGAGGGTATTTTGGAGGATAGAACTATTCTGTTACTCTATTGTGGTGGTGGTTTGAGACTCTGTGCTTTTGTCAAAGCTCACAAAATTATAAACCAAAAAAAGTGAATACTACTGTATGTAAATTAAAAAATAAAATTTAAAAACCTGTAAGCTGAATATTGAAACACCCACCACTTTGCCATGACTCAGCCCCCCAAATGCAGGCAAATAGGCATACTCCCCAAGGCTGGAGACTGAAGAATTCTCTTCTCTTGAGATATAAAAAGACCGAGTGGAGGATGAGAGAAAGATTTGCATATACTGACATTTGATAATACTCACTGAAACAGCTGGGCCTCTGCTATGAAACTTTCATGAAGCCTTAGTAGATATGTCCTGCCTACACACACATATATTACAAATAGCTTCTTAATATAAAGAGATGTCCAAGAAGCCTAGAGCTTCAGAGGAAATGAGATAATACAGAAAGTTGAAAAAATTTTAAACTTGCTTTTAATATCTTCAAAGAGCTAAGAGAAGATACTGACTCCATTAAAAAAAATAATAAAAGGTACAATCAGAGAACTATAAAGAATATTTAGAAATTAAAAATGGGATAGACAAAAAATATCAGAAGGCTGGAAGATAAATTGAGGACTACTATCAGAAAGTAGAACTTAAGATGAAAAGATGTAAAAGAGGAAAGGAAAATTCTGGAAAGTTGCATGATTGATTCAAAATTCCACATACAAATCATAGATAATACAGAAAAAGAGAAAAAAAGAAAACAAGAAAGGAGATTTGGTCAATAAAAAATATAAAATAATTTCCTAGAAATGAAATGATGAACCCAGAAAAAGGAATAAGAAATGACCCAAGCAAAGCATGTTGTTATAAATTTAGAAAACACCAGAGATTTAAAAAAAAAAAAAAAAATCAGAAGATCCCTGGGAAAAATACTTGTTACATTCAAAGGATAAAGAATCAAAAAGACATTAGACTTTTTATCAGAGACATTGGAAGCTGGAAGACAATGGAGCAATACCTCTAGAATTGTGAAAAAAGAATATTAGGACCATATCCAGCCAGCCTATCAAAAGTTTAAAGGTGATATAAAACACATTTTTAGACATTTGAGGTCTCAGAAATGTTGCTTGCCAATTCCCACGCACTTTCTCTGGAAGCTGCAGGATGATATTAAGCAGCAAAATAAGAGAGTAAGCAAGAAAAACAAAGAAGACAAATCAAAGGAACAGAGAAACTAGTACAGGAGTGAAGCAAATAGGAGTCCAGGATACTATCTGCAATAAGCCAGATTGTGCCACTCAGATTAACAAAGAAATATAGAAGAATTCGAGAAATATGTCTCCAGATGGAAACAAACTAGAATTGATAGATTATCTGCTACATTTTAACATGCGGAAAAGTATTTTAAATAGTATCACAGGCGTTACTGTTCTTGTGAAAAGTTTGAGAAAAATTTGTGATGGGAACATTAAAAAAACTAGCAAATAAAATTGAAACTGGTATCAACTTCAAGGAAAACAAAGTTTCATTGAAAAAATACAATCATGGAAGAAGATTTTGCTCAGCAGTGAATAAAACTTTCGTAGCCACAAAAATGTAAAATCAACTATTTATTTTATTAAACAGTGGTATTTAAGTATATTGAGGAGATGAAGGAAGGAGAAAGTGGAGGGTTGGGGTAACTCATAAAAGTTCTAAATGCTCATCCTTCATAGTAGGAAATCAGCAGACAATGTCTAAACTGAAAAATCAGAGTGAGGGTAATATATAAATTATACAGGTAATATCAGAAGAAATACAAAAAGAAATGAAGAAAGTGCTTCTCAGAAAACTAACTCAGGTATTGGGACAAGAGAGTCCTGTCTTTTATTAGATGTGTTAATTTTTAAAAACTCCATGCATGTTTTACTTTGGTAAAAATAGAATTTAAACATTTTTAACTGCAATTGACTATTGTGAGAATGTCAGTCACGGTGGAAGGCTGCCCGGTAATATTTTTGGAGAAAAGGAAGCTGTTTTCTGTTTTTCAAATCTGCCTAGGTATAGAGCTAGCCCTGTTAGTTTCTCAGGAAGGAAAGAAGCACAGCATGATTTTTAAATTTCAGACCTTCTTTTTATATCATTGTTTTCTTTAAAGGAAGCAAAGGGATAAGAGCGCTTATATTTAAAATTTTTCTTTTTAACTCATTTTCTTTTTTGTGGTCTTTTAAATAGAATTTTTTTTCTGCCAACGTGGTCACCCAGCACTTTAACGCCAGTAATATTTTGCTGCCCTAGACAGCTGACTATTAGCCTGTATGATAAGGTTAGCCCTAACATTATGAAATTGACATAACTAAAGATCACTGTAGACAGGAAAATGTGGAATCAGATTTTAATAAAGGCAGCCCATGGCTCTCCAAGAAAGTACTCAACCCTCAGAAAAGGTCTCAAAATGACATCCCGAGGCTAAAGTTCTACCCCAGGATCTACGATGTTCCAACAGTGAAGAGTTTTGTACAAGTAATTGGTTGAGTGGTCATTTTTATGGAATCCAGAAAAAATGCTCATGGTACTGCAGAGCTGGCCTAAAATACCTCACAACCACAGGAAAGGGCCTGATGAAATAAAAACATGCCTCTGAACATCTCTGGCCTTGCCTTCCTTTGCCCACTTTCAGCTCTAATGGGGCTTCTCTTTTAGTTTCCCTCTCCTCCAGTCTCCATTGCTCCAGGTAGAGTTCTTTTCACTCAAAAATGGTTTCTGTGGCATGGACAGGTCCCAGCCATAGCTCTTAGATATGCCAAGTATGGCACCAGTAAGGAGAGGATGGGCTGATCTCTCGACTGGGAAGTCTTCGCCTCGTGAAATTTGAAATAAATACCAAGATTTTCTTGTTTGTTTTGTTTTGCTCTGTTTTAAGATCATAAGACAAACTGAATTCTGAGACTGTCCTCTTACAAAAGCAAACTGTCACAGAGGAGGCAAAGAAAGACCTTGAAAAGTCTACAAGGGTCTTTGGACAGAATGAATGAGGATGTGGCAACTTAAAATGATATTATTTCTGCTTTGAGTCAGCATACTACCAATAAGCCCTTAAAAGCATGTTTATTGCCTAGATGGGTAATGCTCTTAAAACGTTCCAATATACAGCACCACAATGCACCCAAAGGAATAAGATTAGCTGTGGCTAAACATGAGGAGAACTCTGTATCATTTGTAGAAGAAGAAATTTTCTTTGAGTTACAGCACTGAAAATAGAGCCAACTTATTCTCATCGGCTTCCTCATTTTAAGTGAGGGTGTTTCCAAGCAGTTAAGTGACCCTCTATAAAGTGTAGATACTTAGAAAAACAGAAGAAAAATAAGACCAGAGTACCTTAAAATAGATAGAGAAGAAAAGTTATTTCTTGGATTTGGATAATTCCACTGGAATCTCACTGGACCATTCTGTGCCCTACTTCAGAGTTTGTTAAACTATATCCAAAAAGGCATATTTACTGAAATATTCACCTGATAAATTATTCTCACTTATAAATACAGTGGTCTTGTATCTTGGACTTTTCTGGGACAATTCCAATGTGAATTGATTTTATTTTTTTTTCTATAAAGACGGTGTGTTCCACATTTAACCAAATGTTGTTTCATATTATCCACTTTAGAAAGTAAGGAAGATCTATTTCTGGATCACCTGTTCTTATTTTAAATTTGTAAGATAAGATCACCATGAGCCCTCAAAAAAATATTGTAGTGATATTCCCTATAGAATACTCAGGAATCTAAGCTATTTTAGCTTAAGTTCACAAAATGATTGGAACATAAATGAACTTAGAAGGCGATGTAATTTATCCTTCTCTTTCAGGTAGGTGGTCATATCAAAATTATTCCAGACTAATTAGAAATCAACTTATTTCTGAAGAGAGTCAGAAAAGCAGATAAACAAACTTCTCTCATTCACCCTCCCTCTCTGAATGCACAGCTATGTTCTGGGTGATAGAAAGAATAAAGTTCTAGACGTAGTTGGCCAACACCTGTGGTGAAGGCTGTTTGCCCCATATCTAACTGGTGATAGGGTCCAAATTCTGTTTTTTCCTAAACCACTCACAAAGTCAGCGAAAATGACTATATAGCATACTAGCAAATGTCTCACAACATAAAAGACCAGATTTGTGTCACTATGCTATAGTTTTCCTCCCCTGGTCTTCCTCTCACTGGTCGTTAGTTAACCCAAGGACCCTCTGGAACTCTTGCTGCCGAGTAAATAAGCTCCCTGATATCATTAACATAGTCACTGAACACTTACTCCACCTCCTTCCTTCACCGAAATCTGTCTGTAATCTGAAGGACCCTGCTTCCCACCAGCCCGAGCCCCTGGAGACTGCTCATCTCCCAGCAATGTTATTGCAGGGTCAGGAGGTAGGAATGGTGTTATTTCTCTACCTTCACGTCAAATGCTCTCTTTTTAATGCTCATGCCATGTTACTATACCACCTTCTTTTCCTTCCTCTTTATATTTCTTTCTGTGGTCCTGATAACTTCTCTCATTCATTAATGATGGCTGGCTCACGTCCTCACTTTCTACCCCGAGTCTTGCCATATTGTCCATGGTCAATGTCGATGACCCATCCAACACCTCAACTCCAGTGATTTTCAGCTCTAATCTTTGCAACCATATTTTACCATGGATCTTATGGTCATTTATTTATAAAAATGTCTCTAACGCCTTCAACTTCAATTTTCTACTTTCTGACCTAACTTACTCCTCTAGGTCTTCTATGACCTCGGGTTATTGGTTACCTGAAATGCTGCCTCGCCAGCACTCCAGGCTTTTCGCAGCAACTGCTTAGGGCTATCATCCTGGATTCCTGCTATAATACACCTTCTCCAGTCCTATACCAGATGAATAAACCCTTCTGGAACTGCAGCTTCGAGCCATTTCAAAGCCATCGTCTTCCGTCTCAGCTACGCCCTCAGTCTCACTATTAGGAAATCCTATAACAACTTATCTTTGGTCAGTTCTCAAACCATCATTTCAGACCAGCTCTACTCTCCTCTTTACATCTTCCAAGCACTCTACTCATCTTTCAGTCCTTCGGTTTCAGTATATAGTCTGGTGTCTTGCTACTTGGAAAAAAATTAAATCTATCTGATATGACTTTCCTTTCTCCCTCCCTACCCGCCCCCTTCTCCTTCCCTTTATAAATTGTGGCTTCTCTCACACTCATTCTTGCCTCATTTCCTCTGACTCCAGGCAGTGAGCTATAGTCCATGGCCAGCTTATGTAGCCATGCCCTCGATCTTACTTTTTTACTCCAACTTTATGGCCATGATTCATCAGCCATCTTCAGTTTCTCTTTGCTATTTACAAGACAAAGTTCATATTTCCCATCATGGCTTATTCCAACTTTATCTCTTTTCTCTCTCAACCTCTCTTCTGTGTTCTAGAACTGCATTGACCAACCTGGTATCCACGAGCCACATGCAGCTATTTAAATTTAAATTAATTAAAATTAAATAAAATTAAAATCCAGTTACTCAGTTGCACTAGCCATTTTTTGAGTACCCAATAGCCACAAGTGCCAAGTGGCTACCATACTGGACAGCACAGACATAAAATATTTCCATCATTGAGGAAAGGGTTCTGGACAGCACTCCTCACTTTTACCAAAAATCTTGCACTTCCCCAAAAGCTTCAAGATTTCTTATGTCTACAGACCTCTGCACAAAAATAAATAACAACTATTTCTATGTCATCCTATACACATTATTATGTGGACATCCACTTCCAGAAACAATCTTTGGTGCTGCAAACAAGCTCTGAAGTTCTCAACACCAAGTTATTTGTGGTAATTAGCCTACCTTTACAGCACCCATGTGTGTTTTTCTCTTGAATAAAAGAGTAGAAAGATATACTAATGGAGAGATGGAACACAGAGGGCTTTTTGATCCCATCATAAACCAGTTCCTCCAAATCTCCATGTAATTAAAAATTAAACTATAGCTAGAACAGTCATCTTACCTTCAAGCTTATTACAGCTTCTCCTTAGAAAATCTTTTTTAAATTTTTTTTTTAAAGAAAACCTATAACAAACTGCCTAATCGTCTTTGTTGAATCTTCGTTTTTAGTGTATCCAAATAGTTCAATCGTCACGCAGCAGAGAGAACACCTAGACATTGGGCCTCAACACTATTTCAGGAAAAGCTCAAGAGAAGTTGTAGTGAGAAAAAGTAAAAAAGTGATTTTTTAAAACTCTGCATATCTCCCTAAATTAGGTATTTGCTGTATGGCTTGATTATTTCCTTTAAAGAGAGTTCCTAAAATAACAGAACTAGCCACATTTAAATATAAATATAAAACACATTTCAAAACCACATATCAGGTTTGTGGTAATTATTTATCATTCTAAATATGCTTCATACATATCAGGACCTAATGAGAGGTAGGAAACTGGCTTTGCCATTAGCTGGCAGTGAGACTGCACAATTAGCTTCAGCTTTTGAGACTCCTTCTCCTGTATAAAGTCAAAGAATCAGAGCAAATTTTCTCTAAGTTCCCTGCCCACTCTGAAAGCAACGGTATTGCTTGGTTATAAGTGGGGGAGGGGCATTCTTTAATACAATCAATATTTTCTCAATTTTATGTAAAAAGCAATGCAAATCCAGCTTCCAGTTTCTCTTCTCTACAATATGACCTTTCCTTAATTCTTTGTGCACAGGAATTCTGAAGTCTCCACCACCTAAAGTTAGAGGAATAAATATGATTGCAGTGCATCTACAAGAGCAGTTTTTGCAGATGAGACATGGAGATGGGTCGGAGGAGCAGACCGCAAGAGAAGAGACTTCATAGACTTGCGTGACCTCACTGAGAGCAGTGGGCCTTGTCTTCTGCTGTCAAATAAGAAGCATTTGCCCTCAGGGACGCAGAGCCCTTCTCTTCTTTCACCTTGGTCTATTGTTTGAAAAAGACACATTTCTAGCACAAAATACTCTTATTACAAATATACAGACATTATTTGTAAATGTAATTTCAAAACCATTTAGTTGTTGCAATGTCTTTGCAAAGAGTGCAGACCGCATACGCAGGAGCTCTTGTACACCCACAAGTTTCATCTTGGATGTTTGAGGACAGAAGGTTAGATATGAAATGTTGCTTTGGTTTATTATTTTTCAGAATTATGGTGATAAATGAATGGAAAAAGGACACTCTCCAAGGTGAAAGAGAGACTATATTTTTCTTCTGCAAATATGAAACTTTTAATTATTTTAAATGTGCGACTTAGTCAACTTGGAACCAGTCCACCTCAAAGCAAAATAAAAAGAAATGAAAATTAATGATAGAATGGTTCAGTGACTAAAAAGTTTAAAGTTATTACAAATAGAGTATAAAAATCTCTCTAATCTGAGCAGTTGCAGCTTCTGGGGTGAATGTGAGTGTGTGTGTGTATTCAGTTAAAACATCATTGTTTATTTTTTTCTTTGATTATTTTATGATTATTTCAATGATTATTTTTTCTTTGAAGACAGAAATAGGGGTTATTTTTAATATAGTTGGTGTTTTTTATTTGGTTACTTTTAATGTACATTCTTTTAAAAGCATTTTTTGCTACATATTTATTTAAGGAGCAATCATACAAACTGCATTCACCAACACCACACACTCCAATTCTCCACTTTGCAAACAAAAATAAACAAAGAAGCTTGTTTGGCTTTGAAATTGTTCTGAATTAGTATCCAAAAGCAAGTCTAGCTTTCCAAACTAAATGGTGAATTCATAGATTTAAGCAGCCTCTATATTTTGCTAGTTTTTGAGAAGGGTCCAAGATCCAAGGAAGAAAGGGTGAAATTTCTACTTTTTAAAATTATCATCGTATGTGTATAGATATAAAAAAGCAAATATATATATATATAAACTGCTAAATATCCATTTATATTGCATTGATTCAATAAATTATGTTGCAACTACTATACCAAAGAATGCTTACCCCACCATTCAAAGGAATAAGATGAATAAGATAGTTTGTCAAGGGTAGTATACTAATATTCCTTTCAGTAAAAGTGCTAATAAATTATTACGTGTTAGTGTATATACATGTATGTGTGTGTATGTGTGTGTATGTGTATATGTGTATGTGTGTGTATTTGTGTGTGTGTATGAAATATAAAACTGATGTCTAATACTGACAACTGATGATTATCACTTGAACAACAGAGTGAAAATAAGAGAATTTTGTTTCCTATATATTTTTGTATGACAGTATTTGTAATACCACCTATTAATTTTATAATTAGAATGAATATTAAAAATTTTTTAAAGACACATCATTGGAGACTCTTTTAAGATAAACGTGGCACACCAGAGCATGTACATATCATTCCTTCCCTCTCCTACATTTCCACTGAGGTGACAGCTACATAAAAGGATAAATTCCATGGCTCTGATATAAACCAGGGCATGCCAGCTTCTACATGAGGACTGAAGAGCTCTTGGGGAGACTTTGGCAAGTATAAGCAGAGAAGGACATAGCAAGACATGAATGATAATCCTCCCGCCAACCCACCACTGCCGTCTGTTGCTCTGGAGTCTGACAGTATATTTGGTGATGTGTCTCAACCCTCCCTCCCCTCAACTGTTAACACCGCACAGAACAAAACCAGAAAAGGTAAGGCTGAGTCCTGAGCTTCAGTCTCAGGTTGGAACTTACAGAGAAAAGTTTCAAATCAAGGTTTAATTTTAAAAATTTTAATTTATCCAACTAAATATAGTGAGGGCTTACTATAAATATAGTGAGGGTATTCACATGACATATACATAATGTAATACATATGACACATGTATGACCCAGGCAGGAAAACTGTAGAGGGTGTTATTCATTAGGGAGAAACTTTCTATCTAAGTTAAGTTTGGAGTGCCAAGGGTCGTATATGAACAAAAGCGAAGTTCTTTGCCTGCATCCATTTTTTTGTCCCTAAGGCAACAATAACAATCCCAAAGCAGGTCATTTACACCTTTCCTCATCCTACTGCCTGGATCTGAAGGATCTGGGCCAGGCAGGGAGTTCAGAAAAGGAAAAGACTTAAGGAGCTTGAGGAAGTACTGTTCACTAAGCACTGACGAGGTATGTAAATGTGTTTACATCTGGTATTTCACACCTCTGCATACGTCGACTATCAGACTTGTGAGTGGAAACTCTGCAAGGGAAGCTTGCGACATTTGCTCAGACACTGCATAGGCTTAATCTCACATATGACTCTGAAAACAATCTAGTTCTGGGTATGGATTTTCCTTCTCTGTCCAGCTACTTCTGCTATGATCACCGTCCAGGTACTTACTGAATGTCTTTTTTTATTGTCATAGTATTTCACACAATATTCCCTCTGACCAAGGAACTCACTTTATATATATATTTTTAAAAACTAGACCGTGAACTCACTCTTACTCTGTATCCCAACAGACTTATACTACAGTGTGATGGTCCATAAAAAATTCGTTTATGTGTCAGCTGAAAGATAACTCCTTATGATTGTTTCTTTGCAACAATGTGGACAGACAAACAAACAAACTCTAAATATTGAGGGCATTTGAAGTGGCCAAACTTTATAATCCACTGTCTAGTCACCAGCTCCATGGACTTGGATGGCAATGAGGGCCATAGCTCTGGTACCAGTGGCAGCAGCAATTACCTAATCCTGGGATCACATCAGTAAAGGTCAAAATTGAAGTCAGAGTTCCAAGGCAACACTCTGAATTCCACAGCTCCAACACTTACAATTAATTATTTTATCAGCATCTTATTTCTATAGTAAGTTCAATAATGTTTGGAAAACCTAGAACATTTTCTATCACCTACATTAAAGCCTAATTGATATATAACCCCAGAGATACACTCGCACATGTTCAAAAAGAGGCATGTAAAAGGGTGCTCACTTCAACATTGTTTGCAACTGCTTCAAAACAATTATCTACATGTCTAATAATAGGGAGTTGGTGAATAAATTATGGTATATTTATACTATGAGATGCAGCATTTAGAAAAAATGAGATAAATTAACATATGCTGACATGAAAAAAGTTCCAAGACATGCCAATTTAAAACAAAAGTCACATAATAATGTGTGTCATATTAAACTATTTATTCTAAATATTGCATATCCAATATGTAGTTTGGGTATACATGTCATGCATCACTATATACTTGAAAGTATATATAGCAAATCTATAACATCAATAACTTCCTAGGAAGGCACCGGTGTCATCAGTGTTGACAAAGGAAGACTTTACTTTTATGTATAATAATTGAATTTTTACAATTGGAATATATTCCTGTATTACTTGATGATTAAAAAGAAATAAAAATTTTAAATAGTGATAATTAATTATGGCTGTGATGCATAGAGCAATTATAAACATTTTAATATAAAAATATATAGTATTTTAAAGTAACAGTTACTTAAAATATGAGAGAATTGGAGAAGATGTGGATCTATTGCCATTCCTCCCCCCGATTATTGTTATTTTTTAATCTTTTCAGTTGTAAAACATGCTAAATTTTCATCTTTGGGAAGGAGAGGAAGACAGAATGGAGAGAGTATATAGAGATTATTTTGTTCTTGAAAATGAAAGAGAAATTCAAGTATATTTGTAATGTAAAGATAACCAAAACTAGAAAAATATTGAACATGTAAATTTCAAGTCACTAGAGAAAAGGATACACAGAGTAAAGAGATGGTTTTATAGGAAAATTTCAACTATCAAAATTGACTCAAGAGCATAGCAAATTTTCAGGAAAGAAACTGAAAAGATTAAAAAATAACAATAATCGGTGGCGGGGGGAATGGCAATAGATCCACATGGTGTATAAACAAGGTCTCTCTCTATTCACTAAAGGTTTGATTAAGTCCTATGTTATATGCGTGATTATAGCAGACAGAAAAATTAGAATGTTCCCCAGTTAATTTTATGAGCTTTACCTTGCCCTAAAGTTAAAAATGAATGAGAAGATAATAGACGTGAACAAATAAAGACCAATATTGTTGATAAATATAGTTGCAAAAATCCTACATAGATGTTATTACATTAAATCCATCATTATATTAATTCCAAAGTTGAATTATTTCTAAGAATTTCTGAATGGTCAACCTTAGGAAATCTGCTTATGCGATTTATTACTCAAATGAATTAAGTGAGAATATGCATATTGCCACAAAGACACTTGATAAAATTCAATATCCAGTCTTTAGGAGAAAAAATTCGTAGCAAGCTAAGGAATACAAGGATGTTTTCTTACTGTGATAGAATATTTATTAAAAACAAATAGTAAATATTATAGCTCACAGTACAACATCGGTGGTGCTCCCAGAGAAGCTGAGATTAAAACAACGATTTCAGCTTTTATGACTATGCTACATCATTCTGGAATTCCTAGCAATAACAAAATAAATAAGATACAAATTCATAAATGAAGAGACAAAACAGAAGTTGTTTGCCGATATATATTTTAGTACTAAGAAAATACAAGGGAAACAACACAAAATAATGGAACTAATAAAAGGTCAGAGGTAAGTTGAGTGCCAGAGATAGAAATAAACATAAATTTTAATAGATTTCTTATATGCCAGAAATAAGAAAGAAAGTGGGAAAAAAATCTCTTTCATAATAGCAGAAATATTATAAATGCCTAAGAAAAAATATTTAAGGACTATACAGAAGAAACAACAATTACTGGACAATATAGTTTTTAAAAAACTTTGAATTAATAGATATATATCAGATGTTTCTGAAAGGGAAGATTCATTCTTAAAACCATTAAATTCTCTTTCGATTTACTCTATAAATTCATTTTCAGCACATAACTGCTTCCTGTTTGAAAATTATTTTTGAAGCAATCACATAGTTATAGAAAAATATAGGAAGTACAATACAAAGGTGTGGATTTTTTTTCTTAATTTGTTGAGATTACATTGCTTTCCTGTTTCCCTGTCATCTAAAACTTTAGTGTGTTTTTTTTCTACAAACAAGGATGTTCTACATAATGGTAATATAACTACTAAAATCAGAAAATTATTATTGATATATTTCTGCCATCTAATTATTAAATCCCATAATTAAGTTTCACCAATTGTCTTGATAATCTTTTAAAGCAAAAATATCCAGTTCAGGATCATGCATGGCACTGAACTATGTCCCTTCCTATAGTCTTCCCTTGACTTTCACGACCTTGATATTTCAGAAGACTATGGCCCAGTTGTTTTGTAGAATGTCCCTAAATTTTGGCTTGGCTAAAGCTTCCTCATGATTGAATTCATGTTATGTATCCTTGGCAGGAATATCATCGACGTGAACCATGCGCTTCTGATTCCCCCCAGTAGGCTGCACCTCGACCTTTGTGGATGTCCACCAGGTCCTACTGAGGCTTTGACGCACAATACCAAGCAACCGCACTCTATATTTCCCTCTTCTTGGGCTCTGACATGTCACTCCAGACTTCTTCTCTGTGTGAATATCCTCCTTATCCTGTTCTGGCTCTGACACCTCTTGGCAGGACTCTAAAAATATAATGCAATCCCAAACAAAATTCCAAACAAAATCTATTTAGAACTTCAAAAAGTGATGCTAAAATTCTACTTGAAGAACAACTTGGGATGAGTCAAGATATATTTGAAAAAGGAGATCGAAAAGACATATATTGCAACATATTGTAAAATCACAGAATTTAAAACAGAGTCTGACTCAAGAAGAGATGAAGTCATGAAAAAAATAGAGGTTAAAGAAACAGATTGAAGAATATTGTGGTAGTTACAGTTGGCATAGAAATAACAAGTTAATTGAACAATGTCGATTTGGAGAAAAGCGTTAATTTACATTCTATATTATGATTTACACAAAAGTTTAAGTATAAAAAAATAAAATCATAAAATAATATTGATTCCTAATAATTCTAGACTGGGAAACACCCTCCTGGACATAGCAAAGGAAAAAGGAAAAGATCAAAAACTTAGACTGTTTATAAGTTAAAATATCCTATGTTGTAACAAAACAAACAAAAATGGCCTCAACCCACTACTGCCCTTACCTTTGTATGGAAAATGAAGATTTAGGTAAATGATTCAAGCTGTGAGATGATAATTCTCCATATTTATGCATATGATGGTTCTTAACTTGTATCTATGTCTGTGTTGCATCTTTCCAAATAATGTAAGTTCCTTGAAGACAAGATTTATATTTCAGTTTCGTGTTCCTTCTACATAGTTATGCAAGGTATGGTTATTAACGTGCTTTGAATTGCGTCCCCCAAGAGGTATGTTGAAATCCTGGGTACCTGTGAATGTGGCCTGATTTGGAAATAAGATCTTTGCAGATGTAATCAATTTAAGAAGAGGTCATGTTGAATTAGGATGGGCCTCAACCCAGTGACTGGAGTCCTTATCAGGAGAGAGAGGTTTGAAGACACAGAGATGCTCACAAGAAAAAAGGCCAAGTAAAAGTGGAGGCAGAAATTGGAGTGAGAAGCTCTAAGTTAAGGATTGTCAGGAGCCACCAGAGGCAAGGACGTCATCTTCCTCAGAGGCAGCCAGCTCTGCTGACACTTCGCTTTCAGATTTCTAGCCTCCCAAACTGTGAGATGATAAATTTCTGTTGGTTTAAGTCACACAGTTTGTGGTACTTTGTTAAGGCAGCTCAAAGAAATGAATACAGTCTCTTAAATAGTGCAATTTTATTTCTGTTGGTAATCATCCAGAGCACTATAAAATAAAGCACTTACATTCATGTTTTGAGTGAAGAAACTCAACATTTTTCTATTCTCCAGTGTATTCTCTGAACTGCTGAAATAGAATAAGTATTGGCTCCCTTCCTTTTAATTAGAAATAAGATTCATCAACCTTGCAGCATTGCCATTTTCCAATGGTTTGCTTCGTCTCTTAGAAAATATCTTTCTCAGCACCTACAAGCTTCCTTCAATCTCACACTCAGTAAAAGTCAATCCCAGCCTCATCCCAGAAGCTCCTATGTTCCCTAAGCTGTCACTTCCCTATAATGTGACCCTGAAGAACTTTTCTCACTTAACCAGGTGGTAAGTTCTACCTGTGCGATATATCATAACTGCCAAGGTTTGCTATATTTTCACCAACTTGTAGAAACTATAACCTACTTTAAAGAAAAATGCAATATTTTTAGACGACATTAGTAAAAACAAGAAAGAATTAATATTTCATTGTCTTCAGGAGATTATATATTCATATACTTTTTTTGCAAGTCTGACATTCTGTCATTAGGTCTATCTTTTCTCTAATTCTTTTACAATGTGTGATAATTTTAGATGCATTTCTATCTTATTATTTCTATTTATTCCCTATTTCACTTGCCATTAATTCTTCTAAGAATATATTATATTTTTACTACAATTTTTCACAAAAGAAAGAATACTACTTTGCTCCACAATGAATTAACTCCCAGACAAATGGATTAACTGTTAATTTTATGTCATCTTTACTGAACTAAAACTCTTACTATTGAATTTTACTAATTACATATTACTGTAAATTAGCTACAGTGGTATTTTAAATAAGCCTTTAGATCCAGAAATCTATTATAATTATCTAACCCCAGAAAAGAGGACAAGAATAGTGTCACGCATATGCTACAAAATTGTAGTCCATGACCTGAATGGAGCATGCCAAGGTGCTTTATTAGGCATGCAGAGTGGTTTTAAAATAGAATACAAAGTCGTTTCAACATTTGAAAAATTGATAGAGCTTACAAACAAATTCTTATTTCTATCTTTTGGGGAAAAATCAGAAAGAAATGGTCTACCTGTTCTGGACAGTTTCTTCAACA
>NW_006431956.1:13372329-13409957 GCF_000325575.1 Pteropus alecto | reverse complement strand
GCTCCTTGACTTTGGGCTTGGCAATGATTTTTTTGGATTTGACATCAAAAGCACAAGCAACAACAACAAAAATAAACAAGTGAGACACATCAAACTAAAAAGCTTCTACGGATTGGGAGAAAATATTTGCAAACCACATAGGCAATGAGGTTGATATTGAAAATATACTGCGAGCTCACGCAATTCAATAGCAGAAAAAAGCAAATAACTCAATTAAAAAATGGACAAAGCACCCGAATAGACATTTTTCCAAAGAAGACATACAATATCACAACAGGTACCTGAAGACGTGCTCAACAGGGAAGTGCAAATCAAAACTACAATGAGAATCATACATGCAATGGAATATTATTCAGCTTTTTAAAGAAAGAAAATCCTTTCATTTGTGAAAACATGGATGAGACTGGAGGGCATTATACTAAGTGAAATAAACCAGATAAAGACAAATACTTCTCAGTATCACTTACACGTAGAATCTAAAAAAAATAAATAAATAAGTCAAACACAGAAACAGAATAGAGAAGTGGTTGTCAGAGGCTGGGGAGTGGGGAAAATAGGGAGAGTTTGGTAAAAGGCTACCAAAAAAACCTACTCTGAATATTTTTGTACATGTCTTTTTGTGGATGTTTCTACTCATTTTTGTTGGACATATACTTTAGAGTGAAATTACTGAATCTTAAAGTAGGCATATATTTAGTTTTAGCATATAATTTTAACTTGTCTTCCAAAGTGTTTGTACCAGTTTACACTCCCACCAGCAATGCATGAGAGTTCCAGTTGGTTCATGTTGTTGCCCAACTGGGTATTCTCAGTCTTTTTAATTTTAGCCATTCTAGTGGGTGTGTAGTGATATCTTGTTGTGCTTTTAATTTTCATTTCTCCATGACTAATGATGTTGAACATCTTCTCATATGTTTATTGCCATTTAGATGTGCTCTTTTGCAAAGTGCCCGTGAAAGTCTTTTGCCCATTTCTTTTTAAAATGATATTTTATCGAGCTATAATTTTCATACCATAAATTTCATCCTACCAATGGATAAATTTACTCGTTTTAGTATATTACAGAGTTTTACAACCGAAAACATCATCTAATTTCAGAAAACTTTCTTCACCCTAAAAAGAAATCTTATTCCCATTAAGCAATCATCCTGCATCTTCCCCCACCCATCCTCAACCCCTGGCAACCAGTAATCTACTTTCAGTCTATAGGCATTTGCCTCTTTTAGAATTTTATATACATAAAATCATATAATATAAGTTACTTTTTTTTACTTAACATGATGTTTTCAAAATTTAACCATGTTGTAACATGTACCAGTATTTCATTTCTTTTGTTGTTGTTGATTGATATTCCATTATATGGTTATGTGCCACATTCTTTTTGTCTATTCATTAGCTGATGGATATTTGGATTGTTTCTTCTTTTTGGTTGTTGTGAATAATACTGCTATGGACATTTGTGTTTTTAAAATTTTTTAAATAAATGTATGTTTTCAATTTTCTTGGATATATACCTAGGAGAAAAATTGCTGGGTCATATGGTACGTCTATATTTACATTTAAGGAAGTGCCAAATTGTTTTTCAAAGCAACTACACTATTTAAAAATGCCACAAGCAATGAATGAAGTTCCCATGTTCTCCATATACTCATCAGCACTCATTATTGCCTGTCCTTTTTTAAAATTGTTGCCATCCTTGTGGGTGTAAATTGATATCATGTTGTGATTTTCATTTTCATTTTCCAATGACTAATGATTCGAAAATCTTTTCATATGCTAATTGTCCATTTGCATACCTTCTTGAGAGAAAAGTCTATTCAAAATCCATCCATTTTAACTTGGGTTATTTTTTCCTTTCATTGTTGACTTACAAAAGATCTCTATATATCCTCAATACTTTTTCTGTGACAGATAAATGATTTGCAAATGTTTTTCTTCCATTCTGTAAGTTGTTTTTTCAACTTACTTGATGGTGTCCTTTGACACTCAAACGTTTTTAATTTTTACGTAGTCCGATTTGTTTAGTCTTTCTTTTGTCACCTGTGCTTTGGGTATTATATCTAAGAAATCATTGTGAAATCCAAGATCTGAAAATTTACTCCCTTATTTTCTTGTTTCTTGAATTTTAATATTTTAGTTCTTGCACGCATGTCTATGGTCCATTGTGAGTCAATTTTTGTATATGGTGTGGTGGTGAGAGGTCCAACTTCCTTCTTTTCTATGTGAATATACAGCGGAAGTTCCAATTCCATTTGTTGAAAAAAAAAATCTTTTTCCCACTGAATTTTCAGTATCCTTCTCAAAAATTGATCAGCCATAACTATAAAGTTTTATTTCTGTACTCTCAGTTCTATTCCATTAATCTATATGTCTATCCGCATGTTAGTACTACATTTTCTTGATTACAGTAGTATTGCAGTCACTTTTAAAATCAGGAAGTGTGAGGCCTCAAATTTTTCAAGGTTGTTTTGGCTATTCTAGATCCCTGGCATTTTCATATGACTTTTTAGGATCAGCTTGTCAATTCATGGAAAAATTCAGCTGGGATTTTGATAGGGATTGTGTTGAATCTGTAGATCAATATTGGGGTATTGCCATCTTAATATTAAGACTTCCAACACATAAATATAGGATGTCTTCTATTTATTTACATTCTCTTTAATATCTTTCAACAAGATTTTGAATTTTGATTGTACAAATATCATAAATATGTACAAATATGCCAAATATTTGATAGACAAATTTCTTCTATTAAATTTATTCCTAAGTATTTTTTTTTGTAAATTGTCTTCTTAATTTCATTTTCAGATTCTTCATTACAAAGGAATAGAAATACAATTGAATTTTGCATATTGATTTTTTATCTTGTATCTTGCAACCTTGCTGAAACTATTTACTAGTTCTGACCATTTTTGTGTGTGTGCACTCCTTAAGCTTTTTATATATGTAAGATAATGTCAACTCTGTATACAGATAGTTCATTTCTTCCATTCTAATTTGGATGCCTTTTATTTCTTTTTTTTCTTTCTTTTTTTTTTTTTGCTAATTGCAATGGCTGGAACCTCTAATGTTGAATAAAGTAATGAGAGTGGATATCCTTGTCTTGTTCCTGATTTGAAGGGGAAAAATTCAGTTTTCCATCATTGAGTATGATGTTAATTTTATTTTTGTTTTTCACAGATGGCTTTTATCAGTTTCAGAAAGTTTCCTTTTATTCCTAGTTTGTCAAGTGTTTTTTATCATGAAAAGGCATTGTATTTTGTCAAATTTTTTTCTGCATCTATTGAGAATATAATGTGATTCTTGGTCTTTTGTTGTATAAATTTGGTGTATTACATTGGTTAACTTGTATGTGTTAAATCTGCCTTACATTCCTGGGATCAATCCCACTCGGTCATGGTGTATAATCCTTTTTATGTGTTGCTCTTATTTTATTTTTATGTTTAATTTTATATATTTGCTTACATTTTCTTGAGCATTTCTTTTTTTCAATATTCATAAGGTACGTTGGTCTGTAGCTTTCTTTTCTTGCAATGTCTTTGTCTGGTTTTGACATCAGGGTAAAACTGGTCTCATAGAATAAGGGGGAAAATGTACTCTGCCTTTCTGTTTCTTGGAAGAGTTTGTAAAGGATTGGTATTAACTCCTCCTTAAACATTTTGTAGAATTTACCAGTTTTAACAATTAATTTTATATGTCTACTTTACGGGCCACTGTGTACCCAGATGTTTGGTCAAATATTATCCTGGATGTTTTTGTGAGAGTATTTTGGGATGAGATTAACAGTGAAAACAGTAGACTGAGGAAGGCAGATCACTCTCCCTAATGCAGATGGGCCTCATTCAACAGTTGAAGGTCTGAATCGAACATAAAAAGCCTGACCTTCCCTCAAAGAAGAATTATTTCCTGTTTGACTACCTTCTAACCGAAACATTGGCTCTTTCTGGATCTCAAGCTTGATGGCCTTTGAATGAGAACTACACCATTGGGTCTTCTGATTCTCAGACCTTTGGACTCAGACTAGAACTAAGTCATCAGCCCTCCTGGGTCTCCTGCTTGCTGACTCATCATGCAGATCTTGGGACATAATTATGTGAATCAGTTTTTTTACAATAAATCTCTTTACACATACACACACACACACAGAGACAGAGAGAGAGAGAGAGAGAGAGAGAGAGCCTGTTGGTTCTGTTTCTCTGGAGAACCATGACTAATATACCAGAGAAGCCATCTGGTCCAGACTTATCTTTTGGGAGAATTTTTTATTATTAATACAACCTCTTTACTTATTATAGGTTTATTTATTTTTTCTGTTTCTTCTTGGTAATGTGTGGCTTTCTAGAAATTTGTCTATCTAATCTAGGTTATTTACTTTTTGGTATACAATTGTACATAGTATTCCCTTACAAACCTTTTTGTAAGGTTGGTAGTGATATCCCTTCTTTCATTCTTGATGTTAGTGATTTGAGTGAGTTTTTTCACCCTTGGTCAGTAAATGTTTGTCAACTGATTTTGTTTGTTTGTTTTTCTATTGTTTTTCTACTCTTTATTTATTTCTGCTATAATGGTTATTTTATTTCTACTTTTTGAGTTTTAGCTTGCTCTTTTTTTTCCCCAATGTCTTAAAATGGAAGGTTATATTTTTTATTTGGAATGTTTTTTTCTTTTTAAGTACACATGTTTACAACTATAAATTTTCCTCTAAGTCCATAAACTTTGACTTGTGTTTTTATTTAATTAAAAGTATTTAAAATTTTTTTCTTTTGATTTTTTTCTTTGGTTACTTAAGAGTGTGTTTTTAATTTCCGCATGTTTGTGAATTTCTCAAATTTTTTTCCTAATTTTGGCCTTTTATTACTGATTTCTTATTTCATTTCATCATAGTTATAGAACATACTTTGTATGATTTTATTTCTCTTACATGTATTGAGGTTTATTTTATGGCCTAACATTGTTTATCCTAGAGAATGTTCCAGGTGTACTTAAGAAGAATGTGTATCTTATTGTTTTGGGGTGGAGTTTTCTATAGATGGCTGTTAAGTCTACTTGGTTTATAGTGTTGTTCAAGTCTTTTATGTCCTTGTTGATTTTTTGCCCAGTTGTTTTGCCCCACTATTGTGGTGGTCTGTTGTTTTAGTTCGTATAGCTTCCTAACGGATTGACTTCTTTTCATAACACAAGTCCTTCTTTGTCACTGGCAACAACTCTTTGTCTTAAAGTATATTTTATCTTATGTTAGCAAGGTCCCTCCAACCCTATTTTGGTTACTGTTTGCACTATATGTCTTTTTCATCCTTTTATCTTTAATCTATTTTTTTTTTAATTTAAAACACATTCTTTTAGACCAGATATACTTGGGTCATTTTTTAAATCTATTTTTCCAGTCTCTGCCTTGATTGGAATGTTTTCTTTACATTCAGTGTAATTACTGATAGAGTAAGATTTATGTCCGTCATTTTCCTTTTGTATTCTCTATATCTTGTCTTTTTTTCTTCTTTTGTATCTGCAACAAAGAATACAGGCTTTACAAATTTTTTCTAGGAAAGTCGAAAAGCAAACAAACTCCATGAGTAGCAACTAAAACCACCAGCGATGATGAAAAACCCATAAGGGTAAAGGTGATCTGATTTCCAGAACTGCATGCAATCTCTGCTGAGTTCACTAAGGACCAAACAGAGATTTCCTTAAATGCTTCGAACCACTAAGTCTCTCAATCTTCGCCAAAGCATTGAGAGTATGTGTTACAGCACACCTTCAGTGCTCCAGCAGTCTAGCACTCTGCTTTCCAGTTTGCACAGAGTAAAGTAGAGTGAATGATTAGAGCTTTCTCAGGTCTCCCCTGAGCATGAGTACAGCCCTGCATGTGGCTTTGGCCTTCTAGGTTGCCGGAAATATGTAAAAGTTTTTCCCAGGGCCTTGTGGACATCTCATTCCCAAGCATTTTCTTTTTAAGTCTTTTGGTCGGCTTCTTATATATTCCAATTTATATCCCCACCTGAGGCAGTTGTGATGTTAAATGAGTTCCGCTTATTGTTTTTGACAAACACCCTGGGGATAGGCTGTTTACACAGAGCAAGCTCTGAATCCAGTCAAATAGAGGCCATTCCTGAAAATGGGGCTTTTCTAGGGAGTGCCAGACAGGTTAAATAGAAATAGTTTTTGGGGATCAGGCTTTTGGGGCTTTCACAGTTACCATGGTTACAGGCTTTTAGTTTTTAAGGCTACCGCGGAGCTAGGGAGAAGAGGATAGGGCAAGATACAATGCCACAGAGCTCACTGTTCTTACCAAAATTAAACTGTTTTTCTTTGATAGATGTTCCTTGGATTGTTATAAACCCTTGATTGTTTTCCAGTGTTCTAAAAATGTTTATTTTCGACAATTTTTGTCAGTATTCTGACCACTTTTATGGAGGAGTTGATGTTTTGATATTCTTACTCTATTACAGAAGTGCTTCTGCCATTTATTTTTAACTTGGTATTTTACTTTATTGATTTATAGGAGTTTGCCATGTAACTTTTTAATTAATTCTGGATACAAGTCTTTGGTCAAATGTATGCCTTGTGAATATCTTCTCTCAGTTTGTGTCTTACCTTTTCACTCTGTGGATCTAATCCTGTACTTGGGTGCACTGAACACATGATTCAGCTGAATGATTTCATCATGTAGAAGAAGATTAAACACTTTGGTTCACCTGCCTGGTAGTCAAGAGTATCTGTTGGCCCAAGTAGAAGAAGGTGGGAGGTGGGAAGTCATGGTCATCAGGCTATAGATAGTATGATTAAAATTCTTCACGTTCTATTTTTTTAAGATTTTTACTACTCAATATATACAAATATACTGAAAAACTGAAGTAAAAAAAGAAATAAGTGGAGAAAATATAAAACTTTTTCTTTCTTCTCATTTACTTATGATGTAATCTTGGTTGTCAATACTTGGTAAATTCTTCCTTACCCTTCCCTATGAATTTATACACAAACACATACACATACACATGTACACACATGCATTTAGGTGGTAAAAAATTTATAAATGGGATTATGCTAGCTATGTTTTGTGACTTGATGATTTTCTATTACTGTTATTTTTAAAGGCTAAATAGTATTCAATAGTAGCAGAAATACTATATTTTGCTGAAGATTTAAATTATTTCCAACCTTTTATGCTAAGAAACAATGTGAGAACATCTTTATACATCTATTTCTAGATTTAAGGGTAAATCTAGAAATCTATCCCAGAAATAGGATACATGGGCGAAATGAGAGGAACTTTCTATCATTTATATATAGTGGCAAATTGCCTTGCAGAAAGGCTGTGGCAAGATATACTTTAACCTACAGTTTATAGAAATGTGTGTTTTCCTGAATCATCACCAAAGAGTTAAAATAAGCATTTTCTCTAATTTTAGTAGTTAAAATATGTTTTAAGGTTTTATTCTATATTTCTTTGATTACCTGTGACATTGAGAATCTTTTTATTTGTCCTTTTTTACCATCATTTCTATGAATTGTTTATTCATTTTTTTCAACTATTTTGAGTTTTTTTCTTATTAATTTATATATCCTGTTTACATATTCTGGATAATAATTTTTGCCTATTAAATATATTGTAAATATTTTCTCAATCTTATTGCTCATTTTTAATTCTACTTATGCTGTTTTTCTTATGTTAATTTTTAAAAAGGAGATTGTTTGAGTTAACTTTGTGTTTCTAGAAGTTTTGTCTTATTTAAGAAGGCCTAGTTCAACTCAATATTATAAAAACATTTTTTCTTATTTTCTTCTAGTAATTTCATAATTTTGCTTTGTAAATTTCTCATTTTACGGAGTAACAAATTTCTTCCAAAAGGGATTTTTTCTTTCTTAAATAGATCTCTTGTAAGTGTATCTTTGCTCCTCTTGTGCATTTTTCTCTTTTATATTTTTAATAAACTTCATATTTCTAACAAAAATTCTGATGAAAATTTGATTCATGTTATATTCAACTAATCAATAAATTTGAGGTAGAGTTGTTGTCTTTATAATGTTATATATTAACATCCAGGATCTATATATGCCTTGACTTATATCCTATAAATTGTTTTTAGTTTTATGCATATAGTTCTAACATTTCTTATAAGGTATTTTAAAAATGAGTTGCTAATTGTAAATGGCATTGTTTTATTCATTACATTTTTTAACTGGTAATTGTGAATGTCATCAATTTATAAGTTCTAATAGTTTTCCGGATCATTTACTTGATTTTTTTCTTGATTTACTTCAATAATTAGAACCTCTATAAAATACCGAATAGTGACAGCGACAGTGGTTTTCCTCATCTTTTCTCCAATTATAGTGGAAATGGCTTTTAATGTTTCACCATCAGGTTGACTTGGGGATTTAAGGAAGTTGTCCTCTACTCTTTTTATAATGTTTTTTAAATAATCATTACTATATTTGAGGATTAAATTTGGGTTCTCTTTTCATTTGTTAAAGTAGTAAATTAGATTAATAGGTATTCTGATGTTGAACCATCTTTCTATTCATATGATAAAACTACATGGTCATCCAGCAAGAAATGAAGCACATCCCCTCCCCTGTGATTTCCCCAATAATCTCCACTGTGAAAATTTCTTCAAAATTGCATTAAAATTATTTTAAAATTAAAAAAACTACATGGTCATCATGTATTTCCACTGGATTTGATTTCTTAATATTTTATTTATGTACTTGCATCTCTATATTCAAAGTGGATTATAATTTCCCTGTATTTGAGTGCCATGCCTGTCCAATTTTGACATCAGAGTTATGCTAGATATATAGAACAAATAAAACTTCCATTTTTTAAAATAATATTCTTCAACAGTTTAAAATAGTAATTATCTGTTCCTTGAAGGTTTTGAAGAAGTCATCCATGAACTGAGCCTATTGCATTTTGGGAGATGTTAATATTTGTCTACTTTTCACTGTCTACGATAGTTAATGATCTAAAAAAATATTCTCTTTTTGAGCCAATATCTTTTTAGGTTTATTTCACTTGATCTTCTAATTTTTGGTGCTGCTGAGTAGAAAGATACACAAAAACACAAAAACTAAATATTTCAAATAAACCAACAGGTGAACATTTCATTGTTTGAATTAAAGATGACATTGTTTCTTCCTTTTTACAATGGAAAAAAAAATCCTAGTTTAGATGAATATTTGAAAGGTCTATAATTCAAACCACATTTCTCTATTGAGCAACGTATAAAACAAAGCAATCCAGTTTCAAATTCATCTTGCTCAATTCTTGTGTTCAAATTGTCATAAAACAAACCTGTATACACTGATTACATAGTTTTTAAAAACTTAGATGAAACATTAATTCTTGATGTTCTACAATAGAGAAATAATAAAAAGGTGCTTGAAAGTAGGTGCAGATACTGAGATTTCTGCATAATGATGAATATTGCTTTAGAGATATGGACTTCTCAGTGGAGTCATGAGCTCCAAGGGCACACGGTCGCAGGTTGTGCAGTTAATATGGCATACCCTTGAGCTGCCGCAGGATAGCCAGAAATAACGTGGATTGACTTTGTGCTTGTTTCCACAGTGTTTCCTATAGCGTCCATCTACTCTCTCCCAGCTGCAGAGGTGAGGCCCAACTAAACCAATCAAGCGAATCCCATCTACTCTGCTGCTAAGATTGGTTCTGGTAACCAGACTGAACCAAATCATCTCATGGCATTTTAATGAAACAATTATGTAGTTGCACTGTTGGAATTCTGCTCTGGTTTTGAACTATAGTCTTGTGTCTGTACCTCCAAGGTCAAGTAATTTCTGAACAGCCACACCAGTAAAGTTCAGCATTGAGTTTTACTAATGGTCTGTCCTGCTTCTTTAGGAAGGGACATGACAATGCCCTGGTCTCCTGAGCTCAGGCACAGCCTGCAGAGGCAACAGATCCAGTTAGAGAAGAATAGGAGCATTCGGTTTCAGGCACTATCTAGGTAAGATAGAGACTTTAATCTGAGTTTTTAAGAGATAGGATTCTGAGATTCTAAAACACGCTTAAATTGTATACAAAATAAAGTGCATTTCCTAGGAGAGAATTTGTTGCTTTTATCAAATTCTCTAAGGGGTTTATGAATTGAAAAGTGTTAGTGTATTAGTCAGGATTCTCTAGAGATCCAGTGCTAATAGGAGACATGTAATATAAGGAGGAATTGGCTCACACGACTATTAAGGCTAATAAATCCCACCATCCTCCATCTGCAATCTGGAGATCCAGGAAAGCTGGTGGTATAATTCAGTCCAAGCTCGAAGGCCTGAAAACCAGGGGAGCCGATGCTCTAAATCCTACTCTGAAGGCAGAAGATTAGATAAGATGTCCCAGCTTAATTGTGAGGCAGGAAAAAAAGGAACCAAATTCCTCCTTCCTCTACTTTCTGTTCTGTTCAGTTCTTCAATAGTTTGGACAATGCCCAACTACTCGGGGAGGGTAATTTACTGAGTCCACTGATTTAAATGTTGATCTCATCCAGAAACACCCTCACAGACACACCCAGAAACAATGTCTAATCTGAGTATCCATGTTCCACTCAAGTTGACATGTAAAATTAAGAACCTTGGTGGAGCTATTGTAGGCTATTTCTTGAATTCAAGCAAACTGCAGAGGCAGTAATTAAAGACTCGGGAGAATCAGAGAGTAGAGGCAGATTGGTACTGCAGGTCAAGAGATAGAATCTAGGTCTCAGCAGTTCTGGCAGCGGTTCTCAATCCTGGCTGCACTTTGAACTTCTAGGGAACTTATGAAAAATTCATGATGCCCAGAAAAACACCTAGGTGAGTTGAATAAGACCATATCGTTAGCTAGGTTGGAGGTGTTTGTGTTTATATAACTTAAGGAATCTCATCAAGAGAACCTTGAGCAGATTCACCTTGAGAGGTCAAGTTTCCTGCCTTCAGTTCTGCAGTCACAACAAATCAGATCGTAGTTCTTCAAGGAAAAATTCTCTTCCCTCCAAGGAGGTAAGAGTCTGACAATTTATACTTCTAAAGAAAATCACTTTGGGGAATAATTACTTGTGGTTGAATTAAAATCCAATGTTTACTCATAGACACCAATGTCTTGCCTGTTCAGGATCGAAAGAATGACATTAGAAGTGTGATTCATAATCCTAAATGGGTTTCCCATATTCTTGAATAAGATTCAGAAAATGCTAGAAAGTTTCTTGCTGAATAAACAGCCTCATAATCATATGGGGGCTTAACTGATATCAATACCCAGGACTTTTACCTATTCCCCAAGAAGAGTTTCATTCAGTCTATAAGTTTAAAACCTTATATTTTCTTGATGTTCATCCCAAATTTTCCACCACTTCATTTCATTTCATTACTTCTAGTTGTAATCTCTTAGGTCATAACTATCTCAACAAATTACTCATCCACAGAACAAATGATTTCAGAACGAGTTCATTCAGAACAAAAGCTTTTATTTCTAAGATTGTCATTCTCTTTGCAGCCTATGAAAAATTATCATTATAATTAGGAAAAGTCTCTATTTAATTCTGATTAGTGATCTACAAAATAAACTGTAGAATTATAAAATATCTAAATCAGGACATAGTCTGAATATAAGTCATGTTAACAATACAATACTATGGTAAAATATTTAAAACATGTTTATTGCCTGGTTATTTTTAGCATTTATCTTAATTATTTAAAAACCTTAATAATTAAATAAATAATACTTCCTGCAAATTTCACTTTGGTTTCCAAGGTAAATAGGCATTAACTTCTTTTGCAAATGATAACAAAAACTTGAAATTAACTGCCCCCATTTTCGTACTCTTTGTAATTTTACCTTGGCTCCTCAATATATATCGTTGAGTCCCTGATCCTTCTTGCAAAATACACAAAGTAGATTTTGCATTTTTTAAAAATAAGAAGTAGCAAATAAGTCAAGCCTACAGTGAAAAGTTCATGGAACACTTGAATTTACTACAGTACTTTGTTTATCTCTTAATTCTAATCAGACAAACACCAGGTTTTGATGATTGAGATCTGAATGAAAATGGGTGGTTAAGTGACCATCTTGGAAGCTTGAAGACTCTACATTCCAGAGTCTCTTCTCTTTCGAGATCCTGGATGTTTGAGATACTAGACTGTGGCTCTTCCTCTGAGCTGTCCTCACTGCTGTGAAAATAGGTCAGCAGAAAAGGTATAAACTTCAGAGGCATCCATGTGGCCTGCTTTAAATCCCCTTTCGGCCACCTAATGCCCTGCGACCTCCATGAAGGTCACACACTCTGTGAAGTTCTGTTTCCTATCTGCAAAATGTGATTACTATCTATCTTTGAGGATTTTATGAGGATTACATAAGATGTCTGGGGGGCGAGAAGGAGGTATTCAATAAACAGAAATGATTATTACTGTATATTTCCATTCCCAGAGTCTATAAGCCTCACTGCATTTTCTTTCAACAAATAACTTACTAAAATCATTTTTAGGATACTCACTTTTATATAATTCTATTTTCTAGCACTTTCTAAACCAATAATCAATATTCGTTGAATGTCTACATTGTACCAGGGCTAGGGCTGGGTACTGGAGGACAAGGTGGGGAACAGGACAGACATAGGCTTGCTGTCATAGGTAATGAAACCTATCTGCTAAGAATTGATCTACCATATAATCCAGCAATTCCTCTACTGGGTAAAAGGGGTCAAATATGTGGTGACAGAAAGAAATCTAACTATGGGAGGTGAACACACAGTATAAACATACTGTTAAAGTGTACAGCTGAAGCTTATTGGATTTCGTTAACCAATATCGCCATAAAAATAATTTATTAATTTTTTAAAAAGATAAAAAAAAAGAAAGGTTGTGAAGAGGGGAACACTACCTCTTATGTACTGAGATGTGCACATTCTCTGTCAATGATTATCACACCCACAGCCCCCTCTACAGCAATGGCACTCATTCTAAAATGTGGTACCACTGCCCTGGCCGTAGATGGCTGAACCAGGTCAAACACCCAACTCCGCAAAGCTTTCTAGGCTGGTCAGTAGTTCTTCTGGGACCTGGTGAGAAAGTTCTATGGAGAAGAGAGCACCACACGGAACAGTGATTGACAGATCTCTTCAGGAATTTGTATGTGACACACTCAGAGGGACTCAGCACCACAGGAGGCAAAGCAAAATGGAGAAGCACACACAGAGAACACAGTCAGAAGAAACCATAACATAGAGAGATTAGCTATTAACTTCAGAAGCAGCAAAGAGGAAGATTGTGTCTGAGACACCTGAACCATGGAGCACTCATGCCAGGGTGTCCAAGGTGAGGTTTGCCATATGATCCATTGTGGCATTAGAATAAAGTATTAGAACATCTATTTACATATCTTTATCTTATTGCATCTTCATTATTATTATCTGTGTACCTTTAAAAAATACATATAACGAGGAGAGCATGCTCAAATTTTTTCACTATTGGGTGATCCAAACTTTTGGAGACGAGTGCAGAAAATGGTAGACACCTGTTTTTTGCCAGGACAGCCACTGAAGTGATGTGTCCTGAAAATGCTGTTCTCAGTGAGACTCGGAGCTAGAACTTCTGCCCATGTCTTCTTCTCCCCATATACTTCCTTACATTAAAACCCCAATAACAAGGTACCCCAAGTGTGTTTCCAGAAATGGCTTAATCAGGGGGCAGTAACTGGTTTTGGTCTATGTTGTTACAAGAACAGAAGCCATACAAGAAGCTGAGGAAGGGCTACAAGCCTCAGAAGGAAATTAGAATGGTCAGAGGAAGAATGTGCCAGCTGTTTCCAGACACTGTCAGGGATAGAAGAAATTTGGAATTGAGGCCTGCATCCGATTAACCTGCATTAAAAATTGTGTCTTTTCTGTGATTCACTCTCTTTTGGATGTACCCTTCTAAGGGGGTTGACTTGAGTATTTTAAATTGAGCTTCTAGGTAACTCTGATCCCTAGGGATCATTTAACATTAAACATTTAAAAAACATAAAGAAATTTCAAGAAGTCTCTCCAACTAATCTAACTTTCATAGATTTTCATTAATTTTTCTATGTACTCTATAGGTCTAGTAGCTAGAAAATGTTTACAGTGGGGAAAAAAAAGCAGAAAAAGCTGTAATTAAAAAAGACAAGAAATCCATTTAGAAACAAAAATAGAAGAAACTTTCAAATCAAAATATTAAAAGGATTTTAATGATTTTATTCAATCACTAAGAAAAATGAAACAATTAAAATATAATACACCAAATATAAAGTACCATTTATTGTTTTATATCTATTATATTCTAACTCATAACTATTGATGCTGATGGGAGAATTCATGAGCATGGTGGACTATATTGATGGGTGATTAGTTATCCTTTCCATATTCTATATATGTGAAAGCTTGGCTATGTTTCCTCATAAGCGAAAGGGAGAAAATATTTTCTTAAATAAGTTCAACAGCGTTGTTCAACTTATCAATAGCATCTGTCTTTGTCAGATTCTCTTGTTTCAACTAAAAATGTCTTGAGATGTTAAAGTATATAAGTTATTATTACACATTTTATGATAGCTTTGCTCCAAAAGATGCATCCAATCTCCAAAAATTTGATCAGGTTTCTGTCAAACACCTCTTAGCTCTGGTCACGAGTCCATTTCTACTCTTCAAGACTGTGGACAAACACAAAGGAAAAATAATTTTGGTCTCTGGGTTGAGGGAGTTTGTATTCTAGCATGGGTGATAAAACATGCACATAAATAATTATAATACAAGATCAAATATGTTATATGTCACAAAAACAAAAAGTCATAAATAAAATGTGGAAGATTATTATCAGAAATGGAGGATTCATTTCCAGTGGAGGTGTCAGGAAGTTTATAAAGGTGCATTTGATTTATACATTAGAGGAGACGTATGAATAAGGATGCCAAAAGAGGGTGAAGATGGGGTAGGAGGCAGAGAAGAGGGGAATGGGAAGGGAAGAGAAGCGATAGAAGCTGGGGAGGTGAGTAGAAGATTAGCAAGAAGAGAATCACAGCATTTAAGACAAAGAATGGAAAAACTTGGAGTCCAGTTAGAGAAAAGTAATGATAGGATGGGGTTAGCTCTAAGGTAATCAGGGAAGAGAAAAGGAATAGGTAATAAAGAAGAGTAGGTCTGTTGGTTCACAGGCTGTGGTGAAAACAGCTTCTCTTGCCAAGGTCTATTTGTTTCTTCCAGCCTTGTTTGGCCTCACTCCACTTTAGACCACCATAAACTACTGATTTTGTCTGTCTAATTCCTGATTCTCTACCTGGACCAAGTGCTCTCTTAGGGCAAGGCTAGTGTTGTTTTCCTCTTTGTAGCCACAAAGCCCAACAGAGAGCTCCCCATGAAGACATCTTCATTTATATCAGTTATCTTATTATTTAACATTAAATACAGCTTGTCAAGGACACCTGGAAGGCTCCTTATGATGTCAGCGTGATATTGGCTTTATGATCAAAGCACAGAAGCCGAATAATAACTCTCTGCTTTATTTTGCCATCTAAAATGATACCCACATGATTCTCTTTCTGCTGGGTATATATTTTTTTAATTGTTTATTTTGACATATGCCACACATACCAAAGAATGCAAAAACACTCAAATACAGAGTATTTGATTATGTAGGAAATATGCTCATGACCAATACCCAAGAAATAAAATGGAATATTGGTCGTTTCCCCGAAGTCCCCACTGTGTCCCTTCTTAATTAAAATCGCTTTCTCTCCCTGATTCTTATGGTGGCCCCATCCTAGCTCTTCTGGCTTTTCTTTAAAGTTTGTCAACTAGGAAGTATGGTTTCTCCTATTTTCCAATCTTATATCAATTAGAAATATTCTAGATGACCCTCGCTTCTTTTGATCAAAATAGTGTTTGTAAGATTCTTTAAAAAAAGAAAAAGAAAACAAAGAAAAAGAAAAACTCTAGTTCCTCCTTTCATTGTGAGAATTTCAATGTGCTAATGCAGGTATCACAATTTATTCATCCACTTAAAGTTTATGACCATTTTACTGTCGATAGACATTTGGTTCATTTACAATTTAAGACTATTATCAAATTCTGCTTAGAACATTCTTATACATGTCTCATGATACACAAACGTTTGCATTTCTCTTGGGATATACCCAGGAGTGGGCGGGACTGCTGTATGATGAGGTACGTGTAGCTCCAATTTTATCACAAAATGTAAACTGCTTTCCGAAGCAATTGCCCTAATTTCTACTCCCACCAACAGTGCATGGGAGCCCTCGTTACTCCACATCCCAGCCAGCACTAGTTATTATCAAATTTTTAATTTTACCAGTCCAGTGTGTGTACTGAGATCTCAGTATGAGTTTAGCTTGTACTTCCAGTTTGTTAATGAACTTGAGCATGCTGGCATATTCTTATTAGTTGTTTGGATTTCCTTTTTGTGAAGTGTTCATTCACTCATTTTTTAATTGGGTTGTCTGTTTGTCTAATTGACTTGTGAATACAAATCCTTTGTTGATTGCTTGTAAATATCTCATTCTGAGGTTTGTATTTTCATACTCTTTGTGGTATCTTTTCACGAATGTAAGTATTTAATTTTAATGTCATTACAATCTTTTCTTTTTTTCTGTCATATTTAAAACCCTGTCCAATGTCATGAAGATATTTATCATGTAAACACTTAAAAATTTTTTCATATTTAAGTTCATAACCCACTTGGAGTCGATTTTTGTGTATGGTGTGAAGAATGGGTCCATTTTTATTCTTTTCCCACTTACGTCACTAGTTATGTATGATATATCCCAATATCATTTAATGAGAAGACATTAATTTCCCCAACTACTCTGGAATGACAACTTTGTCATAAGTCATATCTATATATGCTGAGTCCATTTAGGGTATGCATATTATTTTCCACGAGTCCATTTATTTGCGGTAATATCGTACAGTCATGATTGATACAGTTTCGCAATAGGTCTTGATGTTTGGCAGAACAAATCCTGTCTCCTTGTTACTCTTCTTCGAGTGTCTTGAGTATTTGGAGGATGTTTGTGTTTCTTTATAAATTTTAATATCTACTGGTCAGAGGAAAAATCAGTTTATTGAGATTTTTTGGGATTTCATTAAATACGTAGATTGATTTGAGAAAAATTTAAATCTTTTGTATATTGACTCTTTGAAACTATGTATATTACATATCACTTTGTTTATTTAGATCTTCCTTAATTCCTCTCAATAAAGTTTTATAATTTTCCTTATAAAGTACTTGTACATATTTTTTGCCAAATTTTTCATGAATATAAAATTTTCTTTTTACTGTGAGTTATCAAATCAGTTATAATCTTTTCATTTTGGGGGGCCCCTGCTGTTTTTCAGATATCAGCCATTTGAAACATATTATGTGTTTTAATCCTCACAACAACTTTATTAGGCAATCCTACTATTATACCCATTTTACTTATGAACATACTGATGCTCCAAAGGGTTAAACACTTCATCCAAGATCTCACAGTAGCCAAGCCAAAATTTGAACTAGGCCTATCTGATTCCCAAATTATGCTATACTACCTCAATGGAAGACACTCCATGGAATTGAATGCATGTCAGATACAGTTTTGGGGAGTTGAGGCAGGCAAGATTGGTGACATGGGGCACTAGCCAGGTAAGATGTAAGGAGGGGTGGGATCCCAAATACTCAGGAACCTAAGGTAAGATGTTGAAGTGAGCAATGATAGGGAATGACATAATGTAGGGAGGTGCTGGAGACAAACGTCTCTCAAGTCACCGTTTTCTTCTGGCAAAGAGAAGTCAGTCAAATAGCCTGGGAGTTCTTAGGTATCAGGTTTGCTCTAGCAGCATCACCCTGAGACACAGAGAGGCCATATCGGTAGTTTACATTATTCATTTGCTATTTTCAAATGGAGTTTTATTACTCAATTTTCCATTCTCTCAGTTGATACCTTTCATTTATATTTTAATCTTGCCATATTTCCCCTAATGCTTATGGCTTAAGCCAATTTCGAAGCTAATTTTGATAGAAGTCATCTATATTGAGTACACAGGGCATCCAAGAACATGCTTCTCATATACATGTTATGATACAATTCTTAATCGTCAGTCTGCGTTTTTATATAGTTAAGAATGCAACTGGACAAGAATTCTAAGAAGCAGGATGACAGTACAGCTGGTCCAAGATCCTTAATGTCTGACACTAGACTTCAAAATGATGCTGTTTAATAATGTTGGTTTGCCTGTCTCTTGAATTCCTCAGAAAATGCATGATGCATTGCAGTTGATTTTGAATAGAAGTATCTGTGCAAGGTGAGCAGCCGTTAAATGCAGCTTTGGCATAATTGGCCTTCTTCTATTGTTCAGTTCATAATAGCTGCAATAGCTCAGACTGCTAAAATAGATCCAATTAGGTAGAAAATATTAAAAAAACAGCAAGCAATTCCTCAGCTACCATATCTTGCCTAGAAAGTAAGCAAGAATTTTTTTTTTCTTTTAGCTTATAACTATATATAAATTTAAGGTCCAATAAAATACAAATATCTGGAAATGAAAATATAGACTAAAACACTCACTTAACATAAGTCCAGACAATACTGGGAACCATAAAAATTAAAGTGGACTACTGAAAGACTACAAAAAAGAAGAAAGCTTGATTTGTTTTATTAACTCAAGAACTTTGGAGCAACATTTAACAGAGTATAAATTTGTTTCAGAAAAAAAATTGTAGTACTCATTTGTATACATATGAATAGTCCAAATACATAAAATTTTAAATAAAAATAAATTAGTAAATAAATTTGCATATTTGATGTGTATTTAATCTCATGCTAAATGCATGTTATCTGAGACAAAGCTAATAAACAATATAGGAAATTTGAGCACTGACATTTGTAAATTACTTAATTGTTTCAAAGTAAAGCAATCTTTTTCCCCTATTTTGGTCAATTTTGGTATTTTTTTGTGTGAGCCATATCTAAATTCACTTGTCAATTGTGATATTCTTATTTTGGGAAATTTCTTAAATTCTTTTGATCATCATTTTTATATCTCCTCAACTATAAGCTAGCCCCATTTCATGATATTTTTAAAAAATAAATTGTTAGGTAATTGGGAGGACATTTTGAAATAGAAATTACGTTGTCATGGTAATTAGGTACTTAGGCCAGTTCACGAAAACAAAAAACAAACAAACAAATACATTTTTTTCTCACGAATCATTGCTGGAGTTTAGCTCCAATAAAACTTCATTTCTTACCATTATATCATAGAAAATAAATTCCATTTCGAGCTGAGATGTCAGAATGTGTTTTATTCCCATGGAGCTGTGAGACTCACACCCCCTCTTTGTCTGCCACTTCTCCTTTCTGAGGTTTACCAACCATGAGACCGTCTCCAACCCAGAACACTTAGGGTGGTTTCTGTAGACTACTGCAGGGGCTCCAGGAGGCAGGGCTGATGGTGGAGCTAGTGGGAAATGAGGAAAATGAGGCCGTGTTTTGGGTGGAAGTTTGGGGGAAGAGGTAAAGAGTTTCATGGTCAAGCTTCTGGGTCAAGGTTGTTTTTCAATGTTATGACTTAGCTCAGGTTTTACCTTCTTCCATCAATGTTTGTTTCTGATATTGTTTACAAATATTAGTCCTCTCATTTCCTTACCACCTGTTGACTTTACCCAAGACGACCAAATATGAACAAACTCAATCTGCCTGACCAAATGTGAAAAAACTCAGTCTACCTGCTTCTCCCCTTTAGCCCTCAAGCAAGGACACAAGCCCCTTGAGGAGTTCTAAGGTTTGCTTGTTTTTTTTTCTCTATCATCACCTGATTTTATTTTGTATCATTCACCAATAAGTCGTCCATATATTGTATTGTGTAGTAAGGGTTTTAACAACAGGTGGGAAATCCACAGATAGTCAAGTGACTCCTTTATTTCAATTTATCCTCTATCCCCTCGCCCCAGAATATGTAAGGGAAAATCAGGTTTGCACACATATGTTAATGATGAGTCTTGCGCATGAAGGGGTAAAGTAAGAGCTGTCACATCTCATGGTCCGAAACAAAAGCTTTCTCAGGCTTCTTTTCACCAAAGAAGCTAATAACTGCCCCACAAGAATGTATGGAGAATGAGTTAAGCTATTGTAGGTAGAAGTGCTCAACGTAGTGCTTGGCACAGAGTAGGTCTTTTATAAGTGATGGTTTCTTTTTCCCTTATGGGCCTTTCAAAGTTTGGTCAGAAGGTAGTGGCTACTTTCACAAAGCCAACAACCACTTGGCAGGCTGAGTTTGAAAATTAACATACCACTCTGTATTCTGCAAACTCTGTGAACAGAGGTTATCAAATTGCGGGTCCACTGAAATAATTACACTTGACATCTTTAACAAGTAAGCACGGATGGCAATTTGGGGCTAATGGTAATCTCGGATCAAACCATTTTAGCATCAAAATTTGACTTATTATGAATTAATCTTCTCAGTTTGGATTTTTCTTCTCTGTAGAAATATTTGCTCATGAGTTATTTGAACACAAATAAACCGTACAACTAAAGGGTTATTTTTGTAGTTAACAATACAACAAAAGTAAGCTAATTTTTGCCATAAAAGGTATTGTTTTAGGGAAGAAATTCATATATGAGAAAAACGATAATATAAATGATGTTGTCAAGTCATATTTTTCATGCTATTATTCTTTGTTTTATGTCAGAGCAGAAACAAAATGAAACTAACAGCTTCAGAGAGAATTCTCACGGGAGTTAGAAATTCTGGTTTGTATCACTTCTGAGAACAGCAGATTTTGTTCACCGGAAAATAGAAAACCACTTTGAGAAGATATCATAAAAAAGGAGTGGGAATGAGATGAGAGGGAACAAGCAAAACTGGAACAAACAAAGCTGTTAATGCCAGGTCATCTTGGGTTTGAATTGTGGCTCACCACTTACCAGCTTCATGACTGGGGCAAATGAAACTCTACAAATTTTCATTCCTCCATCTGTAATAGAGGACTGTCTGCATCATAGGCTATCATGAGGATTAGATAAAGCGATCTACGTGTCTTAGCACAGTTTCTGGCACACAGTGTTTACCAATGTTAGTTTCTTCCTCCCACTTCCAAACTCCCTCCCTTTCCTGATAAAGAAATATGCGTAACATTCCTAGAGTATTTTAATTTTACGTTTTAATTTTTTAATGTGTATAATGTGTGTTGTATACCAAGGACTGTCTTAAACCACTTCACAAATTTTAACATTTCATTTTCATAACAACCTGTGAAAAGTATTATTATTATCTGTCTTGTACAGATAAAGAAAGTGAGACATGGGGAGTTTAGAGATTGCCCAATGGGCACAGCAGGTAGATGGTGGGCTGTCTGGTTGGCACTGAAATCCTACATATGCTGTCTCATAGAAACAAAAAGAAAAGTTCAATAGCATTCTCTGTCATGGGAGATTTCATTACCAAGGGTGAAATATAATATAGAAGATGTCAAAGGAATGTTTGTATACAAAAATAGTCTTTAAAATAAAATAATATTAAATATGCCCCAAAATATTTGCCTTAGGGGATCTCTGGGGCAAAAGGAGAAGGTGGAGGACCAGGATGAAAAGAGAGAGTGTCGTGGTGATGGAGGCGTGGGGTAGCAGGACGGCAGAGAAAGAACGTTAAAGCCAGGGTTGGGACGCTATTTACCAAACTGTACACAACCAAAACAGTGCTTTCCCACCCTCTAGGCAAGCAGCAGTTATAGTTATGGCAGAATTTGTCCCACCTTATAGAAAACAGCACCTTAGTCACAGGGTGCCAGCCATCACTGCTTCTCCCGAGTCACGAAGATTTTTTCAAAATATAACGTTCTGTCCTGACAGAGCTCCGGTTCTCTGGGTGCATTAACTGAGTTACTACTCTGTTGAGAAAACAAAACCTGAGCGTTTCGGAGTGGGCGTCCTGCTCTACCTCCACGGTGAAAACTTTGCCCAGGTACGGGGCGTTCTGGTGCAGAAACCCCGCGCTGGCGGGTCCCTGCCCGAGCTGCTTAAGCTGGAGAGCCACCTCACCATTCAGGGCAGATCGACTCAATGTCTGGCCAGCACAGAGGAATGAGAGAACAGTCCCCTGCCTCCAACTGGGACCACGCTGAAGGACCATCCGAGCATCAAAGCTTTCCATGGGATTGGCCTTTGCGGAGACTGCCTCTCAACCCAGCAGCGCCGCCTGCTGGTCCTGCTGCAGCCGTTCCCTCCCTTCCACAGGGGTTGGTGGCAACTGCGCTGACAAGCATTTTGGAAACAATTCTCTATCTGAGTCTGTTCCCAGGAAACCCAACTTGCGATGATTTTCTTTGATTATTTCTCTCTCTCTCTTTCTCTTTTATTCTTTCTCTCTCTATATACTGCATGTATTATGTATATATAATGTATAATATATACTATATATTTATAATATATATTTATTATGTATATGTACATTTTATGTGTATATATATGTGTTGAATATTATATATATAATTTATTGCGTGTATATATATCCATGTATACATATACATATACTCCAGTAATCTTAACTTTAGCAGATTTTTAGTCTCTTTCTTGGGCTGGATACTCTTGAGGTGACTAATTTGGCCACATAGAAATGACACCAGAAGCAGCCCAGACTTGGGTCGCATTTGGCAGCCCTCATAGATTTAATGGGGATTTAGTGGGTATCTCACAAGACTGTCCACTTGAAAAACCACAGACATGGTACCCTAGCGATGGCTGTCTCTGAGCTGGAGAGCTCGCTAAATATCAAAAGGTTCTTAATCAAATATTTTCACTGGAAAAATAGCTGGTATTATTTTTCAGTAATACTAAGAATTGTAGTAATGGGCTTATGAAGAAATACTTTTTTTTTTTTTAAAAAGTTAATTGGTGTGTTTTTGATTTGTTTTGCTTTAGGTGACAAAGTGCTACACAGACTTTATAAGCATGTCTTTGAAACAAGGCTGACCAAATTCCAGGCTTGCACATTTTTGTGGGTTCAGTGATGAAATAGACTGCTGCTATTTTAGGAAGTGATTAAGAGCAGCTTTTTTTAGACTCAAAATTTAATCGAGATTTTTCTTTCTTTTGTCAGTTATTCTCTGACAAGCGAATTCATTTTCAAGTACGTTAGGCTAAATGAGATTCCAAGAAGCCCATGGTTATCCTCAGACTCCATCTCAACAAGGGGGCAGCGACGTCCTCCAGAGTAGAAAGCTCTCTTCAGAGGCAGCAGCACATCACGAGCCTGCTGCTACGACTGAAGGCTGGGCAAGGTCCTGCGAGGAAGCTGGGGAGAGGCCATGGACCAAGAACTCAAGCGTGTGAAACTCTGAGTTTCTCTCCTCTAACGACAGCTGAAAGACATGCGATCATTTTTAAAATTCAGATTGTTGATCTATCGATAGGAGAGCCGTCCTACCCTCCGCTCTGTCATCTTTTCCATTTGGAAGCTTGTTATATAAGCAAAAACACCAATGAAGACGGATGCTGGTGCCTTTCTTGGAGTAGGGAAGGCCAGAATTAAAGGGCTGTGGTCAAATAAGAATAGTTCTTACAAATGATTTAACAATAGAGTGTGGAAAAAGCATTTAGGACATAAAATGCAGTATTCGTATTCAAAAATACAATGCAGTGGGTCATGACATATGTAAATTTCTTTCTTGTTCAATAGGTATGAACACAGCACATAGGAACTTTAAAAACTTGACTGATTATAGGATACTCAAACGTACTATTTCCCCATTTTAAAAAACAGTATATATGTGACATTCTTTGGAGGAAAATAAACTCTGATGCGCTAAGTTTCTTATAAAAATAAATAAGGGGGGTGATTATTCAGTTTTCATAGGTCTCTTCCCCTCTCTTGCATTTGGTTGGGGGAGAAGAATGGACACAGGATCCGCTTTCCAACTGCTGACAGTGCCATCAAGGGAGGGTGGGCAGGGAGCTAGTATGAATAATGTTCTGGGTTGTTGGAAAGCGGCCTAGAGAAGACCATGTGCATATCAACACAAATTTGCCTCTGCTGAGAAATCCAAAACTTTCTTTCACAGACTTGACCCTGCGATGGGATTGCCATTCTCAAACTCTCTCTGGTAGAGTCTCCACATTTGAAAATCTTACACTTGTCTCTTTCTTTCCATTTTCACTGTCCAGCATTTAACAAAGGATGGTCTGTGGGAAGTTAAAAGGGATTACCCAATAAAATCTTCCATAATCAAGTACATTAGAGAAACAACGGGCTTAAGAAAAGTACAGATTTCTTACAACGTGCTAACGTGCACTGTGACTCTCCGAGTGAGAGCTACTGCATGCACTGTCTCCCAAACTTATTGGACCACTTAACTTCTTTTTTTCAGGAAACAACTTGTGGGATTAGTGTCCCAAGGAATATATCTTGGGAAATTTTATAATCGTTTTAGGAAATCTTATTTAAAAATCTTATAGCCGTTTCCTAAATTGCTCACTTTGTATCCATATTTAAAAATTCTTGGTTCAGTTTATGTATACATTCCTTTATTTGACAGCATGTTGGTAAATACTAAAGAAATCCAATTAATATACTATACATTCTGATTCTTAATGAAACCAACATTTAGAAAAAGTACAGCTTTTGTGTGCTCAAAGGTAATACTTCTTTAGAGTTTCTGGATATTTCAAGACAAGTTTTCAAGTAGGTAATAGGCTATAGTAGCATAGTTTTAAGACTTTGAGTCAAAAACACCTATTTAGACAATGAATTAGTTAATTCTTACTAACATTCCATCACTGATGGAAAGAAAATGCCCAGTCGTTTGCTCTCTGAGCCAAAGCACACTCTATTTGATAAAGCATCTTCTGATCTGCAGCCCCTGATAATGCCCATCAACTGCCAGTGGCCAACTTAGATATCCCACAGAAGGGAGAGTTAACCTGCTTTAACTCAGAAAAGATCAGACACAATTACAACATCGAGTGAAATGGCAGAATGATGTACATGAAGAACTGAAATATTAGGAACGTGCATTCATCAACCAACAAAGCCAGCAAAACTCTTCCTAAACACACATGATAAAACCAAACAGAAATATAATTTCAAATAAGAAAACAGCTAGTATGCAAAAATTACTCAGCTATGTTCTGTGCCATCGTTTCGTAATCCCGAAAATAAGAGTGACAGCACTGACATTGAGCAGGCTTATTATAAAAACTAAGGATAATGTATGCAGAATACCTAGCATGGTGCTTGGCACATAGTGGGTGCTCAATAAATAGTACTTTTTAATATTATTGCAACATAAAAAAGTGAGTGACAGAAATGCCATAAAAATTCGAGTAATTTGCTAAAACTGTCAACAATCTCAAGATTTCTTTCAATATAATATTGAACAGCAAGTGCTAGGAACTAGTCAATGAAAACCCAGACATCGTTGAAAGTAGAGGTTTGGAGGAAGTAAATTACAGACGGAGTTTTAACTCAAGAATCAGTGGGATTATTTTTTCCAAGGAGGACTCCAACTTTTTGCTGTCAATTGTGCTGTCCTCATAAAGACTGACAGTTGTTAAAGTTTCTCAGAAGACTGATAATAGGGTATAGAGATATCCACTAAATAGTAAAATGAAGTACATTTGTGAAGACGTATCCCAGAATTACAAATTGGCTAATACAAAATGTCTACGAAGGAATCAGCATGAAAATCTCAGCCCAAAACTGCAGGTAAAGAAAGCATCTTAGTTTCAGACACCCCAAGGGTGATGACATAGAAATAAATGCTGAGGAGCACTAATTGGTTACCTCATCTTCTGGTTACTATAGACCCCTACCCTTAGAATCAATCATCTTCACAAATAAGGCATTAGACTCTGCTCCACATATTCAGCTAAAGAGAAAATGCTGCTTATTTCCCGCTGCCATGGAGCCTCATATGTTTTTCACCCTTAAGGCAGATGGGATATTGAGTTGGAAAAAAAATAAAAGGTTGTTTGCTTTACTCTAAATTTCAATTTTTATCCTCGCGGTTTCTCTTTCTATACAAAAGCATAAAGGTTTAGCTGGATTTGTTGAAGATCATTTTCCTGTATGGAACATTTATACCAATTCTTGGTTATTTATGTAGTTCATGATCTACTTGTTGGACAACACGTTCCTGTGACTGTAAAATATTCTGTCCCCTTGGGAAACTAGTTGTCTCCAAAACAGAAGACTTGACCTTCATTTCAGCAAGAAACTGAAAGAATGTCATTTTCCTTTGATCTGTTAAACAATGTGACATCTTGTTCTGCATTTGTCTCTGGCCCAACCCACACCCCTCGAAATCACCCTCTCGAAGATACTGCCTTACACATTTTCATCTCTTTCTAAAAATCAGTGGTGCTGATGATGTTGGAATGTTGTCAGATTCTTTCTAGAACTGATATATTGGTTTTTGACAACTGAAGGAGGTTCAGTCCTAACCCAAAAGTCTCATATGATGAAGAACCCTTCCCTGCAAAGCTAGCAATCCCTGTAGTGAGATCATGCCTTTCTGGGAAGCAGCCACTCCGGTTTCATCAGGAATGAGCCTGATAATAGAAGAATATAACTGAAGTTGACACATTCTTATTAGAGTGGCTGAAACAAAAGCACATACGGATCTTTCCGAATCATTGAACATATACTGCTTGATAAATTATATTCTCATTTTCAGAGGCTCCATCTGAGAATGTCTTAGCAGGTAATAACTGTCCTTAGCTCTCGGTTGTTACTTTTCGCTACCCGTAAATGGATTCAACGGGCAGTCGGGAAGGAATCAAGAAAAGGTAACTGTTAGCTACTGACAAGTTTGTCTTTGAGAAGGCTTAGCTAAGTGAACCCCAACATCATACTCAAGACATAGGTGCCTTTTCCAGTACTGTTGCTCTCTGTGAAAGAATAGGAATTCAACCAATGTTGAAATGGCTGGAAAGAATGACATTAATGTCTTTCTTGAAACGATGATTCTTTTCCTCTGTTCTCTGTGAGCTGTTGGTGATTACACCATTCTCTCCCTGGGTTTGACTTGGGCAAGGAAAGTATCCTGAGAGAAACTGGATGAGAAGCAGCAGATCAGGCTTTAGAAAGGCCACCTCCGCGAATGATTGCTTCTGTGCTATGTGACAGGAACTTGAGTTAACGTCTAGATCTCCAGGTTCAAATCTTAGAAAGAGCCTGTGTCAGCCAGGACCATTTCCTTAGCAACAGAAACCAGCTCTGAAGGACCGAAAAAGAACATGCTGGAAGCACACAGAATAGCTTCAAAAATCGGCCAGCAAGATCATGGAATCAGGACCAGAAATGCGTGTAGGTTCCTGGGCTGCTATTACTGCCCCATCCCCAGCTCTGGACACTGAGTATGGCCACTGGAACCAATGCCCTTGGGAACTGGAGCTACCCTGCTTCTGCATGTCACTCACTCTGATTTCAAAGTTCCCATGAGAACATGTGATTGGTTAAGCTGAATCATGGTCTCACCTGGGAGGGCGGGGCAAGTACCTCACTTTTTCTCAACTTCTTTGGCGGGAAGCAAATGAATTTGAATGCTCATCAACAGAATCAATAGATGGATGGGTGGATGGGTAGAAGGAAGGAAGGAAGGAAGGAAGGAAGGAAGGAAGGAAGGAAGATGCTGTTTCTGAAAAAAGAAAGAAGGAAAGAAGGAAAGGAAGGAAGGAAGGAAGGAAGGAAGGAAGGAAGGAAGGAAGGAAGGAAGGAAGGATGGAAGGAAGGAAGGAAGGAAGGAAGGAAGGAAGGAAGGAAAAAAGTGAGGGAAGAAGTGAGAGTGGGTGGAATCTGGGCAAATATTTACTCGTTTGAGAACCTCTCAACAATCCCTGGTAAAATGCAGCATGAACCAATTTCCATAGGAAAGGGGCTACTGCTCCCTCTATTTCACCTTCAACTTCCTCAAGTTCTGTCTTGTCCCTACAAAGCAAACACAGTTTGAAAGCACTCACTATAAATTCTGATATAGCAGCCGAATTTATTCCTCCAACACCCTGGGGAATAACTGCCCTAAAACATTACCCAGATTCCTCTGCCATACTGAAGTTTTACATTGCCTTTTTTCTAAACGGAAGGTTATTTTAAAATAAAAGTGTCTGAACTGCTTATAAAGAAGAAAGAAGAAAAAAGGGTAAAAGCTATTTGTGATTTTTGAAAAGCAATAGTGAAAGTAACCTCAAATCTCCAATTTTTCTTCCACATGAAAAAAAATGCCTTTAAGAATTTTAATTTCTCATTTCTCAGAACAGCTTTTAATTTTTTTTTTTCTTCTCATTGGCAAGCTTTAATGGGAGCCTTGCAGGAAAAGACAACAACAACAAAGCTAAAAATATTTTTCAGAATCATGACACAGAAAATTTTACTGTTCTTTTTAATAGTAGAATGGATGCTATTCTGGTTATAGAATCTGCAGAAAGGGAAATGATCTTAGAAAAATAAAACAGAAAGTACCTCCTCGGTCTTTTTTTTATGTATATGCCATTGCCAGACCCCCCGAGAAATGGAATCCCCATTGGTCTTGCTTCAGATGAGTGATAAGCTAAGTGAACCCTGAAATTCCTTTTAGTGAGCTTCAGGCAAGAGTTGTTAACTAACTCAACACAGGGTCAGGCTCCTCATCATCCTTTCCTCAAGAAAGTAAACAGAAAATTGAGCAAATTCCAGAGGATTCATCCTCAACACCTCCCCTTCAATGGCTGCAAAAGGAAAGCTCATTTGAATTATTTGCTTTCCTTTACTTGAGGAGATCTGTTCAGAAGAAATTATTTTATAACCCCAAACTAAATATTGAATTTTTGTCCTGTCAGTGATGTTTTGGTTTTTTGGAAGTAGAACATATTCCTATATTACAGATGTAATTAAACATTGATTTTAAAAGGGTAGGAGTAATGTCATTAAGATTGTCTTTGCAATAGTCAAGTAAGGAAGGTTGGTATGAAACTCACATTTTGTGATGGTTATGTCACTTGTTGATGCTAAGAATAAGTAATCCACTAAATCTTGTGTATGTTGTTCTAATGCAGGTGTAACCGTGGGTTCTTTCAAAGATTATCCCTTTTTGGAAACTATTTTCTAAGAGCAGTTCTCACCTAATCTACCTATTATATAACCCAGAGGGTGACTACATCTATGGATCAAGCCTGCCTAGCCCAGATACTGCCCTGCACTTAATAATAACTGAAGAGTCCTCAAATATGAAAATGTATAAAAACAATTTTTGGTTGAGAATAATTAAACCTAATTATTTCATCACAAATATAGGCAGCAAATTACAAATAATTTAAATAAAAGTCCAGCCTGGATGTGAGTTTATTGACCCATCTTGGCGAAGACGTTGGCCAAAAGTAGGGGAGCCAGAGTCGTGTCCTCACTGACCCTCTCTCGTTTTCTCTTCCTGCTTCTCCATCTCCAACTCACATTCTTTAATCATGTGCTCCTCACTGGGGGGTGCTAGTTTGATGGCATTGTGGCACTGTCATTAATATGTCGTTGCAAAGAATTCTGTCTCATTATCTGCAATTGTCCAACATTTAGCCCTCAGAGTACAATCTTTTGTCTTGAGAGTTCTTGCTTTTACGAATAACTATTGCACAAATCTTTGCAGTGTAGAAATGGAAAAAGTTGTGGTTTTTCTTAGGAACTTCCAGCAGAAGACAATGTAGTGTCACATTTAAGAGACCTCTGTTCTAGGCAAATTCTACAGTTACTATATGTGTGATCTTACAAAAATGATATTACTCAGAGCCTTGGAAATGTGAAATCTGTTACCGTGATTGGCAGGCAATAAACAATCACAAAATGATAGCTATTACTATTATTTCTTCAGAATGTTCCCTCATGGAGAGGTAGGAACAGGTTAATAAAAATGTGTGGATTTAGTTGAAAATAAATATTGTTCAGTTGAATTGCTGCCTAAAGAATATTTCCTATTACTCCAAACTCTTTTTGTTAATGATTTTGTCTCAGTTCTAAATATCTTCTGTATCTACCCTAAATACTTTCCCAGGCAAATGAAATCATTTGTTCCCAAGACTGGGGCTGAATGGGTTAAATATGTTATTTACTGTTTATTTATCATATGAACAATGGGAATTTGAAATTTTAAGTGTAATTAATTAGAAATTATCATTCAATAAGATTCATTACCTGAAAAGTTCTAGATGGTTCCATTTTGCCAGGGCACCGACAAATTATTGTAGTTCCTCCAAGTAGCCTCCTTGAACCCATAAGACCTTACAGATGAAGGTCCACTAGACCAATCAAATGCATGATGCCATGTTGCAATTTCGCAGTTTTGCCCCAGAGAGCAAGTCTAAGTGCATCCTGGACCTCACTAAAGAACCTATTTCTAAAATACTGACGAATTTGCGTTTTGTGTAGAGGCGGTGAAGAAAAGTGCTTGTCAATAAAAAAGAGGATTGTATAAACACACTAGGAGAAATGGAGAGTAAAAAATACTATTTAAAAAGTACTTTTTGAAGCATAAAATTGATGTCAAGACTAGGGATAAGGAGTGACATAGGAACTGGGAATGCAGTTGAAGTGAGTGTTGATCAAGAAGTCTTTAATACATTACTTATTGACAATAAATCTGTTGTCAATAAACATGTCATTAAAAGGTGTTCATTTGGAGGAAGGTTGACAGCAAACTTTATGATGGAGACATTATAATGATATCACCCAAACACACTGCCCAGTCTTAGCATTACTAAAATAACTGGCACAGTCAGTGATTGCACACCTTGTGACGTAAGGCAATAAGAAGCATCATCTATGAAGTAATCTTGTCTAAAAATAATTTGACCTAAATCTAATCATTTTTCTAGAATTAAATTTCAGTTACTGAAAATATGGAGGAGAGAAGAAGTTAATTGACACAATGAGGAAGCAATCGACTACGTCTACAATGTGAGACATTCTAAAAGGTAAATAGCCATTTCTCTAACAAACCAATGGCATGAATAAAAGGGAAGGGAGGAGAGGTATGTGGTTATAAGATTCAAAAGGACTTGTGACAACACAGATGGACCTGGAAGGTATTATGCTAAGTGAAATGTCAGATAGGAAAGACAAATACCATATGATCTCACCTGTATGTGCAATCTAAAGAACTAAATAAACAAAACAGAAACAGGCTCATAGATGCAGGGAGCAAACTGATGGTTGCCAGATGGGAGGGGAGTTGTGGGGCGGAGTGACAAAGGTAAAGAGATTAAGAAGTACAAATTGGCACTTACAAAGTAGTCATGTGGATGTAAAGTATAGCACAGGTAATATAGTCAATAATATGGTAATAACTATATAGTGCCAGGTGGATATTAGACTAGTCAGGGGGATCATTTCATAAATTATATATATGTATGTCTAACCATTATGCTGTACACCTGAAACTAACATAAAATAATATCGAATGTCAACTATAATTGAAAAATCAAAAAAGGTAAGGGGAAGGTGAAGGAAAATAAAAGGTTCAAATTTCAGAGATAAAATAAAAATAATTCCTGGGGATGTGGTGCACAGCACAGGGAATATAGTCAATAATATTGTGATAGCATGGTCTGGTGTCAGATGGTTGCCAGACTTATGGTGATCACTTATTCCGGTACACAAATATTGAATAACTATGGTATATACCTGAAGCTAATATAATATTATATGTTAGCTATATTTTAATAAAAACTTTTAAAATAAAAAAAAAAGAATAAAAACACCTAACATATTAAGTTAATACATGTGGTCTTTGTGTGGAACCTGATAAAATAAACCAACGGTAAAAATACATTTTTGAGATAATCAGGGAAATTCAAATATTGTCTGAGTTTAAAGGAAATTAAAGAAATTATCAATTTTATTATCTATGATAATGACATGATATGTTTGTGTTTATTTTTAAAAAAAAATAAGGGGGAGAGGATTTATTAGTTAGAAATGCATACTAAGCACAATGGGATTTGCTTTCAAACACTACAGCAAAAGAAAGGTGGAAGAAATAAAGCATGATTAGCAAAATGTTGATAATTGCTGAAGTTGGATACATGCAGATTTATTATATTATACTCTCTACCTGTGACTATTTGAAAATTTCCATAATAAAAACTGTAAAAAGTGTTCACTTTCCCAGTCATCTGTGTATTATAAATGTACTTAATGCTTTTAAAATTGTTTATTTACAATATGCTAAGAACCACATTAAAGTTACATCACAGCCAGCTCAGCTGCTATAACAAAGATACTATGAACTGGGCAGCTTATAAACAACAAACATTTATTTCTCAAAGTTCTGGATGGTGAGAAGTTCAAGATCACGGTGCGGCAGATTTGGTGTCTAGTGAGAGCTCACTTCTTGGTTCATAAATGGTGCCTTTTTGCTGCAACCTCACACAGTAGAAGCGGGTATTCTAGCTCCCTGGGGTCTCTTTTAGAAGGGCACTTACCCCCACCCTCCTGACCTAGAGTCCCTAGCCCATAATATCAACACCTTGGAGATTAGGACTCAACATATGACTTTTGGAGAGACACAAATACTCAGTTCATAGCAAACCAAAAAAATGAAAATTTTCCCTAATTGTAGGATCCAATAGTTGTCAAGATCTCGTAGTTCCTTCATCATAACTGATACATGCAGAGATTTTCAGCATCTCATGAAAAGAATACATATAATCAGTCTTCCTTGAGATGTCAAAGTGACCCTTTGTAATTTCCTCATGATAAATACAGTTTTTGTGTCCTGGAGACTTCACTAGAAGATAGAGTGGCTCTAGCAAAAAATGGACTGGTTTTGTTACCAGCATGCTATAATAAATTGGAAGCACTGGTTTAATCAAATGCCAAATAAAAAAAAATATATATATATATGTATAGATAGATAGGTAGATAGATAGATAGATAGATAGATAGATAGATAGATAGATAGATAGATAGATCGATCTTTGAAAAAGAGATATTTCTAATGCTATCTGTCCCAGTATTATCCCTGGATATCAGGGAAAGATTGGGCTCAGCCGTAGCATTCAATTTAATATATTAAATATTTAAAAGATTAGAAAGTTTAAAGAGAAAAGGTAATCTCTGCCAAAAGATAGGAATACCTGTGTCAACTGGGCAGGGAACAGGAAGAGAAAAAAGGCTGGACATGTTTCTAAACGACAGCTTTACAGTAAAGACATGGAATTAGTCAAGTCCAGGATACTAAGAGACACGTCTCTGACAAGTAGCATTACTTTATGAGGCCAACATAAGAGGGGTGTCCCAGCTTGACAGACACAAACGGAGGCTACTGCAGACAAATAGAAAACGGTGTTGACATTTTCAAACTGAGTCAATGGACACGAGAATAAGATATAACCTTAAATGCTCTCAATGGTTGCTTTTAAGACATAGAAGTGTTGGTGTTGGGAATGACCTATGTCCATGCTCCCAAGTTCATTTTTAGTATCTTTGGGAGTCCTGTAGTCTAACTCTCAGACCAATGGAAGAAGCCAGACCAAAAGGGCTCCACTTTAGGGACAGAAACTAATGACCTTATTCCCAAATTGTTATAAGCCAATATTAAGACCTTCTGTTAACTGGTAGCCCATAGTTTGTAGACCTTAAATTTCAATACATGCAGAAAGGAGATGTCACTCACCATCCACAGCCCCAGCCACATGAAGAAATTCACGTTATCGCAGAGTGACTTTGTAGCACTTATAATTTTTTATACGTAGTAAGGACATACTATTTTTAGAAAGAAAAAATGAATTTTCACATTTTCATAAAAAGTCATATTTTTCTCTTGATAGCACACCCCAACCTGTTCCTGCTTTTCATGGCATATACCAATCACCCTAGTTTTTCGCCTTCAGTCAGCCAGATGACCTCATAAAAAGCATTGGGCTATCGACATCATCTCTCATTATCAAGCATCTCCTGAGTACCTATTATATTAAAGCACTATCTTAGGTTTTGGGAGGTTTGGAGTTGAAGAAGTATACAAAATATGCCTTGCCACTGAGGAACCAGCAGTGTCTGCCCCTCTGAATCTACACAGCATCATATCTTGTTAAATTATAACTGTATAGGCCTTGCATTTAAATAATTACCCTACATTTCAAAGCCACATCTTCATCAAACTGATGTAGACATTCCCTGGTGGCATCTGTCACTTGGAATTTTTTTCTTAATAAAATTGATTGTGAACAAGTAACAAAGGGCTATGGCTTCAGGACATCTGGCAAATGAAAATGGCCCCTTTGCAAAGAATTGGACGTTAAAGTGTTTTCATTAAAATGGGACCCTATCTGAGCTCTATACAAGTTTTGCTAGAGTGAAAGAATTTTTCCTCCATCTAAACCAAGTTGGCTATACACAGTTCATGGGGCACAAATGTTTCATGAGAGAATGAACAAATTATGCCTTTGAAGAGTAGTTGAATATTTATTCTGACACAGCTTCCCCAGGACAACCAGCAACCTCATTTGAAGTAAATTCCTTAGTCTGTTCCGATAAGAATAATTGTGTTGGAACTGTGCTCCCTGCTTTAAAAAGGGCAAATCCATTTACTGCTGCAGATAAGTCTCTGGGATGGATCTAACCTATTCACTTAGTGGGTTTTGATGCTGCTGAGTAAGCCAATGATATTTCAAGTTAGTACTGGTTTGGACATGGTCGAGAGAGCTCAGTGGACTGTTTTTCTTCAACAACTCAATCATGACTGCAAAAACACCATCAGTATCAGAGATATGGAGTGGTAACTTGTCTTGACAGCAGTGAATTAATGAACATCCATCATTAGATTGTTCAAACATCTTTCACAATTGAATCTATGTCTTTAAAAGAATTGTTGTACAGTCTTCAGCATTTCTGTAGCATTCATCTGGAGCAATCTGTGGTGTTTATCTGTAGTTTAAATGCAAAAAGAAAAGAAAAACCCCTCTACTGTTTCATGCAGGCTGCTTCCGGAGCAAAATTAATAATGGCTGCAATTTTCAGAATGGTTCTCTCGCGTTATGTAGGCTAAAACCAACTAAATTAATTCCTGTGCAGTGATGGCTTAAAATACTGCAGAAGAAATATTCAAAGCGCTGTGAATGTGGCACAACTATACTGTCCTCTATTTACCGGTCTCCTTTAGAGAATGCCCACCAAGATTATTCTTGGGTCAACGACGTGTTTGCTTTCCCCCATAAATCTAACACAGTTTTTCTAGACTCATTCATTTTCATTTTTGGTGAATTCTAACTGGCTCCCACTAAGGATTGGCAGCCACCAAACTGATCATATGCCAGTTTCATTGACTCCAGGGATATTTAACAAATTGTTCGCTATTTCACTGTGCACTGAAGGGGAGCTGTAACTGTTCTTTTTTCCCGTCATAACTGTTGCAGCCATGACAGCCAGGCACATGATTTATTTTGTGGCATAATTTTCTGCAGGGAAAAAATAATAATGCATCTCCATCTCCTCTACCACTGAAAATATGATGAGCTCCAAGATTGACTTCTGCTTATACACGAAGAGTAATGATTGTAGCCTGTCGATTTGTAGAGCAAATTGTGACTCAATTCCACACAACACTGGACACCTGCAGAGATGTATTACAATGAAATTATTGTATGATAATTAATTCTATCATTTTGAAATGAGCATCTAATCAGCTTTAAGAAATGTAACAGACCTATTCATCAGATGTTTAATGAATGAGTTTTAAATAACATAGGATCACAGAAAGCATCTTTGAAACATTTGAATCCAAGCTTTGTTTCTTTAAAAACAAATCCATTAAAGAGAAAAATTGCACTCTATCACATTGTTTATAGACTACAAGGATTTAACTTCCTGGTATTAATTTATAAAGCAATAAATGAAAATATGCAAATTTTCCAAGAAGTATTGAACATAAGAGGCTTTTCTTGTTTAGAAAAGTTTAGTCTCTTTGATCCTTTCAATTCAATGAGTTAACACTGAGCACAGAAGACATCCCACATGACAGAGTGAATTGTGAATTGTAGCTCTGAATTTGGGCAAATGCACAAATTGGAGAGACAGATGAGGGAGCAGCATGCAAAGATCGGATCGGTCCCCTTTTAAAAGAGAATATGCTACAATCAGGGACAGGAAGATAATTCTTCTGCTGACCTATTGGGAACAAAGAGCATTGTGACCATGACATTGCAAATGAGCCCAAAGGCCAAATGGCAGAAGGTGCAGAGAGTTGTTGTCTATAACCTATCTGCTTTCCTCAGATGAGAATTCGGAATTATAAAGCCATATTTTCATACAGTTTGCATGAAGTGGCACTTCCCCAAACCTCCGGGAAGCATTCAATCATTTCTTCATTTTTTTCTCTTTTGTCGGTTTTTTTCGTTCATCTGCCACAATTCCAGTGTTTACTGTGTTTGCTCTGCTGGAGATCTGGTTGGTTGGAACTCATCGATTTTGGAGCCAGCTGCTCTAGCATTTGGTGACATTAGTGTCAATAGAATAGACCCTGGAGTCTCTGTAGGGGCCCTCCTCCTCCCGCACTGTTATCAGCTGTAAAAACAACCGTTTACTGAGTACCTACTAAGTGCTTAACACTATTTGGGGCACTCGTGATAGATTAGGGAACAAACAGACAAGGGTTCTGAGGAGTCCCACCTTCAGATCAAAACCCCATGTGTGATCTTTCAGGCCTGACCACACCCAATTACAAAGCTTTGCCTGGCAGGCTTCATGGGGGTGGGAAGCTGCCCTCCCACCCACAGGGCTATGCGTGGCTAGCGCACTGTATTCTCTGCAGGAAGCTGCCCTCGAGGACTCTGCCTCCCCTGGTGGGCCATGCTCTTACACACACTTGTGATCTGAGCCCCAGCACCTTCAATTGGAGGCCTCCTTATTGCAGGCGGGAGGCTCCGCTGAGACACTGTACAGATACCTCTGCCAAGACCTCCTAACGGTGTGAGGAGATGGGCTTGAATACATCTTCTTCTGCCCTGACTCAGTGCTTAGTGCTTTTCCACTAGTAACCCCACTCCTTCCTCCTCTCCTTGTCCCCCTCCCAAAGAACAGCAGGAGCCTACTGCCAGGCTTCCCTCAGCAGAGTGCTGATCCCTCTGACCTTCACCAGTGCCATTCCTGGGGGAAAATGGAACAGCATGGGAGCCAGCACCTCCTCTCTGTTTTTGGCTGCTTGCTCACTGTCCTGACTGACCATCTTGACACTGGACAGCTCTCTAACCAGTCCTTGCCCTTGAGAAGAGGACATTCCAGATGATTCGCCAATTTGGGTTAAAAATTAAATGCCTTTTCAAAAGTAAATGTTAGAAGAAAGGTAGCATATGAATTTATGATCAATAATTAGCAACAACTGAAATTTTTATGTCAAGGCTGGTAGTCAGGGAAGGGACAAAAACACAGAATGCTGCCCAGCGTTACAGGTTGAGTCTCTGAATTCAGCCATCTGGGAAATCTCCTTCCAGACTTAAGTTACAAGAGCTGATGGATCTTTTTTTTTCTTTTTCTTTTTCTTTTTTTGACTTAAGCTAGTTCAAGTCAGATTTCTGTCACTTGCAGTTGAAAGTGCCTTGTCTGATAGCCAAAGGATTTTTGAGGGAAGAAATGGAGATGAAGGATGAGTACAGACAACCTCATCTTTGTGAAGCTGCTGATCATTCC
>NW_006431956.1:13362771-13372312 GCF_000325575.1 Pteropus alecto | reverse complement strand
TCTAAAGTACTACACGGCTTGTTTTCACTTGGAGTTGATCAAGGAATTAAAATTGATGTATACCCCACAAGAAAGTCATGATAATTGACTAATTGATCATTTGATATGTTTAAAATATTATAAAGTACCATTTCAAACCATGAAAGAATATTGATGATCAAGTTTTAATCCCCCTCGTCCCCTACCAATCACTATAATTAACAGGAATAACTCTATCACTAAGCTTTCTTCATAAGAACATTTAAGAAGCTGAACAGAAAGTAATTCTCATTAAAACTCGGCATTTAGAACTGTAGTTCTAAGTCTTTGTGTGGCACATAAACATGTATGCTATACAATGATATATAAGTATATAAAAAATTTACTGGTAATGTACCAAAAATTTGCAAATGATTTCATTTTTAAATAAATTGTTATCATTTCACATTACCTGTGTTATGACTCATCCTGACTCACATCCATTCTGTAGGGGAAATAAATCCGCATACATCTATGGCTTGACATGAAATCTTCTTTTTAGAAATGGCATTATAGCAGAGATTGTCTCTCCTATTTGTTTTACTGTGTTTCTGCAAAGTTGGGGATGGAACACGAAGCTTGGAAGCAGAGGAAAATATTTAACATTTGTTTTTCAATAATTTTATGATCCTCAGGCTTTTCATTACTTCTGAGCCAAGCACTGTTACTGTCATTGAACCTCTTTAGAAACTGCTCTATAGCAAAATCTTTCTATCTGGGATGGTTTTATTTCTTAAATGGGATGAATGAAATCTAACAAGTTTATGTAATTGTTTAATATTCAATAATTCTTATCGGAAGCAGCACAGTGTGTGTGTGGAATCTGTTTTGACTTTGCATCAAAACTATCATGCAAAAAGATTTTGTAGTCAACACATAGGAATTATAAGCTTCACGTGCAAGTTGCTGAGGTGTTATGTTTCTTTGCCCCACAAATTTAAGCCTTTTGAAGTTTTCTGTCCCAATTTTAAAACATTTTCCACTGTAGTTAACAGGTCCTATTAAGCATAATTTTATTGAAATTTTCCAACAGATAACTCTATTTTTTTTTGAGGTGCCTCAGATTCTCTCAGATACACCTGCCTCCCAGCCCATTTTGCTACTGTTTAGACCCAACCAAATACTTGTTCTAGATATGCCAGACCCTCCTCCATTAGCAGCTAACCAAAGTTTCTGGCTTCTCCCCGAAATTGCAGACTTGGATGAAGCACCACTCTGCAGAGGCCAGATGATGCCACCAAGAAATGTGGGGAATTAATTTCCCACCAGGTCCTATGTTTTCAAGAATTAGCCTCAGAAAGAGGCTTGGGGGAGAAGTAGATGGCATCCTGGATTCTAAAACTCATGCCCCCAGGTGGGCCACAGGGAGATTCTTGTGAAATTTGGAAGGCAGAAGAAAGGGGGTTGCTATTTTGTAGCTGACACACACCGCTTGATTGGCATGAAGCAACATCTGGTCCCACAACGGTCCTACTTTCTCAATTCACCTTCCAGGTGTATGTGTTTAGCAGCTCGACAAAGAGCCCCAGCTTCTTCTGGACCACCCCTTCATAGAAGTCAGAAGCAACAAGAATGGATGTGGGCATCGGTCCATCCTCACAGGCTTCCAGCTTGCTCATGATTGTCCCTTCCAGACTGCCTGCCCCATGGACCTCAAACGAGATATATAAAGCTTTATGGAGACTGCTTAACCAGTCCCCACAATTCCATAAATCAAGTCTGTGACAAATTCATATGTATAGTCCCCTATTGGTTCTGCCTCTCTAGTTAATCATAACTGATATACCTGGGGTAACCCTTAATAAAGAAAAACAGGAGATGGGAAAGAAGCAGACAAATGAATCCCTCTGCTTTCTCCTTTCCCACCGACTAATTCGTGGCATGATGCTTCACTGCAGCCTGTTCCTGGAAGTGCAAGTAGACTTTCTGTGTGCCAAGTGGACACTTCTGTGAGTAACCTCTGGGTCTCTTCCTGCGCATTACAAAATGGTTGCAAGCAGTCTCCTTAACAGGTTTAATAAGATCCTTGATGATCTGCTTCCTGCTAAGCATCGTTTTGCATTGATTCTCATCTTTTCTTTCTTTTCTTCCTTTTTTCTCATCCTTGCTATCCTGGCTTTGAACATACTCCATGAAGCGTGAACCTTTCTTTAATCCTTGCCTTAGAACATTTTCCAAAGAAACCTGTGCTAAGAAAATTAGAACAAGAAAATTGTTCTAGAAAGCAGACCTGCAGGACAGGACTTGGGGGTTAAATTGCCCGTATATCTAGCCACCTCCTTTCTATTTCTCAGGCTGCTCTTTTTCTAGCCGAAATTTAATGCTGGCCTCTTTCCATATTCTCCATGTTTTCTGTAAGTGAACTCATCTCTTCTACTAGCGTCCAAGACTCTACTAATGATGATGATTCCAAAATTTTATCTCCAGTTTTGACATTTCTCCTGGGCTACAGATTTATGTACCCAACTGCCTTCCAGATTCATGAATACATCACTCATCATGTCCTGGCCTGAATTCATCATGTTCTCTCCACACCAGATCTTCCCCTATGTCAGCAAAACCTGGAGTCATTCTTGATTCATCACCTCTACCTTTCACGTTCATCTGGGAATCAAGTCCTATCTATTCTTCCCCATAAATATATCTCAAAACACCATTTTCCTCCATTCTCACTGTCAATACACCGATTAACCCTATCGACGCACCATTCATTCTTGCCCCCCAAAATGTGATGGCCCACTAATTGGCTTCACTTTTTCTAATCTTTCTTCCTACAAATCCTTTCTCCATGCTACAGCCAGAGTGATCTTTCTAAACTGCGAAACTAATCATTATTCTCCTGCTTAAAACTCTCCAGTCTCCCCCATTGCTTTTAAGATAGAATTCAATCTCCATAACAAGTCTAATAAGATCCTTCATGAGGATCCCTACTGAGCTTACCAGCCATTATCATGTTCACCTTCCATTATAGCCCTAATGAAATTCTTCCATGCCTCTCTCACCTCTGGGCCTTCACACAAGAAGTTTCCTTTACCAAGAATACTTTTCTCATCTCTGCCCTTCCCAACTCCATCCTTCAGGTCTCAGATTTGGCAAGGCCTTCTCCCAGAAGCCCTCTTGAGTTCCCTAGACTAGTGGTGATCTGATCCATAGCTCTTTGCTCTTTCCATACTCTGTAACATTTATCACACATTACTGTAATTGCTTGTTTAATTGCTACTTCCCCCACTAGGCTACATAACTTGCCTCACTGTTGTATGCCTAATGCAGGCTTCAGGGCCTGGCACATAGGATGCACTCCATAAATATTTGATAGATGAATGACCATCATTTTAAAGAGACAGAATGGCTCCCAGGCAGGGCTAATTTCACCATGATATGATTAAATGTATTGACATGTCTAAATAAAGAATGTATCAATCATTAAAAGAAGCTGGTCAGTTAGGAGGCATAGAACAAGGTGAGTCACTAAAGTAAATGCTAGAATGCCTATCCAAGCATATCCAGGGATGAAGAAGTATTAGCTAATGGACTTTAAATATTGTGGTCCCATTAGTAAGAACATCCTTATTATGAAATAGATATATCCACCTCTTTTTAGCCCGATGCCATTAACTCTCCATTTTCTAATTCCACACTCGTGTAGCAATTTTATAAGATAATTCTTATTCGGCTTCCCCTGTAAATCTGCCCATGGGAAGGAGGAATGTAATGTTGAATATTTCAGGTCTCGGAGACAGTGATTTCTCACTGTGAATTAATGAATTGCCTTCGGGTTATGGTGTGCACTGATCGTGAGCTGACCTGGATGGGCTGCCATCTACTCTTTGTTCTGTGGGCATTTCGACCACTCTTCTTTCACTTCTCAGTGTCAATTCTTTGCAGCCCTTAGTGGGTTGCTGGGTGGTTCAAGATTCTTTACCAAGGAACCACAGTACACAAGCAGACAGTTTTGGTAACATTTTGTCCTTTGGCACATGGAGAGAGTTATCTTAGAATTTACTCACCAACTTCAATCATTTCTAAAGCCACACTGACCAAAAACCACAAAAATGAAAGGTTTTTTAAAGCTTTTTTTTTTTTTTTTTTAAAGAAAATGACTATATGAAGATCACTAGGAATATAAACTCTTGGATCTGACACTCCAGAGCAAAGTTTGGGGCATGTTTAAAATTACCGAAATAGGAGTTTGGAGCAAAACAAAATATATAGTCTTCCCTTACTGGTGGAAAAAAAAAAAGGAGAAAGTCTCAATAACCCTTATTCCCAGGATCTCTATGCATAAAAGAAGGTTTGTCAAGTAGAGTGCAGTTTATTAGGTTTCCAAATATTTAAGAAAAGGCTAATAGTTTAAATTTCAATTTTTCTAAATGAATAAAATTAGCAACATCAATTTAGTGAAAGGACTAACACAAGTAACAATCGTACAATTGGTGCAAGAACCCTGTAGAAACACATGCGTTATACCTCACGTACACACCTCAGCAGTGTGTAATAATGTCAGCAGTTAATGCTGTTTCCTACAGGAAGGTACAACTCCTCATTTAGATCTTTGCCCTTTAAAACCAAAGGGGACATGAGATAATTGGAAACAGTCTAGGAATCGTGCTACTTATGAATTTTTCTGAAAGCAGGTGTTGGTCTATGGCCTTGTTTCTGTTTTTATATCGAAGACGGGGGTCCCGTTCAATTAATGCAAAGTACGAGCATGTTTAGCATTAGATTATACCTTTCATTTCTACAGTGACTTGAGCGAAACATGAGTTTCCTTTAATTAAAGTATGCACAGGGAATGCTAATGAAAATTTCATGAGGGTTATAACACCCTATGAAAACAAACCTAATCACTCATTGAAGACACCAGAAGAGGGGAAAGCGAAAAGGAAGAAGAAACCTAACAAACCTAATCAAAAAGAAAAGTTAAAATGACTTTTGACATTTGACTCCCTGAAAATTAGGCACTTAGTTTTACAAGAGGAAGAGACAATGGAAGGAGGATGTTTTTCTTGTTAATAAAAACAGGGCTAAAAATTGTGTTATGAGAATCTGAGAAAGCAAGCAAAATCTATCAGCATTTAATCAATATGAGTAGTGAGGTGGAAGCTCGCTAAATAAGTGGAGGTAACACAAACTTGCAGCTTTTATAGTTCATTTCCCACCTTTGTAATGTTTTTCACCTCCTAATTCTTAATCTTTCTTAATGTTTTAGACGTGAGGCCATTGCTCTTTTCTTTGGTATGTTAGGCGCCTTTCATGACCATTCTCTGCCAAATACATCTGTGCCCACCTGGCAAGTCTGTTGGCCTGAATGTACAGAATGAGCGGCACCCATGAAAGACTCACGGGATGTTAGTGATAGAAGGGACTATAGAATCCAACTTTCCTTTTGTAGGTAAAAACCAAGAAACCAGAGAGAGCATGCAGGGTGCACATTGGTACGTAGCTCTTAGTGGCTGAGCTGAGCTGGAAACTCAGGGTTCATCGCTACTAAGTCCAGTGTTTCCTCCAGCACGCATGTCTGCCCCATCCCTCATCGAGTATCAGGCAAATGACAGTGAACCCGGTTTGCGATCCCTGGACTTGAGATCTGCCTTTGCGGCTCATCAGATGAGTGATTTCAGGTCAATCCAGACTGCCTTGAAAGACCAGTTTGCCAATCTGTAAAACAAGGGTTTGAATTTGATATCTCTAGGTTCACTTCCACTTTCTACGTGGAACTGTGGTAATCCTCCATCTGAGAACAATCATCTATTTCATCTTTTGTTTATCTCTCTTTTAATGAAAGTAAAATTGGATTTATGTAATCAAAGAAGCTTCTGGTTTGTGGAGTTACGTAACCATTTTTACGCCTGCTCTTCATCAATGACTCATTCTCCTTGGATGGCCTCTGCCAGTCCCAGAAGCAGAGGTACATTTTCAGACCACGCGTCTGAATCTGGCTAGACCCTGGGATACCACGCTCTACCTCAGAAAGTCGTCCCTGGGAGGTTTACCTGGAATGCTCAGGGTTAAGGCAGGGACAGCAGATTAACCAGGAGCCCTAAGTTCACTCTGGAACAGACATAAAGTGCCAGAGAAACCCTTGAATGTCACTGTTTTCCAGAGGTGACTTATGACCACCCATCTAATTCTACCTTCACCTAAACTAAAATCTCCACAGTTGCCCATGCTAGGGCCAATGAACAGACTTTCAAAGAGAGATACGAGCTGTTGGTCTTCCTGAAGAGGCTCGTCAAAGGGGCTAAAATGATCCCACTGATGGGAAAAAAAAGAGGCACATCGTTTCTTTAACGTATGGCTGAAAAGAGTAACTGCCAGATAAGAAATATTATCAAAAGGTTTCTGTTATGAGCTGAATTGTGTCACCCACCCCATTCATAGGTTGACATCTTAACCCCCAATACCTCATGACTGTATTTGGAGATGGGATCTTTAAAGAGATAATTAAGTGAGGTCACTAAAGTGACCTAATCCAATATGACTGGTGTCCTTATAAGATGAGAACACGTAGACACCATTACAGAGGGAAGACCATGTGAAGAAACAGGAACAGGACAGCCATCTGCAAGCCAAGGAGAGAGACCTCAAAATGACACCGGCCAACCCTGATGACATCTTGATCTTGCACTTTTGGCTTCTAGAACTGTAAGAAAATAATTTCTGTCACCCGAGCCACCAATCTGTGGTACTCTGTTATGCAAGCTCTGCAAACTAATACGGTTTCCCTGTTTTCTTAATGGTCTCCTGTATTATAAAAGTAACACATTTTCCAACAGAAGCCTTATGAGGACAGCACTCTGCCTCCTTTATTCGCTACCAGATTCGTGGCACCCACCATAGTGCCCAATAAGCTGCAGATGTCCAAAAAGCATTTGTTGACTGACTATAGACAAATTCAAAATGATAAACAAGTATTAATGAAAAATACAAATAACAGGTAATCATACTGACCACCAATAACCATTATGTTCATACACTATCATTTTGCCCAGCCATTAAATATTTCTCAAAAACATGCTTTAAATTGTTTCTGTTTTTGTCATTACTGTATAGGAAATACCATAAAAGATATTTTGTAAACGTATCATTGTGTCTTGTTTCCTCAGAACCAATTTCTGGAAATGGAATGATTAAGCCCAATCAATAAATACACTTCATTAAGGTTTTGACTTACATGTCATGTACTTATTCTTAAAGGTTCTACCCGTTTATACTCCCCTATTAGTGTATTAAGATTGTAGCTTCCAACAATAATTATTATGATTCTAATATTAAGAGAGCATTTACTATGTGCCAGGTGATATACTAGACATTTTGTAAGCATTATTTCATTTAATTCCCTCAAAAACCCTCTGAGGTGGTTGCTAACATTACTTGCACTTTACAGATGAGAAAAAGAGTCTTAGAGAAAAGAAATGATTTGTTTAATGAAAATATATAAATAAATTCCCTTCGCTAGGAAAAGGAAAGGCTAAGAAGTAAACCAGTCTATCCGACTCTAGAAATTCCTCAGTTTTGCCCATACTGGGTATTATTGTTTCCTAAATCTTTGCAAATTTGATAGGCAAAAACACATCGTTTCAATTGGCATTTCTAGGCTAATTAATAAGTTCGAATCCACTTTTCTATGTTTATCGGCCATTTCGTTTGGTTGCTTTTCTGGAGCGAATAGTCTGTCTCTGTCCTTTGTCTCTTCTGCTAGCGACGTGCAGCACCAAGGTGATGAAGTATGGAAGCTGCCATGTACTCACGATACTCATGCAGAGGCCCAGAAACCTAATCTAAGATCTGAAACAGATACTTCTAATTACTCAGTGCAGCCAAATTTTCAGGATCGTCTCATTATCTCCTAAGCAATATGCATGTGGAGATAAACCACACAGCTGCTAATTTGACGGAGCTTTTTTCCATCAGTAACACTGCAAACTCTTTTGATTGAGTGGTGTCCTAATTTTTTTTTATTAAATCCAAACTTATCGCTCTAAACAAATCTTGACACCTTTCCCTCAAATTATGGGGAAAAAAGGAAAAGAAAGAGTAACAGGGAGAAAGGGGCAACCAACACTTCCTCGGGCTCACTGTCACCTTTGTATAATCACGAAAGTTAAAAATGTCCTGAAAACAGAGCACTGAGCAAGGACTCACAAGGTGCCTGGTGCTGGTGACAGGGAGCAGGGGGATAGAGACGGACTTGTTTTTGTGCTGTGAACCGGTCGCTACATGTGCAGAAATATTTACCTTGGAAATAGGCTCGGTGTGTGGGATGGATAATTATATGTTGGGATGGATAATTTAGGGTAAGAGAAGCTGCTAATTCACGGCAGACACACAGAGCTGCAGTGAGGCTCTATGCTGCCAGGTCCCAGTGCTCCATGGTATGGGGCCAAGGCAAGGATCCATCGATTAAGTATAGATCACCTTGGCAAACACTCGATTAAACGGCACCTCGAGTCTGGATAGTAATTAAGAGCAGCTTCCGTCTTCAATATCTTAAGTTCCAAATTTAGAATTTGAATACTCTAGGGAATACTTTTAGCTTTCCCCCAACAGCTGCCTTGTCTGTTTGTTTGTTTTTTTGCTAATTTAAAGAGAAAAGGACAATTTCTTTTCCTAGGACCCAGTTGTATGTCCCCCAGTTCAGAGGACTTATGCATTAAGATGTGTTGATCCTTTAATAATTAAGAGCAGCCTCTGGTTTTGACCTCATTCAGCTTATCAGCAGTCACAGCCAGCAGTGTGTGTAGGAAAGCCAAGCCGAAGGGAGTTGAAATGTTTAGACAGCGGTATTAGTGCTGATGCTGACAAGTGCCCCAGCCGTGGCTCCTTCACCTGCTTACAAGCTGCCATCCACGACAGCTAGATGGCCAGAGAAACACATGCATGGGAGTTACTCTCAGAGTGCCAAAGTACCTCGAGTCACTGGAAGAACTGTGTCCCACTGGGGGCTTACGTTTAGATCATTCTACAACTACTATCAAACTGTTCCAAAATTGGAGTCGAAGCTGCTCTATTCGAATTCCTAAAGAAGTATCATTTATCTGCAGCTGTGAGCAAGAGAAGATGTGGTCAGTCCCTTTCAAAAGCTTTGCAACCAAGAAGTAGCCAATTAAGAAGACTCTAAAGGAGTTGAAGAAATCAGTTTATACACATCATTAGTGCCTCCAGAAGAGGATTTGGGAAGAACGTGGCTGACAGAATGGATGCACGCTGTCGGAAGTGCAGCAGCTGCTGTCATCCCATGGGCTTCCGTGGCAGGCTGGGGAAGGCATGATCACAACCACACCCCATCCGGGTGTGGGTGCCCTGTTGCTTCTTCTCCGCTCAGCAAGGGCTCAGGGAGCCACATGGCTGCCAGGTACTCAGGGAAGGATCAGCTAAAGCCCTGCTCAGCCCTGCTCAGCCACTGACCTGGATAAATCGAGATAACCACTTTGTTTTTCCTAAGGGGAAAAAAGCAGACCTGCTCAGACAGTAGCTGAATGTGACAGTCCACAAGCAGAGTGTTTTATTGGAGTCCGTGAAC
>NW_006431956.1:13349647-13362752 GCF_000325575.1 Pteropus alecto | reverse complement strand
CTCTTTCTTTTCCAGACACCAGATACATCATAATTGGGATTCTAAAAAGAGATTCATCTAATAAATGGATCCGAAAGTCCAACTCTTTCAAATCCCTCTCCAAAGAAAAGGTTACTATGTCCTAGATTAGTATCAATGTTATCCAGTAAACAATTTGTCAGGAAACATTATTTTTAAAAACACAATTTATATTATAAGTCATCTTTCATAAGCAAAAGCTACTTTAAATTTTAAAACAAAACAGACTTTTTTTTTCTTAGAAGATACAACTACTATAAGTTTGGATAGATTGTTCTATAATTGCTTGACAATTATAACTAAGGTATTCTTTATCCAACATTATATCAAGTATAAATACTATGACTAAACTCTAATTACCAAAAAAAAGATAATTACATGCAAAAAAAATTAATGCCAATCAAAATCATAAGCAGAACTTGCTAATTAGTCACTTGAATTCTATGTGGCCACGCAGAAGCCCAAGAGTGTATAGAACAGGGGTTGGGGTGAGGCATTAATTAAAAGGACACCTCTGAGAATCCCAGCAATTGACAAAGGGGTGACAATTTCCACGAATAATATTTGCAAAAGTGAAATTAAAGATAAAGGTATCAGTTGCTAATATGCTAGTTTCTAAAATGTCGTAAACATGGCTAGTCATTTCCTGATGGTTCTTTAAGATTCTTCTAGCAAAATTTATCTATTTATAGCTTCTGATTGCCACTACACCAGCCAAATGGCTGAGACAGGGAAATATAATCTAAAATAGTTTTGCACTATTTCCTTTCCTCAGAGAAAACGGGGTTTAGCCTTCAAAATCACCTTCTCAGCTAGTCTCTCCTATTGATCCTTCCTCAGTCAACTTAAGATGCTCCCCCTCAGAAATAGAGGACAGATTCATTGTTACCAGGGATTACGAGAAGGGTGAACAGGAGGGAAGTGGACGTATTATTTTTTACAACCGCATGTGAATCTACAACTACCACAAGATAAAAATTATAATTATAAAATATATTTAAATATATTGTTCTCCCATTAGGGGAAAAACGGGGAGAATCAACGCTATCCATTCCAATGAAAGAAACATTAAAATGAATTTTTCTGTAATATAAAGTCATTCCAATAATACAAGCCAACTTTTAAAAATTGTTCAGGGCAACGATACTTTATTCCCCTAAGTGCTTTCAAGGAGTCCCTTGAAGTATATTTCCTGGGTAACACTGTTTCCAGTCTTGGCATAAAATAGGTACGTTCACTATTTATTTGCCTTCATTAGTGAATAAATTCTTGTACTGTAATCTGAACTTAAAGATAGAGCACTTCAAAAGTACAGTGATCCCTGATTGTTTCCTGCTAATGTGACATTAGAGTGAAATGGTGGATTTCTTCCTGGTTGCTCTGAGCATCATCAGCTGGACACCAGGACTTCACTGAGAAGGAAGAAGCACAGATATCCATACACTGCACAGGAGAGGTGAGCCTGGTCAGATGTATTGGAGATGATGGCCATGAAGAGTAAAAGGAAGGAATAGACGGACCCGAAGCTGGTCAGGAAATGAAGACTACTGCACAGAAGAGTAGATCCCCGCGAAGCAACACGTAGAAATAGAATTACGAAGTTCGGCCCTAGGCAAAACAAAGATTTTTTTCAATGTCTTCATTCCACGTTGCATTTCTACTGACAAATTTATTCATTCAATAGGCATTTATTGAATATCTACTACATACAAGGAAGACACCATGAAGAAAAGCCAGAGATATGAAAGGGAAATTCCCTTTCTTTACAGATTTTAAACCTAGTAGTAATGACAGAAATACAAAAACAATAATGGCGCAACAAGGCCTGATTGACCCAAATACCGATGAAAACGTAAGCGGTGTTTCTGACAGCTCAGAGTAATAACTCCCCTCACCCCAAGTTGCTCAGCCTCCAGAGATAATCTACTTCCTCCCAGGGGTTTGGCTCTCCCGCTCTGACTTCTTCTTTCTCAACACAACTCACCTCAGGACTGTACTCTCTGCTAGGGTTAATCAGATAAATTAATGCCAATTAAGGTATTAATGCCTGATTCTCGCTTAATCTGTGGTTCTTCCAGATAACTTACTCAAGGAAATAGTCAGATGAAAGCTTCAATCACCTCAGAGTTACATCACAGAGGGAGGAAAAAGAGCAGGGTGTTTGGGAATCAGAAGGGCTCTTGACAGGCCCGAAACCGCACCACAGAGCGGGCTCCCCGAAAAGCGATCGGTCAGATTATGAGAATGATCTCACCTCTGAGTGGAAAGTTCTGGGTAAAGTCCAAATCACTAGAATAGTCTTTGAATTTAATGCTGCTATTGCACAAATAATATTAAATCAACTCTAGCTAAAAACCAGAACATTTTCATTTGTTATTAGCTTGAGCCGATTGTATAATGTGACTCATTAATCTTTTTCACTGAACTAATCTTAGGTTGCAAAATAATTCCATCTCCTGGATATCAGTTCAATCTTTAGGCCGTAACTAGATTTCTAAAGACTTTCTTGATTGTAATGAACTCTTTCTTCACTGACATAACCTGCTACATAAGCAGCAGGATCAGTACAAAATAATGACCAGATTTAGGGTCTGTCTGAAAATAGCTCATAGGTCAAGGACATTTGTTGAACACATAATGTATGCCAGCCATGTTCTCATCTATCATTTAATTTAATGCATATAACTACCTGCTGAGATGAGCAATAGATCTCACTTCAGAGTTGCAGAAAGAGGAATTCAGAAATGTTATGTGACTTGCCCAAGGTCGCACAGCTACTAAGCGGTGAAGCCAGGATTTAAAGTCAGATCTGTCTGACATTAGAGCTCATGTACGCTCCTTTACATCTCATTTCACATGCAGTATAGAGCCAGCAGAACTAAATAACTATGTGTCATTTTCACTGAAGATGGAACAGAAATAAATGGCTTAAGTTTCAAAAGTTGGAAAGCTTTTCCTAAATCATAGTGCTTGTGAGACATGGGGATATCTAACCACGGGACGTCTTTGGGATATGTATTAGAATGGAGTGGACAACTGACTGGAAGTCCTGTCTGGAAGCAGAGGTTGAGATAAAGCAATGTGCTTCTAAAGTTCACATTTGATATTCACCTTTCTATCTCTATCTACTATTGTAAGACTCTAAAATCATCGAGGTGGTCCCCTCTGAAATTAACTTCTATATGTTCCCAGTGGCTTGTATCAACCCAAACCAGAGAAGCATAATGAGTGTCATCCACAGCAGGTCCTGAAGACTTAGGCAGACTGACTTGCTAAAACTCTTCATCTCTTTGAAGTGAAGAGAAGGACAAGCACGGGGAGGGGTTACCAATACGCAGTACTGGGTGAAAGGACAAATGACCATTTAGCCATTCTCTCTGACAACTTTCTGCCCTCTCAATCAAAAAGAAGAAAAACATGAGCCAAGAAATAATCTGGTTCTTTAACCACCATTTTCTCCACGCTCTATCCATGCCTGCCTTTGTATTTATTCTATTAGTTTGAATGTCAGATTAGAAATATAACTAATATAGTATTTCATTGTACATTTAGTCACATGCTATAACAATTCTTTAGTTTTAAATTAGGTATCATTTTCACCCTTAAGGGAAGACAATAAGGTTTATAGCAAAAGCCATATGCCCAAAATCACAATTTGTCTTTTTCTTTATAAGTATGAGCAGATGGCCACAGGCCTACTAGGATGATTCAAACTTAAAACATGATTCTGAATCATTTCCTTAGATAAGCAGAAGGGGTTCCAGCTTGAACCTAAAATGTAGTCATCTTAGGATTCAGACCTTCTGGAAATCCTCAGTAGTGGGACACCAGAGATCTATAAATGCATGAGACCAAGACTGAAGAGGCTGGAAGTCAGGTACATAAGCTTGGTTCAAGGTCAAGGCCTCACACATTACTGGATACCTGGAGAGGAAGAAGCTGTTGAGCACAGTGAAGCCAGTTACCTAATCCCATGCAAACGGGTGTTTATTGAGAGTCCAGTTTTTCTCTGGTCAAATAAGACTGTTCCATAAAGTTCAGAGACAGAAGAAAGAATCTCCTCGCTTTGATAGAAAACACAGCAAAGCTTTTGTTCATTTGCTACAGCATCTTTGACACAACCTGTAGAAAGTTAGTGTGGCTGTACTGAAAGGCAGCTTGCTTGACCTGTGCTTGACATAAAAAAGCTTTTGTTCATTTGCTACAGCATCTTTGACACAGCCTGTAGAAAGTCAGCGTGGCTGTACTGAAAGGCAGCTTGACCTGTGCTTGACATAAAGTAGGGCACAGCCATGAGACACCACCCTAGTATCTTGGTGGGCATCAGAGAGCAGTGCATCAGGTCACCATGGAAGAGGCTCAGCAAGTGAAGGGGAGATGTCAAGTTCTGCAAGGGTCCCAGACGACAGTGCTTGGAAATCCACTGAGATGCCCCTGAGAGTTTCCCGAGATATTTGAGGAGGACTGCAAACTAAGAAACTGGGGCTCTTGCAAGAGTATATGTGTACAGAGAAGAGAAACAGTACTGGGTACTGTTATCATCACCTTCATTTTAACCACTTAAATTGTCCAGGAAACTTGTGTGCTGAAACCTGGGATAATGGATGGATACAGGTGGAACTGGACCTTGGAGAAAGGGAAAGGTTGTAGGGAGCATGACCAGCCATGAGTTCAGGAAGTATTTATTCCAATAACCTCTCAGCATGAGGTAAGTCAAACTCAACAGTTAATTATGCTCCATTTTCCCTTTATTAAAAAAATAATAATAATTTGCAACTATAGGTTAGAAGCTCTGCCATTTTCAAATTCAGAAGTTTCAAACATTTTTGGTCCAAACACCATATTCTCTTTCAAAAGGCCTTATGGACCAGCTGCCTTCCCATCGCCATTCTTAAAAAGTCACCAAAATTAATGGTGCAATATTTGGTGTGTACATCTTCACCTTCATCTCTCACAAACATCTCAGGCAGAATGCACCTAAGCAGATCTCATTATCGTTTTATCAAACTCTACTCCTCCCTCTGCAGCTTCTCTCTGTTAGCAACCTTCCTACACATCAATAACCAATTAAAAACCTAATTCCACATGGAATACCTACCCTCCCTCTAATGAATAAAAAGTATAGCTCAAGAAATTCAATAAAAATATAGGAAAACCCAATATTATAAGATGATATGTATTCAAAAATTCATTTACAACTTCCATGAAATTCCAATCAGAATTTAAATAATATTTTGATGTAACTCGATAAGCTGATTCTAATATTCGAAGGGAAGGGTGTGTGTGGAAGAACAACCAAGAATGTTTAAGGAAATGGAAAATGATGAAAGACTTACCCTACTAGACAGCAAAATTATACTATAAAGTTAGAATCCTTAAAGCTGTGTGATAAAGGCACAAAAATAAACAAATAGAGTCCAGAAACAGGTCCATACATGTGAATGAAAAAGATATCTTAGATTAGTAGGAAAAGGATAGATTGAATCTCAAGTAAATAGTATTGGTAAACCTGGCTATGCTTTTTTAAAAGGCCGATAATTTATATATGATTTTTAATCCAATTTATACAAATCAATAAATTTTAGATGGATTAAAGATCTCGTTAGAAAAATATAAAGCTATAACACGGATGTAACTGGAAAACATTGTACTAAGTGAAAGAAAACAGTCACGAAAGATCACATACAGTATGACTCCACGTATATTTGTCCAAAATAGGCAAAACTACAGAAACGGAACATAGATTAGTGGTTGCCTAGGGTTAGGGGGCAAAAGAGGGTGTTGAGATGAAGTGGAGAGTGACTGCAGATGGGTATAGTGTTTCTTTTTGGGTTGACGAAAATGTTCTAAAACTAATTTTGGTGACAGTTGCAAAATTCTGTGAATATACTAATAACTGTTGAATGATACACTTTAAATAGGAGAATTGTATATGTGATTTATATCTCAATAAAGCTATTAAAATATATAAAGCTAAAGAAATTCAAAGGAAATATAGGAGAATGTGTTTATTACCTTGTCCTAATGCATTCACACACATATGCAAAAATTTTAAATAAATTGTACTACATGAAACTTTGAAAACTATACAAGAAAACTTATAAACAAAGTAAAAAATCAAACTATAAACTGAAAAACTATGTACAACATATATAAAAAGAAAAAGGATTGATACATGGACACACTCACCTTCATATATATGTATATCATATAAAATAAACTACAATCAATAAGGAAGACACCCAATAAAAAATTAGTGATAGCCATGAATGGGATGTAAAGTTTGAAAATCATTCAGTCTTGTTATTTAAAACACCATGTTTTCACCCATCAAATTGTCAAAAATTATTTTAGACTGATGCTATCCTGTTGGCAACAGTGCGGGGAAATACATGAGTATTTTCATATATTGCTGTAGGAGGAGAAATCTATAAAATTTTTTGGAAGGTAATTGTGTGGTATCTATTCAAGCTTTATTTGTGCATACCATTTGTCCCAGCAATTACACTCTAGTTATCAATTCTAGAGACGTATTCATGTGTGTGCATGACAAGCATGTATAAGAATTTTATCTGGAGTATTGTTTGCAAAAGTTAAAATCTGGAAACATTTTCAATGCCCATAATTTGGAACATGGTTAAATCATGTCCCTCCAGCTTAATCATGTATTTTAAAACTCACGACCACCCTGCAAATTAATGTTATTATTGCCCTTTTAGAGACGAGGAAAGGAGGCCAAGGGAGGTAGGGCAGTTTCGAAGGATTGGATAGACTTATATTTACTGCTATAGAAACTAATAACAGTGGGTGATTGTTTTTGAGAAAATTGGTGTTGATATTTTTGCTATATCTGTGGAGATTTTTTTCTCAAAAATTATGTAAAACTTATATAAATAAAAATAGATGAAAACATATGTAATGTTAGCGAGGAACATTTTGAGAAAAATATCAAAATCACATTTTGCATTTGTCTCAAACTGAGATGACCAATTATATTTTAAAATGGACTTATTTCATTAAAATAAGAGTGATTAAGGGTCCTGTGATAGTTCTTGAAATTTATCTTGAGGAGAAAAATGCACATGTGCCCCCCCCAAAAAATACCGTAAGGATATTCACTACAGATTTTGTTTTAGTTAAAAAAATGGATACAAATTAAAGGGACACACACATGTGAAGAGATTGTTATATAAATTATGAGAGTCACATTAAATGAAATTCACTGTAGCCATTTAAAAGAATGCTGTAGATTTTTATTTTTGATGAAAAATGTCTTATAACATAGTTGAGTGAATAAGTCAGATAATAGAATAAGATATATAGTTTGATCCCATTTACATAAAATGGTTTCCATATCTTCATTAATTTACATACAGAGAGAGGTATCTCAAGGTATATTTAATGAAATATTGATATGGTAATTAAAATATAAGAATCATTTACTTAAATTTTTATTAAAAACTTAATATGTTAAGTTTTTGAGACTATGTTAAGTAATGAATAACCATTATTTCATTTGCTCTTCATTATCCTGTAAATCGAGAACTATTATTCTGTCCATTTTTTTTTTTAATGTTAGAAATTGAGAATAAAAAATTCACACAATCCTGTAGCTAATTAGTGATCGGGTTGAAATGTGTCTTTCTAATTCTGAAGCCCATGCTTTTAACCATTAACTATACTACTCTACTTCTGTACTTCTCACATTTTCTTGTAGATATTTAATAAACACTTTATGGATTGATGGTTATTACGTTATTTTTAGGCCTAATAGTTGCCGAATACGAGGAAGTTACTGAGAACTTACTACGCAAGGGATATTCATGAAGACATCCATCTTCCTAAAGTGTGAGGCCTCTTTAAGAAGGAGCCCACTGAAGATCAGGCACCCGTCTGTCTCTCCATTTTGATGGACTTTGTTCCCACCAAGGCCTGGGGAGAGTCTATACTCTGCCTGGAAATGCAGCCCATTTGGTACTGCACAGACATCACACAGATACACACATGGTGACATGCTTTATGATCTTTTCGTGGCCTTCTTTTTACACTTTAAATTTTAAAAATAAAAATCCATAGACTTCTTGAAGGAAGAAGGTGGATTAGATACTATCTCTCAAATATCCTATGATTATTTTTTTAACATGTAGCAGAGGTCTTCAGCAGACATGAAGAAGAATATATTTAGGGGTCTACTTAAAAATTCAAATTGCGATTTAACATAGTCCTTATAAATATATTGCCCATCCACCCCGGTACTGTTGACTAGTGTATGGCAAGTTGGCTGGAGTTTCTGCGGCTAAGTTGAATTTTACAGGTGAGCTTTATCTGGATTTTGATAAAACATCTTATTTAAAAGGTTGAATAATTATACATTCAATACAAATGGTTTCTCACAAATTCAAAACTGACTGAAACCCTCTCCTCCCTTCTCCCCCCAAAAGAATGGTGATAAAAATCTGAAGTTAGGAACAAAAGGACAGAGAGATAGAATAATAGATAATGCAAATACATACAGAGATGAAATAATAAAACGAATGCTGCTGGAAAGACTATTAGGTTCATTTTGACTAAAGTACTAAATATACAAATATTACCTAGGAAAAGAGAATTTAACATGCATGCCTTTGTAACTAATACAAGAAAGATATCTCTTTCCTCTGTGCCTATCTCATTCCAGGGTAGGAAAAGGCTATTCAAAGAAGAGATGTCCTGGAGCTATAGTGGTGACTTTGGGGGTCACTGAGACATGGCAGCAGCAGACAGAGAAAGAGAACCTGAGGCTATCTGTCCCTGTCAGAGCTCACATCCTGGTCAGTAAGTAACCATTCTGAGTTACAGTGGTGGATATCCCATGGCTGCCTGTAACATGCACCCTGCTTAAAAGATGAACTCAGTTCAGTATGTGAAAAGTCACACAGAAATATAGAATATGATCAAAAACAATTATTTGATATTATTAAAAATATACATTTAAACATATTTAATGTATTTTAAAATAAATATAATAAGACAAAACAACCACTTTATAACAGAATGAAGGCAAAAGGGGACTAGCTATTTAGCACCAGCTATGTACCAGGTACTTTATGATCATAATTTAATTGACTATTCATATCAACACTACAAAACACCATCAATCCCATCTTACAGACAAGGAATTTGCAGTCCACGTAAGCTCAGTGATTCACACATCAACAAGGTACAGGCAAAGACAGAGTGCTAACCTAGGCCAGTCTGGCCCCAGAAGCCATGGTCTTTTTCTGCTATGGCATCATCTCTCCAGATGAAGCCTGGTTTTCCCACTGAATAGACACGTTTAATGTGTAGCAGTGTATACGCAGAATGTACTGTTGTAAAACTATTCATTGGAGTTCATCTGACAGAATCCTTGTTGTTAAGAGGGAAGAGACTGAATGTGGCAGTTGAGTCCCCTTTGTCCTTCATGACAACACTAGAAATCCAATGCAATTATTTCCCATTACCTGGCTTTCTTTTCTGCAATAAAATTTTTATGATTAATAAAACAACCTCATAAGAAAATACCTCAAAATGAGCAATTATTGAAACAACGTATGCCTTCGAGTTCCTGTCTTAGGACCTTGGTTCGTGCCTGCACCCTCCTACAGAGTAAGCATGCTTCAGCGCCCTCAAAAACCTCTCTGTAAAGCCCCAGGTGCTGAAATTGCTCTAAAGCAGTGATTGGGAGCCTCTAGCCTAATCGTTTATTGTAACAAGAAAATCAGTGTTATTATCTCCTTTTTTAGAGATAAGGAAAGAAAGCTTGGGGAGGCAGAATAGCCTGAGGTCTAATATCATAAATCTTCTTGCTCAACAGCGAGGAAGACAAGGCATCTTCCTGAGTTTGGTTACATCCTATGACATCAGCGACTCATGAGCTGATGGATGTGCCGCTAGTAGGGTCTGACAGTTGGAGGATGATCATTGATTGGATTTGCCTTGCAGGTAGAGGTGTTTGTCCGCTGGCTTGGAGGGAAGGCAGATGGTGGGGGAAATGGATGATGATGGTGTGAGTAGTGTCTGTCATTTTCCAAATGGTTGCTGCCAAGAAGAGAAAAGCAGCTGATGAAAATCATGTGTTTCAAAGTAAGGAAACTGGGAAATACTTCTTTTGTTTTAAAGACATCATTGTCTGTCTTATTTGCAAGGGAAAATAATCTCTTTTTCAGAAGGAATATAATTCCAAGAGGCATGCTACGATGAGCCATATTTTATAGTTAAATAGCTGACAAGGTCAGTAAAAGACAAAGGAAACAAGATTCACAAACATCTTATTCATCAGCAAAAGTTATTCAAAGCCATAGCATTATATATAATAACACTCTGCAGTGCATTCTACTATGTAGATCCTAAAATTTAGCCAAAAAAAAAAATGTTAAGAAAAAGAGAAAAACTTCAAAATATAACACTGAGATCTCCCCTCCAAATACCCAAGAGAAGATGACCCCACAGTGAAGCTCACAGTTAACAAGCCCCAGTGACTCTTGCAGAGATTCTAACTATAGTTAGTTTAGTTCCCTGATCCTGATCATTAGCAGAAAACCAAGGGCTGCCAGACATATGAAAAAACCTTCTAAAACAGGAACTGTAACTGGCATCCTCAGAGGCACATGAAAAGATATCACTTTCCTAAACAAGAACAGAAAGGTGTTCTAGACAATTAAAAATATGATAACAGAAATGAGAAATCTCATATGAGTTAGAAAACACGGAAATGGGAGGAATGATAAAGAGAACAACTAGAGAAATAAGAAAATTTGAAAACAAATCCGGGAAGTCCAACATCAGAATTATCGGATTACCACAAAGAACAGAGAAAAACAGAGGAGAGGAAATTATAAGCCACATTTCCTAGAACTAAAAGACATTAGTTCCAAGATGGAAAGGCCCAATAAGTACCCAGCATAGTAGAAGAAATGGACTCACCCTAAGGCACATCAGTTTAGAATACTGTGGACCAAGAAAAGCACGTGCAAATTAGAGAGGAAATAAATGGCCAAATTCACAGCGTCAGGATTCAGAATGGCGTTGTACTTCCCAGCACCAATACTGGAATCCAGAAGACAAGGGAGCAATGCTTTCAAAATTCTAAAGGAAAATTACTTCCAATTTAGAATTCAATACTTAGCCGTAAATTATAGATGAGGTAAAATCAAACCACTTTAATGAGAAATGTAAGGTCTCAAAAAATTTGCTTTTCCAGAAGACTTTCTCAGGAGGCTATTGAAGATGCTGTCACTAGAGGGAAGGAGTAAATGGAGAAGGAAATATGTGGGATGTAAGGAGGAGGAGATTCGAAACAGGAGAGTGAAAAAGAAGAATTTTCAAGAGGGCGATAAAGAGGGATTCCTCATGAGAAACGGACACCAAGTGTAGAGAAGGAATACAATAGTATTATTCAAGAGATTCGCATGGCAATGACTACCATCCTGATTCCCTCTGCTACTATGACATTCACGAGATAAAACTACTAGAGGATGTTGTCTAATAAGAAAAAAGAAGAGAAACAAAAAGAGCAAGATATGAATTCAGAAAGGTCTGGGACGGGAGCAAAAATAATCCAGCCAGCCAAGAAGGAAGAAGAAGAGAGGTATCTAGGAGCACGATCTCAAAAAATATATTCAGGAACTGATAAATGAGCTGTTGTGATGGACTTCGTAGAAAGTCTTAGTAAAAGGCCATTAATCAAAATAATTAAAAATAGATACAAAGAAAACAGCAAGTGAAAAAAGGCTTTAACTTTATGAAAAATACGGAGAAAGAGAGGAAAAATAACCATATTATGCAACGATGCTCAGTTCTAAAGAGTATTAGAATAATGGTAATACTAATTTCACCGAAATTGTAATACAACTGTATTGGGAAGATGAGAAAGGCGAAGCAAAATGACAGCAGATATATAGCTTCCATGATAAGAATTTAAAAGACGATGTCTAAAGTTGATGAATCAAGAGATAGTAATATATGCATAGTTTTTAGAACTTTAAAGATGTGTAAAGACCAAAAGAAGCTTTAAAAGAGTTGAAAATTGTTGCCTTTGTGGATGAAGACCAGGGAAAGTGAGAACGGGTGAGTCAGAAAACTAAATTTTGTAGTCGCTAAATTCTGTAATAGTTTGTTATTACTACCTGACTTTTTGAACTACGTGCATGTAAAATTTTGACTTAAAATTTAATTTAAAAACAAAAATAAAGAAAACAAAAATGCTGGATTTCCAATATAAATAGGTAGGCTCTCAGGTGATTATTTGAATATTAAAAAGAGACATGTTATTGTGAATCCCTGACTGGGGAGAGGTATAAATATAGATTATACCTGGAATAGCCTGGCTGCTTTTACCTTATTATTTTCACTTCAACTTCTGTAGTCCTTTCAACTATTTTAACTGTTTGAATAGCCAGTGATCTAATCTTCTCCAAGATCCAGAATTGCATCCACAGGCATAACATCCACAGGCATCTGTTATTTGCTATTATCTGTTATTTGTTATTTCTCTGAAACACAGTGGTACAGTAGATGGCAATTATCCTCTCCCAGGGATTAAGATGCTCTTCACTGTATATGTAACCTTCACTGCCTTGCACCGTCCACTTGTGACTCTCTACCTACCATGCCGTGCAGCCCTCTTGTTTTCAAATTTCACGAAGTTTCTATTTGTTTAATAGCTCCAATTTCTGGCAGCCAAATGACCAGATGGTAGAAAAAAGAAAGAGGGTGTGTGTGAATTTACTTCTCTAAAGCCCAGCCACTGTGCCCAGAGTCAGACTTAGAACAAGTTGCCCTCTGCCTAGAAGATGAACCCCAGAACCTGACATGCAAACAGCACAAATTTGGGGTCTTAAGACTTTTCCACATTCAAGGGTCTCTTTGAAAACTGGAAATGCGCTGAGAAATAGAGTACCTTAATACTTACCGTTGGGCAGGATTGATTGGCAGCCAGCTAAAAATAAATCTGAGATATTGGAAGCTGTCTAAGGGAAGAAGAAAGTCACCAATTTATCCTAATTTCAAATTGTTCCTACGATTAACCTTGGCCATCATAGCCAGAATTATTTTAAATTTCCTTCAG